>NC_088098.1:199997044-200300075 GCF_036370855.1 Dromaius novaehollandiae | reverse complement strand
ATTCATGCTTTGCGACAGGTGAGAACAGGCGAGGGAACGGATGAACATTTCAGGGAGTGAGGGCTAGTACTGTTTCTCCACTAGCCTCTGGGCTAAGCAGAGGAGTTTCCTTCTCTAATCTGCCCCGGAAATCTCTTTTGTATATTCTGTGCTTAATCACTATTGAAAAGGATGTCACTGTTTAGAAAGAAAAAAACAAGAGTTTCATACAGAAAAGGTCAATGGTTTCCCCTTTTTACCTCCAAAACAAATAATGTGCCCAGTGCTCACTTCACAATACATTTCCATTTTGACAGACACAAGTTCTTGGTGAGTTCTTCTGTTTCACTGAAGACTTTTCTGACCATCTCTGCTCTTGTTCCTGTCCCCCAGGAATCCAAGGAGTCTGCAGAAGTCTCTCTTTGCAAGTTGTCTCTAACCTTGCAGCACTTTTGAAGTTCCCTTCTGCACTGTCCGCCTTTTTTTTTTTTTTTGACATCCTTTAACATGTGAACACCAAAACTCTCTTCAGCGTGCAAGGATACTTATTGGTCTCTGCTATAAAGACTGGAGAGGAGTTTGTCCATAAATTGGTAGTTTCACAGAGCTCTATTAATGGAAATATTAAATAACATGTCAGATGGAGCCGGTTTCAAACTCCTACGAGATAGCGACATGATGTAACATCTCCTTGGAAACGCTGCAGCATGGGGTTTGGCAGTACGTGCCGGTGATACTACAGACCGTATACTGTGGGACCGTATACTAGCGCTGCTGCCCACGGCACTCAGCATCAAATCTTTCAGTGCCTTCAGTTCCCTGCCTGCTAAAATCACCTGCACAGCGACTGACTCTCAAAGCTAAAAACAGAACTATGTTTCCTTTATTGACAATTCAAGTGGCAGAGGCACACTTAGCCCTGAATTTGAATTGCCTTCAGGAGGGTTTCGGCACGTGCTGGTGTGTTTTGCTAAGCATCTATAGGAATATCCATGCACCTGAAGTTAAGAAAACACTTGCATGTTTTGATGAATTGTGACCGACGTGAAATATTTGACTTGAATAAAATGGTTTTCTAGTGCCAAGATACTTATGGGGAAATTAATGTTTAGTCACTAAAGAAAAACTCTATTGCTCTGGATTGAATACTAAATATCCATGGTATTCTTTAATAATTTGGGGTATGGCCACAGATGCATTTGTACACAGCAAAATGAGATACTCTGAAAAGAATACATCAAGCCAGACTGCAGAAAGTGCTGATATTTAGAGTGGATGAAGCAACACAGAATATCAGAGACTGATAACTGAGAACATTATGTACCAGGTTACATTTCCAAAAAAACAAGATCTTTTTTTCTCCTCTTTCTAAAAAGTCACTGTTAGGCAAGCCTCAAGAATTAACATCTGAAATCCCCCCTTCTCACCATTTCCCCACTGCAGGAAGTGAAGGTTTCTCTGCAAGCTTCTTCCACCCAGCCCATTACTTTGCACAGATCCCTTTCAGAAATTTGTGAAGCAGGTATAACTCCGAGCAGATAGTAAAGCTGTAGCAAACTGGCTACTGGATGCGCTCCCACGACTGAGCTTTTTGGAAGCAGTAGAAAGCTTTCCTTTGACCCTGACAGCAGGGGAGTTTCGCTCTCCAGAATACTGCCTTCTCCTGTGTAAAATCAGCCCGGCTCATGCAATGCTGGGCGCGAAACCCGCATCGAGGCTCCTGGAGCAGGTTGCTCCCTGGCCCTATGTGCAGCTAAACCACATCTGAGAAGTTTCTGGCTGGATCTGAGTAGGGACAGAGTCCACTAGTTCAGCAATTCACACTGAAGTCTGGAGAGCGTTTTGAAACTATAAAGATCTCTGCAGTGTATGAGTTGAGGTCCTTCTTCTACACAGATACGTGCATGTTTAACCTTATGCAAAATGAGTAAGCCTTTTGGCTTTATGTACATAGCACTAATGTGGATGTAATTCACTGTGTGTAGTTCAATCTTGTGTGTCATTATTATCAACATAAACATATACTCAGCACCAACATAAAGCTATTCCAGCCGCAGCCACTGAAAGACAGCCTCCTGCTCAGACTCCTCTATAGTGTGTTTCAGTATAAGTTAAAAAGAAAGAGAAATCACTCAGCATGCATACATCTAAAACCAGAAAGCATCTGAAAGATCTACATGTACATGCCATATTTCGCATTTGTTGGCCCTGGGTGTGACTGAGTGCGTGTGATATTCAGTAACACAGGTTACAAGCAGGGACATGATAATCTATGTGGCAGTATATTCCCGGTGTACACAACACAGAGAAGTTATTTATTTCTGTATATTTGTAATGTGATTTTTTTCTTAAAGTACCAGAATCAAAGCTCTGAAGAATGATCATTTCTGTCCCTGCAGGGTGGAATTCAGCTCAGTAGAAAGGGAAAATACAAGGCTTAGGCACCAAATGTCCTGACTAAATCCTATATTCCAGGGTGAATTTTATCTACGCAGCACAACAGTGCAAACTTCCCCAACCATAGCATCCTCCAGAACCGCTCAGCCCTGACCCACTCTGGGGAGCCACCTCTGGGGCCAAGAAACTGGATGGTATTTTGTTTTTCAGACCCATTTTACTGTAGTGAAATACTTCCTATAAAAATAGGAGCTGTTCAATGTATGTTTCCAGCATTGCTGAATGACAGCAGCACTGGGATTTTGCAGTTTAGAAAATCCCTTGTTCACCCTTATGTGATGTGTGAGATCATGGAAAGACAGAACAATTTGCCTTTGCCTGCCAAACACCCAAATCACCATTTAAAAACTTTACAGCATCCCTTGGTGGATATATATTAGCACCATTTAACTACTTGCAGATATTTTCAGAGAAGGTAAATTAGAAGTATGAAAAACAAGAGATAATCAGGACATCACTCATAGCAGGAAGAAAACACAAAAGGACAGAAAGTGAGCCTTGGGCAGCTATTCTCATTCTCAAATGGGTACAGAACATGCCTTTCAGGTAGACACAGGTTCATTTATCATCTGCTGCTACCATTTCTTACAGTAACATATGTGTTTCTGGGGAAGACTGCCAGACTGAACTACAGGCCAGTCAGCCTCACCTCAATCCCTGGAAAGGTGATGGAGCAGCTCATCCTGGACTCCATCTTCCAGCATGTGAAGGAGAAGAAGGTGATTAGGAGTAGTCAGCATGGATTCACAAAGGGGAGATCATGCTTAATGAGCCTTCTACAATGGGATGACTGGCTTGGTAGATGAGGGGAGAGCAGTGGATGTTGTCTCCCTTGACTTCAGGAAGGCTTTTGACACTGTCTCCCATAATGTCCTCAGAGGCAAGCTCAGGAAGTGCAGGCTAGATGAGTGGACAGTGAAGTGGACTGAGATCTAGCTGAACGGCAGAGCTCAGAGGGTTGTGATCAGTGGCACAAGGTCTAGTTGGAGGCCTGTAGCTAGCGGTGTCCCCCAGGGATCGATCCTGGGTCCAGTATTGTTCACCTTACTCATCAATGAGCTGGATGAAGGGACAGAGTGCACCCTCGGCAAGTTTGCTGATGATACAAAACTGGTAGGAGGGGCTGATACCCCAGAGGGCTGTGCTGCCATTCAGAGGGATCTTGAGGGGCTGGAGAGATGGACAGAGAGGAACCTCATGAAGTTCAACAAAGGCAAGTGCAGGGTCCTGCACCTAGGGAGGAATAACCCCGTGCACCAGGACAGGCTGGGGGCTGACCTGCTGGAAAGCAGCTCTGCAGAGAAGGACCTGGGAGTCCTGGTGGACAGCAAGGTGACCGTGAGCCAGTAATGTGCCTTTGTGGCCAAGAAGGCCAGTGGTATCCTGGGGTGCATTAGGAAGAGCATTGCCAGCAGGCCAAGGGAGGTGATTCTCCTCCTCTACTCAGCCCCGGTGAGGCCACGTCTGGAGTGCTGTGTCCAGTGCTGGGCTTCCCAGTTCAAGAGAGACATGGAGCTCCAGTAGCGAGTCAAGCAAAGGACTACAAAGGTGATTAAGGGACTGGAGCGTCTCTTATATGAGGAAATGCTGAGAGAGCTGGGCCTGTTGAGCCTGGAGAAGACTCAGGGGGAATCTTATCAATGGGTACAAGTATCTGAAGGGAGGATGTAAAGGGGATGAGGCCAGACTCTTCTCGGTGGTGCCCAGCGATAGGACGAGAGGCAGTGGGCACGAACTGAAACACAGGAAGCTCTGCTGGAACATGAGGAAAAACTTTTTTCCTGTGAGGGTGACTGAGCACCGGAACAGTTTGCCCAGAGAGGTCGTGGAGTCTCCATCCTTGGAGATATTCAAAACTTGTCTGGACAGGGTTGTGGGCAATGTTTTCTAGGTGACACTGCTTGAGCAGGGGAGTTGGACTAGATGATCTCCAGGGGTCGCTTCCAGCCTCAACCATTCTGTGAAGGGACATACAGATGACAGTAACAGGAGAAAATATTTTCCTAGCTAGTCAGCATGCACTGATGTAGGTATTCAAGTGCCTGTTCCTATTAACAGGGTCAAATAAGCACAGCAGAGGCCACTCTCACGGCTTGCCACCTGCCTCGCTGATCCCAGGTGGACACATTGACAAGCAACATGGCACAAGTCAGTGATAGAGAAGATTTGTGTGATGGCTTTGCAGGTCCCTCTGCAGGAGAGGGTCCTTCAAGTAGGCCAAGTGGCAACGAAGGAGCTGTGAACACAGGTCTCGAAGTTGGCAAGCTGGGGCCAATATTGCTAGCAGTTGCAATGAGAAACCAGAGCAGATAAGCACTGGTGTAGTTAGTTCCATCAGCCAGACTTACATACAGCTATGCATTGCAGACTGGGAAAAGTGCCCACATGCTAATGAAAACATAGACATGGCAATTAGGTTGTAAGCACTTTGGATTAGGACCATCTGCCCTGTGCTTATACAGTACCTACTGCAATGGGCCCTCAGGCTGTGTTGCTGAAATGCTACTGCAATACGGACACCCAGAGCAAGGAGCTTACATTTTCTGTGTTATCACTGCATGTCTTTTTGGAGAAAGTGGCGGAAATGGTTTTTAAAAGAACATCTTGTTGTAAAAACTCTTTGAACTCATGCTTAGAGCAGATCAGTCCTGAACTCAGTAAAACTTTCCAGCCAAGCAGCACAGCAGAGACAAATTTTTGGCCTAGAAGGGAGATGATGGACTTAAGACAAGTCTACAGAAGATTCAAGTACATATCCAGGAAAAGAGAAATGATTCATCACACTTCTAATAATGGTTATAGGAATAACTGCGAAAGCAGCAGCATGACACAAGCAATCAGATTAATTAAGAGGGACTAGGATGACATTAGTTATGAAAATCAGAGAAAGGAAAAGATTTTTGGTGCAGTGTCTTCAGGGGACAGGCTGAAATGTTCCAGCATACAGTCAGCAAATCAGAATTTACAGCTCAAAATGTACATGAACATACATACTGGCAAAGCAGTCCTGAAAACCACTGGGGCAAGTCAAGCATCAGGGAAGCTAGCTCATTCCCTCTTCCATCAGCTCCCAAGCTGAGTCTTGCTTTTCATCGTACCTTAGAGTTTAGCATTCTATGGTAGGAAAGATGACAGAGATTTTAAAAAATAATATTCCCAGTACATAATTCATCTGCTTACTTTTGCCTTTGTAAGACTGCCCACGCTTTGTGGGGAAAGGCCACGTACAACTAGTTTTGCATCTGTCAGGAAAAAAAGGCCATCCACTGTGCCAAATTTTTGCAAGCATTGAACTTACCAGTAATGAAACAGCAATGGTTTTGAGGCAGAACAATAAGACAGTGTTCTGAGATGATGTGTGATCTATCTGGGGATATACTGCAAGGCTAGCCAGTGCCACCCTGCACTGCTGTCTTCCTATGCAGGGACTATGTAGCTTTCCGGTAACAAAGAAGGGAGTTACTTTTTGCAAATTTAGCTGTGCTTTAGCAATCCAGCATAAATTAAGAAAATTATGCAGTGACTCTAGGATCAGATCTATACAGAGGTTCTAATTATTAGTGTTCTCACTGAATAAGGCTGTGGTTCCACTGAAATCTTAAACAAAGCTCCTAGTTACTTCAGTGAGGCCAATGGCCTGGACAGTGAGCACTGTCCAGGAGCTCAGAGAAGCAGCAGGATCCAGTGTTTTAGGTATTACCTAAGGATTTACTGGGATTCAGTTCCCTACTCCATGTTTCAGAAACTCTTAGGCAACCCATACGGAATCCATGTTCCCCATCTCTCGGATGAGGCTAGCACTTCCTTACCTGACAGAGCTGTTGAAAGGAAACGACTTGAATGACTGCAGGGAGGACGGGGTCTGCTTGAAGGAAGGGTGAAGAATTAGAGATCCAGGCAGACATCCAGGAAAGCTCTCAAAGAGGACAGGCAAACCTATGCACATTGAAAATATGTTGGGCAGAGGAGCAGGGCAGCAGCATGACGAGGAACCTTTCATGCAGGTTCATCTGAGTGGTAACCAAACTCTGCCGCTTCTAGAAGGAAGGACAGTGACCTCTTGGGAGAAAATATGCTGGGCTATCTCCCGTCCTCTTCCAGAGCAGGATTACTTGTGTGATACACAGCCTGTTGATTTATCCAGCTTAGTTTTCAGTTTCTCCAAGGACATATCTTCAAATACCTATAGCAGATGCCTATGTACTTTTCAATGGTGAAGAGAGAAATTTTTTGAAGAGTATCAATGCCATCTCTCAGAAACAAACAAGGAGGTGTCAAAATCAAAATTAAAGCACCAGAAATCCACTCTGAGGGCCAATGTTAGTGTGTTCCAGAAGAAGAAGGAGCAGATGGATACAACAGTGTGAGAACAATTCGAGGAGCAGCTGGCTTCAAATCAGGAAGAGCTGTTTTGGGGCCTGACCATTACTTACACAAAGATTTTTTAGGACATCAAGTGTTTCATTAGTTTGAAAGGATTGCAGGAACAAGGAGAAACAGGTCATTTATGAGAAACTGTCTGAGTTTCTATAGGTGCCCAGGAGTGCATTTGATCATTGAGGGATGCCTGAGAGCCTCCCTGACCTGACAGGGCTGGGAGAGCCACATCCTGGATTCCCAACTGGCACAGACAGTATCCATCAACACTTCTCAGTCCGATCCATCAGTGACAAAACATGGGACGTCTCCTCTTTATATTTGTTTCAAAGATACATTTCAGGCAAATAGAGTTAAAAAGAAAAAGGAAGAAGCCTTGAGCTTTTCCTGGGGCATTAGCCTGCTAACATCAACCCAGCATTAGCACACAAGGTGCTTCCAGACACAGCTCCCCACCATCTGCACTTGTGCCCTGTGTGCTGTAATAATTCATTTCAAGCTTGAGCACATATCTTTAACACAGCATGCAGAGCTCTGACCGACAATCACATTTATGGATTCAAAACGTTGCATGAATAAAAAGAAACTGTGACCAAAGCCAGCACCCTGAGGACATTACAACGGATTGAGCTGGATACACCTATCAACTCTTCTCCAGAAAGGTTTTTCAAAAGCCTGGCAGGTCCTGCTTATTCTTCTCTGCAGGGGAGGTGCTCCCCAGCCATCAGCCTGGACCAAACAACCAACAACATGACGGTGCTACCCAGAAGACCAACAGGTTCATGCTGTGGACACATGACTATTGGAAACAGCCTGCACACTCTTTTGTGTTTCACAAGAGTGCAAATGTTAACTCCTGATGCTGTCCCATAGATTCGCCCTGGCTGGAAACCACAAGGTGAATTCCCTCCTCACCTCGCAGCACAAGCGATCTGCATGCATGGCTCTCAGTTCACTGAGTGCACCTTGCCAGAGCCTGTGACAATGAAACCAGGCCAGATCTGCCCAAGATTTCTTTCCAGGATTTGTCCATGTCCTGGAACATGGTGTCTCTCAGACAGCTGGATATAGGTGGTCGGACAAATTTTGGTTACCCAAGCAACCCACATGTTATGATTCCTAAACAACTGAGATGTTGGAAGGCAGGGGCCAGTTGAGAGAAATGGTTATGGAAAATAAAAACTGTTTTCCAGCCATGCTAACCCTGCGGACACACTGTGTGGTGAGATCTGTTTATTACACTGCTTTCAACTCCTCATCATTTTCTGGCTGGCCAGTGGATTACCAAATATCAGACTAGATAATTTTTTCTCCCACTCTCCTTTATTAAATTCTAACACCATAAAAAAAAAAAAAAAGAAGAAGAAGAACCCGCCCTTGAAAGAGTGCAAGCAAATGGCAGGTCAGCCTTGGCCTTGCCACGTGCCATGCGCTGAGTGGGCAAGGTGCCTTGGACAAGCTGCCTGCAATCAGCCGCTCACAGCTTACAATTGTTTCATGACTTTTAAGGAGCCGTGAAACACCAACTGAGATTGCAAAATAGGATGATGAAGATTACTGAAAGTCAGGGTGCCAGATCTTGATGTAGTACCAATTAGCGCTGCTCTAGGGACATCAGAGCAGTAGCTAAAGCCTCTGGACACCTGCTACAGCTGCCTGCAGATCATCTTCATCATCACATTTTGAAATTTCAGTTACATTCACCTGGAAACCATTTTGTTTTGAGAAGTGCTACATTCAGATCTCACACAACAAACTGATTTCCAGCGTCCTATGATGAACAGTTTCCACTGAAGAAAAACAACCATAACCATGATAATCTGCATGTAGTTTCAGTTACTGGCCTGGATTAGTTCCCCCATCCTTTTGATTTGAAGCTCATGTTTATTATGTAGGTGGACCATGTTAATCAAGGATGCATTAACTGTCAAAACGCCCACCTTGTGAAAGACACTGTTTCTATAGCAAAAGGTGTCCCCACAAGGAGAACCACAGCGTGGAGCAGGTCAGGCAGAGCTATAATGTTGTGTCAGCTGGTGACATGTATTTTAGCTTTGGCAAAATTAATCTTTTTCCTCTCTGCCCTTCCCCCCTTACTCTGAACTGCGTTTGCAAAGGTTAGCTGGCACTCAGAGGATCAAGCTTTAACAGAAATGCTGCCAACAATTTGAGATATCTTGTCAAAATATTTTCAAGGCAGTTCTTTTGCAAGTACTGGTACAACATCAGTCACACCTAAAGTCAGCCCCAAAGTAGCAACTACTGTGATAAGCAGGCCAGATCAAATCAATTGGC
Organism: Dromaius novaehollandiae; assembly: GCF_036370855.1. Lineage (NCBI taxonomy): Eukaryota > Metazoa > Chordata > Aves > Casuariiformes > Dromaiidae > Dromaius > Dromaius novaehollandiae. The sequence continues at coordinate 200,290,967 of NC_088098.1, read as the reverse complement.
CTGAGTCACATCTCCTTCATGAGTTTTAGTGATCTGTCTTTTCTGATATCCAGGCTATGTGCATATACTTCAGTAATTCAGAAGGAAATGCAGACCAATGGGGCTAACCAGCCCTGTGCAGAAGCAAAAGGAAAATTGGTGACCAAGTGTCATATGACACGAGAAAAATGATCCTGTGTAGTTAACCGCTATCCATAGATAGGTAAGACAAGCACAGGCCAGAGCAGAGGAGATCATTCAGCTGTGATTATTCAACTGATTTGCAGTGTGCCAGCTGACAGGCTAAAGAAAAAGCTTGCAAGTCACTTCGGATGAAAACAGATCATAACATTCATCTTCCACAGCAGTCCCAAATACTCAGCTGCCAAAAACAGTATAATAAAATAACAAAACCACATTTACATTGGTGTGAGCGTAGTTGCATAGCCCTAAGAAGCCCCTGCAGTATCATATTGGCCCATGGCCGGTAAGGCAGCCCTCTAAACACCTTTTAAAAGAAGCTGCGCTCATCAGAGAGCAGCAATTAAACAAGAGTTAATGCTGAATAAATACTGATCTCACCTCCCTGCCTCATCGCACCACTATGCGTGGCCCGGCAGCTCAGCCCCCGCGGTCCAACACTGCAGCCCCATCACACGGTGCCATTCCCGGCCTCACTGTTGGCCCCCTCCTCTGCACAACAGCTTCTTACTCCAGTGTGTCCTCTGCAGCCCCCTGCTCCATGGCTTGCCCAACACACTGGACACCCCTGGTCTTGGAGGGGTGCCGCCTGCCAAAAGCAGTCACCGAATGCAAATAGGGGGACACTAGGGCTGCATATTTACCAAGCAGATAACTGACTTTGGCTAGTCCTCGGGATATTTTTGTTCAGTTGCATCCCTGACAGTTGACCAAGTATACCAGTCTCACTCAAAATATTTTAGGTCCAAAGTCTGTTTGACAAGTAATTCTTTATGCCCATTGATCCTGGTCTGGTTCACCAAGGAAATGAGTTCTTCGCATGTCAGTAAATATATGAAGTGCAGAGTAGATACTCCAGGAAAAAGTAATTCTAATCCAAAGATTATGGATTGATTTGTTAAAATAGTCCTAGGAACTGATAGTCTCATTTTTCCCCGTAGGATATCAGTCCCAAGCCATGTGTTTTATAGACAATTAGGAATATTCTGGCAGTGACAGAGTATCTTTTTTAAGTCTCTTTTGCAACCTCGAAGGTTGTGTCTTGAACCTTGACGTGGGTGTCGTATAGCTACTGAAGCAAAACAGGAGCCACAGAAACTGAAGAACCCTCTGGAAGGTCAGGATGAGAGTAGGGATGGAAGGAAATTTGATGGAATTTAACTTGTAGAAACAATTATTAGACATGAATTTGGAAAGGGTAGAGAGGGAAACCCATCTGTCATAGACTGTCACTCATTCAGCTGACCATCAATCTCTGGATGATTGGGCTGACAAGGTACAATGGTCCACTGCTGAAAGAGGGATACGTAACGATGCAGCCCACTCATTTCTGGAGCTTAGAAGTGTGGCTCAGTAACAGGAGTGCTGTTTCTCATTGATAAAGCCTTTCTGACCAGAAAAAAGTGACAATTTTTGTGAATAAGTATGTCATGTCTAGAATGCTCTCTGTGCTTTCACATTCAGACAGATTATTACAATTTGAAGCGTGACTGCTTCTTGGCTACCAAAATTACCTAATCTGAAAGTTTCAAAATACCCAAAGTGGCCATCTACAAAAACTCATTCCACTCCCCAAGTGTCTTCATCCAGGTCTGGAGCCAAGCAACACACTGATTTTTGAATAGCACTACTCATTTGGGATTTGAAAACTAGCATAAAAGTTTAAATTACTTTTGATTGATTTTTTCTTGGTGATTAATTGGTCTTTAAGAAGGGATAGAGGTTCATAATTTACTGCAGCATTCATCAAATGACAGGATTTCAAAATCATGCTTCATCCCTGAATAGTGCACTCTGAATTAGAACATTCACCCTTAGTACATACGGCCTCCTATTTTTGAATGAAGGTCAGTACTGAACTTAAATCAAGAGAAAGACCAAGGACCATCATATTTGTAAATAGTTTAAGATCTCTGAGGAACACAAGAACTCAAGAGTTTTAGGATCTCTGGTGGTTTTGGAAATATTGCACTTCCTAGGCCATAGAGCTGCTGCTCAGAGAGCTCTTTAGTGCCGGAAGTTCCTTATCATTTTACTGAGTTTTGGGGTGAATCACACATTGCTAAGTTTGTTTTGAGGGCTGTCTTGTGAAAGTACCCATCCTAATGTATAACTGGAAACATCCAATTCTACCACGAAAGATGTAATTGTGTCTGACGCACTAGGACATGGAGGTGGCAAAACATCCTCGCTGCTTGATGAAAAGCACATGGGTTTCCTGTGATCAAACACATCTGGGGTTTTCACTGGTAAGTCAGGTGATTGGCATCATCATTTCTGGGAAGCCTTTACACTTGTAAAACACCTGCTGAAGCTGCCAAATCCTAGCTACTCCATTTTCCCCACTGAATTCAACAGCAGAGTTCCATTAAACCAATATCTCATATTTTTAAAACCCTTTCTCTTAAAAGAAAGCAGATAAAAACAGCTAATAAGCATTCTTTAATTTATCAGAATTGTGTTTATTGGTATACTCGTCATGAGGAACAGCAGAGACAAGCTTCCTTTAGCTTGCTAACAGACACGGCCCACCCTCAAGATCAAGGTCTAATTAGGATCCCTTGCTTGGACAAATTTGAATTGTTGTATTTGATGAAGAAAATGAAAGCAGAGGTGGGCTCCCCCTGTACTCTGGGCAGAGGCAGCCGGAGAAGCACTGGGCCCCCACACTCCTTGCTGCCTGGCAGGGCTCAGCGACAGGATTGCCCTCCCGCAACAGCCGCCAGCACTGGCCACATCGTGGCATCAAGCCCTGTTGTGAAGTGAGGCTCTGGAGCAGTTCTCACCTGAGGCCAGGGCACAGTCTCCAGCGGACCCTGAAGAGTTAATGAAAGTGACTGTGTGAGGTGATGGCTGAGGAGCAGCGGAGGAGGTGACCTGATGATCCAAGATGTGCTTTCTCACCCTTGGTTGCTCCTCTCAGTCACCTGAGAACTGTACATCATCAGATGGTGTCGACTGACTTACAGACCCAGTTGTGATAGAGGCAGGGTGCTATTTTCCCCCACAACAGCGCCCAGAAGACAGTCTGGCCTCACTACTCCTTTATTCTGAGGACTTCATCGTATTGGACCCATGCTTCCCCAGAGACTCACCTGGTGTTTTGTATCACTCACCACGAGAAAAGCTTGTGTAAAAAAAGAATTTTGAAGAACACTTTAGGTTTTCTATAGAGGTAGATGGGTTCCCTTGGAGCAATGACACTTCAAGGTCAGACATGCTTCTGGAGGCCCAGGGTTTTCTCATTAAGAACTTAGTAGCAGCTTAAAAGCTAAGGATATTCTGAGAGAAACTTCCAATCCTTCCCCACCAATATTTATTGGTTGGCAGTCCATGAACCAAAGTGCAATGGAATCATCTGGGAAAAAAAGTACATTTTCCATACTATGTATGTGTGATGTCAACACTGCCAAATGGAAATATCACAAGTATTGCAGTAAATTTTACCGCATATAGAAATACACTTTATTTCCACTAGCACCCACTATGCAGTGTTATCAAGCTATGTATATGCTTGAATATTAAAAATGCAAGCTATTATTAGCCTAACAATCCTTCCTCCTCCATTCTTCTTGTTCCCCCTCTCCAACTGCAGCAAAGCCAATCGAACAGGTGGCTGTCCTGAAAAGGAATCCCCCCCTCTCCATTTCTGCCCATGTCCTCTCCCTGCTTTTCTCAAGCTTTGTCTGGAGCTTTTGTGGCCCTATGGTGAGCCAGGTCAGGGAACTAAGCCAGCAGAAGGTGGGACCATGGCTGTCCCTCTCATCATCCGGTTACACTGGCTCAGCTCTAGCATGAAGCCACAGCCTCACCCCATGCCTGGATTTTCACAGGGAGATTCCCCATTTGGGAAGTCACCGGTGATAAACAGGCTCTTTGAGCCAAGACTCCCTGTGTGTGTGTGTGTGTGCGGAGGGGGAGACGGATGGTGTCCCTTCACATTATAATGTTGTTTATATTCAGAGGGAATGAATTATTAGCTTCCCCAGTGACAATGTGCAGGCACCGGCACCTTCAGTTGTACACTTGCTTAGCGTCATCAGTAACGCAAATAGATGTTTCCCGAGTGCCGTGTAAGCTTTGCTACCCATGTCGGAAGCAGGAATATTTACTGTGATGGTCCTTGTCCCTCGCCCCACTCTTGGGACAGCCAAAGGCAGGATTAGCTGTCTGATGGCCCCATCAGCACTTGGATGCCCGTGGGGATCACCCATAGGCACGTCTCTCAGCACGTCACCACCACGATCCGGGCAGGGGAGCTGTGTCCCTGCACAGATGCCCCAAGCTGCCTTGTAGGAACAGCACTTCTAAGGCATGGCTCCTCTCACCAGCCAGCAGCTTTCCCTCTAGGCAGATATGGGGTGAGATTTGCTCAGAGGTCCTTGTTTGATTATAACAATTTAAGCACTGGTGCAATCAGGTCTGGCTGGCTGTGATTCATCAGCTTTGACATCTATAGCGAATGGGTGATAACTTGGTAGGCCACCATTAATTATATGCCTGTAGCCTGCTTGAAATGAGCACCTCAGAGTGACCACAGGAGAGGAAAGGAGAATGCATTGGTTTCAAGCACAGTTAAGCAAGAACAAGTTTGTTTATAGACAAGGCCTAAATAAAAATGCTGGCAAGTGCTCGTGAGAGGGAAGTAATAAAAAAGTAGGGTAAACAGAACTATTATGGCACAGCATAAGTCTTGTTGTTTCTTACATTTCTCTTTCATCTTGTTGCTTCTTTGAATCATCTGTTATCATAATAGGCCATGTTCTTCCAACTTGAGTTAAGCAACATTTCCACTGGCTAACTGACCGCAAGTTGAGCTCAGTTAAGTAGGCAGTCTGAAATATGTCCTTATTAACCTTTGTAATCTTCCCTGTGGTTGTTAAAGCTGATGGCAGTTTTGCTGTATTCCATTCCATCTCAAATTTTCTTTAAATAAACTTTCATTTTCAATTTCTATTTGTTTCACCAGCAGAGAGGGGAAAATACGAGATGACACTAATTCTCTGTCCTTCGCTCTGGGGAAAGGATAAAAGCCGGGCGTCTGTGGGAACAACAGAATGCCATAGTTATAAATGAGTCTTCTCCATTCCCTTGATTTGTACTGAATGCATACGCTAGAAATGCAATTGAGTACTTACAAGGGCATTGTCAATTTAAAAATTGCTGCTTCTCTGTATGGAAACTATTTACTGTCCCTTGCTGCAAATAAAACCACAGCTCAGTATAACTGAAAATAAAGCGGAAAGAAAGCATCTCTGATACTCTTTTCTTTTTTTTAATTTGTGCATTCACACAGCACCCTGCCTATTGGCAGCTTCCCGCTTTGTCTTTATAATCACTCTGCCTCTTCAGAAGTTTGTTGTAGAGTTGAAACGGAAGGAAAAATATTTTCAATAGAAAAATGAGATTGGGAAGTGTGAAGTAGAAGACAGAGACTCTTCCAGGACTTGCAAGCAAACTATATAAATTAAAAGATAAAATGTAAAAGAAAAGAGTTGAATTTTTTGCCTTGCTATGACTCCTAAAAATGAGTTCATTGCTTGTTTTTCTCATGTTTGCTCCTGTACACCTAAATCACCTTATTTTTATTAACTATGAGTGAGTGTGCACTTCCAGAAAGCATCCTACATGAGGGATGGGCTGCAAACAGCGTTGCCCAAGGAACAACTCCAAAACATTCATCTGATGTCTGGTTTCCTCACATCTTCCATCCTACTTCAAAGAGGCAGCAAGACACTTACAAAGAGCCTATTCTCCCCCCATCCCTACTGCTCACCCACCCTCACGCCTGGGGTAAAAGAATAGGAAAAGATTGCAAATGGGCCTCTTGCACAGGTGTAGAGCATGCTGGCTTCGTTCTCAGCTACAAGCTCATTTGCCATCATCTTTGACTTTCTGTACTTGTGAGTGTGTGTATGTGTGAGTGAGTGAGAGTGTGTGTTTAAAAATATTTTATATACATATATATACATGTAGGGAGAGAGAGAGAGAGAGAGGGCTATTGTGGTGGGGCAGAAATCTTCCAAAATATGGGCCAGGTGCAACTGGCTGCCCCGAGGGGTGTGAACTGCCCCGCTCCCAGCTCTGCCAGCTGTTCAAACATCACAAATCAGCCACCTTCCCTGCACCACCCCCTCCATAGGTTGGCTTTAAATATCATAAAAGTTGTGAATAATGGGTTCTTGTTCCCTGCCTTCTGGTTTTTGACCCTTTGCAGGTCATATTTTCCAGATATTCTGCATAACTGTTACAGTTGGAAATTTGCTATTTATAAAAAGTGAAATGAAAACTAGCCTTCTCCAGGCTGAGGCTGTGCAGAAGTTGACAACCATGTGACTCACAGTGAGCTCCCATGAAGCAGCAGCCCAGCATCAGCTTAGCCCAGGTCACCCTGGTGCCACCGCTGCCACCCTTCATCCCTTTTGTGAGAAAGGAGACCCTTCCACAGGCTCATTGGTGTGCACAACTACAGGCAAGTGATGTGTCTTTTGGGTGCTGCAGAAACTGCTGGGTGTCCTCACCAGGTGTGCATGGCTGGAGGACATATCACAGCCACATCAGCCCACAGAGCTCAAGCTGTTATGTTTTCAACTGAGGCATCTTCTGCTGTGCGTTACACCCCTTTCTGGTGATTCACCTGTAGAGATTTTACTTTGTGGGCAATGCCTAGAAGATCATCTCCACCTTGACTTTCCCTACAGCCCCTACAGTATGCAGCTGTGTATGTCCCAGCCCATGACCATGAGAACCTGCAGGGTCCTGGCTCCCCAGGATGGTATGCTAAAATCAAACAGGGGTCCGGATAAAAATCTCACAATTTCAGAAACTAATCGATATGCAAAATGCTATTTATTTAACTCTGTAGATAAGTATCACCATCCCACATAAAGATCCTACTCAAGCAGAGCCCTGCTTTACTAAGGGGTCTCTTGCCTGCTGCTGCAGAATCAGGTAACATTTTATTCTTTAGCCATTCAGATAAATGGCAGAAATGCATATAAAATTCCAGCAAGAACATTCAAGGTGAAATCAAACAGGTTTTGTGTCATTAAATTTTAACCTGATTCACACTGCTCCATTTTGCACACCTCACCATCCAAAGTTCAAGCTGTCAGAAACACATCATGTACCCAGTCTGAGGATGTTAGGCTGGAGAGATTATGCAGCTTCATTCATTGCAAAGCTGCCTTAAAGGTTTCCTGGTTTCCTCTTAGTAACCAAAATTGGTGCAAGAGTGACATTATTGTGACACAGCTCTGCCACCACTCTGTAATGAGGTCCTTCAGCTGAAGGACACTCCAACTGTCTCTCTCCTTCCCAATGGACACTGGAATTAGTGGGAGTGTTACTCCACTGGGCACGTTATCTGGTAACTGTCTTCTGCGACAAGGAAGGTGTTCTCCCCTTTTTGCTTTGGGGAACTATCCCTCACAAGTAAAGGGTGTAGTGTAAAAATCAGAAAACCTTTATTATTACAGGATATTGCTTTCAACATACAGATATTTAATAAAAATGCTGGAAGAGACCCCCCCCCCACTGTCCTTAGAAGCAGTTTTTAGTGCCTTATAAGAAGTATGCTGTCCAAATCTTTCAAAAGCTTAGCATCAAGTTATGCTATAAGACTTGTCTGAATTCATATGTCTTTTACCTTCCAAAAGAAAGGCTGAATATTTGGTGAACCCCTAATAAATTGAGGATGGATGGATATTAAGAGCAGAATAGTCTATTCTTAGAATTATGTAAATTTGATTTAAATAGAGTTTCTTACAGAGGTTGCGCAGAGAGATAATGAGAGAATCGCATTTGTAATATACCAAGCTATTCTTGAGTCTGGATGAGATCTAACTCTGAAAATTAAAATTTTTCCGATACCACCAAAAAGAAAGAAAAATCTGTGAGCTTTATTTTGATTTTATTTTGATCTAATGTTAAGTTCCTTTATATTAGTTTTCAAATATCCAAAAGTTGCTCTATGGGAACTTTTTTCGCCAGTGGCCGATTCCAGGAAACCAAACCACGACTTCGAGCTCATGCGTGAGCTTTCTGCGTTCCGGGCAAGGTGAGTGTGAAAACCGGTTGTCCTCCAGCACATATTGCAGGCACTGCTTTGTGGGACCAGCTGAAGCTGCTCAGCAGTGCTAGGCTGCACAGCAACACCCTCCGCCAAGATTTCAGAAGGACTGTTCATTCTACTCTGTCACCCACTTTGTGTCTTCAGTTCGGCTGCTGCGAAAAGGGAGATGATAATCCTTTCAGACATCACAAAGCTTGTGCAAGGAGAAATTTTGTAGACTTTGAAATTCTCAGAGACACCGAGGCAAGAGAAGAAGTGCAAAGAAGTGTATGTTTACGTCGACCTGAGGCTGGGACATTCAGGAGCTGACACAGGCAGCTCCACGGCCCTGGCTGCGGTTGCTGCTGCCCCAAGCCGGGAGCTGCCGCTCTTTCTTTGCCCGTGTCTCCTCGCGCGGCGGCGGTGTTAGGATGCACACCTCCTCACTAGCGCTCTGATGCACAAAGGCACACTCGTACAGTCTCCGGAGGAAATCTGCAAGCAATGTGGAGGCAGCTCCTCGTGGGTTATTCAAAGTGGACTGTACATTCATATTGCTCAAAAGTCTTTTACAAAGCAGTAGACCCTGGGGAACACTCTTGGCCAGCAATCCATTGCTCATTTCTTTTGCCCCACCAGCCTGCATATTTATGAGGTGGCATGTGATTTGATGGTATCTGGTTCCATATGTAATGCTGATGTCATGTGTTTTAAATTTAAAATGCCAGTTTCATTTTGTAGTGCATAATAATTTGTTTCTTTGGCAGTCCATAAAGAATTGCACCAAAACTTGGCATTCCTAGCTGCAACAACATGGAGATGGAAGCAGGGGGACTTAACATACTCGGGTGGTTGTACCAATAGGAATGCCATTCACATTCTGTGCCTAAAATATAAGCAGCCATCAAAATACTGCTGTGTATGCCCGAAGCACCTTGTACTCAAAGTACTTTGCCAGCAGTAATGAATGATGTCTCTCAATATCTGTGCAATGAGTGTTTGATGTTAAGAACTACTTAGCAGTGTTTGATGTAAAGATGGGGAAACTGAGGCAAAGCACTCTGCTAAGGTTACCAAAACTGTATGGAAGAGGGAATTGAACCCATCTTGCATAGCTCCCAGAGCTTCACAAGTACCATCCCTCCTCTCCCAGATACACAAGCACACTCAGAATTTGGCCATTTCTCTTCAAAATACTGTTTTGATTAGAGATGGCCAAGCCTTCAAGCCTGGGTTCAAACCTTTCTGAAATTAGAGTTCTGGATGTAACATATCTATCAAAACTCATACCTAATTTTGACCCGGTTCCCAGTGGAGAGCAAGAGGTGTACATTTGGAAAGCAGATGCTAAAGGAAATATATAAACTGGATAAAGAAATAGACAAACTAATGGTATTCTGCCCCAAAAAACTGATGAACAGAACTTAAACCTCAAAGGGAATAATAACAGGAACCAGCTAGGCATATAATACCCACTGCAATAAAAAATGGTATTTCTATCAGATACACACGTCCTTTTTAAAAGTGGATGAAATTTCACATGCAATTGCACAGGGAACAGTATCCTTTGAGTTACTCATGCATTCTTGCAGAAGTGTCTGTGATACATGGGAACTTCCCAAGCACCCATCACGATGGAAACAGCATCCACCTTTAGGACCACTTTTTCCAGAGTGTCTGTGAAACACAGGAACTCCCCAAACACTGGAAAAAGTGGTCCTCAGGTTGGATGCTGCTCCCATGGTGATGGGTGCTAGCACAGTCCCACAGGCATTTCTCCCAGGCTGAGTAGATGAGGGGAGAGCAGTGGATGTTGTCTCAGAGGGTTGTGATCAGTGGCGCAAGGTCTAGTTGGAGGCCTGTAGCTAGCGGTGTCCCCCAGGGATCGATCCTGGGTCCAGTATTGTTCACCTTACTCATCAATGAGCTGGATGAAGGGACAGAGTGCACCCTCAGCATGTTTGCTGATGATACAAAACTGGTAGGAGGGGCTGATGCCCCAGAGGGCTGTGCTGCCATTCAGAGGCCCTTTGACAGGCTGGAGAGATGGGCAGAGAGGAACCTCATGAAGTTCAACAAAGGCAAGTGCAGGGTCCTGCACCTAGGGAGGAATAACCCCGTGCACCAGGACAGGCTGGGGGCTGACCTGCTGGAAAGCAGCTCTGCGGAGAAGGACCTGGGAGTCCTGGTGGACAGCAAGGTGACCGTGAGCCAGTAATGTGCCTTTGTGGCCAAGAAGGCCAGTGGTATCCTGGGCTGCATTAGGAAGAGCATTGCCAGCAGGCCAAGGGAGGTGATTCTCCTCCTCTACTCAGCCCCGGTGAGGCCACGTCTGGAGTGCTGTGTCCAGTGCTGGGCTTCCCAGTTCAAGAGAGACATGGAGCTCCAGTAGCGAGTCAAGCAAAGGACTACAAAGGTGATTAAGGGACTGGAGCGTCTCTTATATGAGGAAATGCTGAGAGAGCTGGGCCTGTTGAGCCTGGAGAAGACTCAGGGGGAATCTTATCAATGGGTACAAGTATCTGAAGGGAGGATGTAAAGGGGATGAGGCCAGACTCTTCTCGGTGGTGCCCAGCGATAGGACGAGAGGCAGTGGGCACGAACTGAAACACAGGAAGCTCTGCTGGAACATGAGGAAAAACTTTTTTCCTGTGAGGGTGACTGAGCACCGGAACAGTTTGCCCAGAGAGGTCGTGGAGTCTCCATCCTTGGAGATATTCAAAACTTGTCTGGACAGGGTTGTGGGCAATGTTTTCTAGGTGACACTGCTTGAGCAGGGGAGTTGGACTAGATGATCTCCAGGGGTCGCTTCCAAACTCAACCATTCTGTGATTCTTTGGTTCTCCACTGTGCGACCTGGAGACCATGATGCTCAGGGCAGTATTTCTGGAAGAAATATAACTTGTAAGTGCTATGAGAAAATTAGTTCATTCAGAAGATCACCTACTGGCCAGGCCAGCATTAAAAGCCCTCTGCTAGTAAACTACTGCCTGTATACATACTGGATCTACAGCAGGTAGATCTGTACACTTTTCCTTCTTTGCTACCTGTTCTCCCCAGATAAAATAAGCTATCCTTGTAAAAGTGCCATTCTGCCTGTGTAGGTGGTAGATACATAGGATTTGGAACCTTTTATTCTCTCAGCTCTATCAGTCAGGGATAAGGGTCCCTCTCATATAGCTGTGCTGGTAGAGATTAGCTGTAGCTGAAGGATTAGGTGGCCTCCACTTTGCGTATCAGTGTAGCTGTGTCCAGAACTACATTACCATGCTCTGTTACTACTTTTACATGAATACAACTGCATCAAAATGAGAGCTCATGCCCTTTTCCTAAAATCTATTCGTAACATCCACGTTTGAATCAGTAGTAAAAACTGCAAATAAAGTCTAAGGAACAGCTGAAAGAGAAAAAAAAAAAAACACTGAAAGCTGACAACAAAAAAAGAAAAGGAATTCCTAAAGAAATTACTTGCACAATCTGGTTTCTAAAATAAATCTATCTATAACTCACAGCATGAGCTCCCATGAATCTGGGTGGTTGGTGATGTGACTCATGGAGACACTCAGATAACACTGCTGCCTCTGGACCACGGTCAGCTCATGCAGGGCTGGGCAGGGTGTCTGTGCCCTGCGCTTGCCAGCACGACCAGCCCCACTGGACAGTGCCGGGGCCGCCAGCCCTGCCTGCTCCTCTGCATGGTGCTGAGCCCACATGGGGCCCTCCCTGCCTGGGAGCCTCTGGGCGCACAGCACCAGCTTTCCTCCAGGACAGTCTGGAGAAACAAAGCTCAGCTGCTTTCAGACCCACACGAACTCTGGAGCCACTTTTGCACAGCACTGAGCATGGGAACATAAACCCAGCTGTCCCCTCCTTGGCCTGCATGGAGCAACTCAGATGCACCTACATACGTGTGTATGTATATATATATTTTTATATATATGCGTGTGTGTGTGTGTGTATATATATCCACTGGTGAGGCTAGCCTCTCCCAACAAGTAGGGAGCTGCCTGCTGCTGTCTGCAAGATCAAGAGCATGGCAAGTACAGCTAGGGGACAAAATCACAGCCTGCTGCGTCAAGCTATTGAATAGAGTATTGCTCTGTATTGCTGTTCTCATTTCACACTCCTCTTTGGTTTGATCTCTGTCCTGAAATGGCTTTCCCCACTAGGGCAAAAGAAGGGAGAGGTAATACCTTCTTTAAACCAATGGCAATCGTTGGAAAAAACACGCCTTAAGGAAAACAGACCTTTCTTTAGGACTGACAAAGAAAAAGGGCCCAATGCATGTTCAGAACAACTGTTCTGAGTTTGGTTTGACTATATGAACCAGTTGGAAAATTAAAAAAAAAAAAAAGCATCTGGGGAGAGCAGAGGATGTTACAAAGAGAAGAGAAGAGATGAGACAGGAAGATGCCAGCCCCTTTTCAGCTCTGAGGAAAGGACGGTCTCGCCACCTTTCTTTTTGTCAGCTCTGTCTGTTGGTCTAATGAAAGGTATTATATCTCCCTGCGTATCCTGCCCTGCACTCTGAGGTCATCCTGGTGACAACAACACAATTACTTTCTCCGTTGAAGCACTCTAATACCAGGGTGACAAGCACAGCACACATGCCTCGACAGGTTGACTAGATACGATTATTATACAATATGACAGAATTTTTATATCATTACTGTCCTGGCCAAAAACTCAGTCAGGACTGAACAGCTTGTTCTCATGACGTGTCTAACCTCTTTTCCAGACCAGAGAGGTTTGAATAAACTTCAGAAGGCAACAATCACTTAGGTGTACTTTAGACTCACTGCTTTGCCGCTGTTCCTTAAAACGGATCCGGTGGGATGCATTTCTGACATGCTGCCTTCAGAAATTCCTTTGTCAGAAAGCATTTATCAAAACAGAGAAGTGAAAGATCTGTACACAGTGGTCAAGTTTATTAAAGGGTGATCCAGGCACAATGATCTCACAACGCACACAGCTTTACTTCTGCTAACGAACTGCCCCCTAGCAAAAAGTGTTTTGCAAACTTGATTGCTGCTCAGAAACATGAGTGTAGAATTTTCAACATATAGGCTGCTTTTGTTTCCCTGTCATGGGATGAATTGGCTTATGGCAGTTCTATGTGTAAGTTTTTCTTGAACTCCTAACTTTTTTTAAGAATTGCAGCTTACCATTACTTTAAAATAAAAGTCTCCAGCAGTTATTCCTTGAGAAGAAATCCTCAGGTATTTGAAATGCATTTAACCTGTGTGTAGAAATCTGTGAATCCTACACAGCTTGGAAAAAATAGCTGTGATAGTAGAACTTCAGAGCAATAAGTGGGGAGAATATAATTCCAAAAGGGTGGGAAAAGAAACACAGTGTCACTGCTGGCAGAGACTCAAAGAGCAATAAATACATTTTTTTTCTTTTCTACTAACACCATAAATGTGTTTTGGTGCAACTTAGCTGGAAAGCTGAACTGGTTACACTACAGCCTCTTATATCTCACATTGTCCTTTCAGTCCAGCAATTTTTAAAAAAATTGAACACGGTCATTTACTTGGTTACAGTGTATTTATTATCCACAGCTACAATGGCCTCGATGGAGGAGAAGGATGCTTTACTGACTCTAAAAAAGCTGTTTCCTTGACCACATGAGGCATTTTAGAGTGATGTATTTTCTAGGCATCTGTGGTCCCTGCTCCCTGCTAGTGCTTTCTATAGCCCTATGGCAGGAACCACCGCTCCCAACACAGTCCTCTAACCTGTTGGTAAAGACTCACAGTGATGGACATGCCTGCACATCCCCAGTCAACCTACTCCAACCAATGCACTTGCAGTCAAAAAATGCTGTGTGCCCAGCCCCATCTGCCCTCCTCTGGGCTTCTTGTCCTGTGCCCCATGGATATGGGTGCCATGAGCGCCTGCAAAGCTTCTTCCACACAGAGTAATCATCAGGTTTCTAGGTACTGCCCTGCCTGAGAGCAAACAGAGGGGCAAGGTTTTGTAGGGTGTCAGCAATATGCTGTTTCGCTCCTCACAGGCCGCTGGAAAGCCTAGGTGGCCTCACTGCTCTGCCCCATGTCACCATCGTTCACCTCCGTGCAGCCCTGCAGCAGGAAAGTGCTCCGCAAAGGGACAGCCTCCCATCCAGCGCCTCCTCCTTCTCCCTTAGTTGCACAGAACGGGTATTAAAGGGTCCACAAACTCCCTCCGCGTGACCCTGGAAAGCACGATGGGTAACAGTGGGTGCCAGGAGCAAGCAGTGCAGAACAGAAGTTTGCTTGAACTCATGCAACTTCAAAGAAAAATGCAGGGAAAAAGTATTCAAAGAATAATGTGAAATATTAAGTGTTACATTTGACTTTAAAAATTTAGGTGAATCCCAACTAAGCTTCAGAAAACTGGTAGGTTAGGTTAAGTTAGGTTAATTTTCCTTGTACTCCAGCAAAGCCCATCAGTAAAACAGGCGTCTTGACCTGGAAAAAAGTAGGAGTTCTTTTGTCTCAAATCTGGTTCCACAGATGTACAGCATTCAGCTAGGACAAGTCTTGGGTGATCACAGTTTTATCAACAGCTGGTAATAGTTTGTATTCAGAAGATTCATCACCACTTTGCTGTGACAGCATATCATAAAATTTGAAGTTAAAAGGAATGTAATCTCACATCTCATCAAAGAAATGAACTTTGTTGTGTGTTGGTCTTTCCTTTTTTTTCAAAAAAAAGATTATCCGTCAAAATCTTTCTAGCCTGAACCAACCACAAATGAGAAAGTCTGCTGTTATATTTATGGACCAGTTCCTTTGTGTAATGGTATTTAAAACTTTTGTAATATTTTTCATCTTGGAACCTTTCCTTTTCAGCTTACTATAAATATTAACTCCTTAGTGCTTGCACTATCCTTATCTGAGCTAAACGGAGAAAAGGTGAGGTTTGATTCATCTAATGTGACCTGTCAAAAAACTAGTTGCATCTTTAATCCAAGGTAAATTTTCAAGTTGATGATCTAGTCTTTCTTACTAGTCCAGGAGGGAGAGAGGCACCTGCAGAGAGCAATTCCTCCCTGCCTTGGAGAGGTGGGATGACTCACCCCCGCTCTGAGTGTTGCAGCAACACTTAGATCTACGCATTGACCACAGCAGAGCAGGGCACATGAGATGTACATTTTGGATGACTAAAGTTAGGTGGGACGAACCCTACACATTCATCAGGGACTGGACATCAAAAGGAGCCCCTATTGCTTAACCCCATCTTAGATCAGTTTCCTGCTGAGCTGCTTGAATAAGCCACTAGCTACTTGCATCACGCTGCCGTTCATGACTGTCACATCTGAGCATCTTTCACGTAAAATTAAGAACAGAAGGTGGACAGACCTCACTTAGTCCTTGACGTATCCTCAGGACACTCTCCCTGCCTGGGGTCAGATTTGTGGGTTCTCTCTTTCAACTATCTTCTTTTACTTGCCATTATTTTAGGCAAGGATTTTTCTGACAGGGCATTGGAAGAACTGGGCACTGGGGTAGATGAGGGCATGGTGAGTGGTGTTCATGTACTGAGGGAGGTTTTGCAGCCTTTCCTAAAGGCAGGACAGTTTTTAATTCACTTAATATCCATCTGAAGTGTCTACCACAGCCAGACCCTTCAGAATAAAAATGTTTGGTTCTCCAGTCTGCTGGGGGCAGCTGGAGAGCGGTGCTCAGGCCCCCTCGGTGTCCTGCAGCCTTTCAGCGGCTGCAGCGCTGCTTCAGCTGGAGCAGGAGGGAGGGAGGAGGGGTGCGCTGACACCTCATGTCACCGCACAGCCCAGGAAGGACGCAATCTTGTCATGCAGCAGTGCTGAGGAGAGGTTTGCTCCCTGCCACCTTCCAGCTCGCAGCGACTGTGTCTGCTCCTGTTTGACCTGGTGAAGGGATTCTTCAGGTGAAGGGAAGAAAATGTTGAAGTCAGGAAGGTTTCAGCTACTTTACAGCAAAGGAATAAAATAGTTGAATTTGAGAGCTTGATTCGTAGTTGCTATGGGATGCAACTGGGATCCACAATAAGGGCAGAGATTGAGGGTGATAAAAGCCACCGCTGCAGAGGGCCTTGCCTTGGGGACCATGGCATGGGGACCAGGCCATGCTGCCGTGCAGCAGCCCCAGCCATCAGGGCAGACCACAGTCTTTCTCCTCTAACCCAGGGAACATTTCAGCTTGGCCCATGTATTCCCAAAAGGCAGGTCAGTAAACACTTGCCTGAGCTCCCACGTAAGGAACTTCGTTTTCCACGCTGAGAATGATACTGTAGATGCTTCTCTAAAGGTGAAAATGCAGCCCAGTCCTGAGATCAGTGGTTGCCTGTCTGTCTTGTGCACAGGGATTCCTGCCCAGATCCCTGCCTCCTGCATAAGAGCAAAGGGTTCAGGTGGCAGCCGGGGCTGGAGCCGGGGGCATGCACTGGGGCAGTGCTGACCAGGTCGTGTAGGATGTGCTGTGCGTTTTTTGCAGATAGCGCTGACAAAGCATCATCACTTATATGTGAATTATCAGAATAAGATTTATGACTAGACTGAACTCAATGCTACCGATCTTACTGAAATAAAGCCTGTGAAGGAGAATTAGCTGGAGTCAGTAGCCATATATCAACCAATCCCCAAATCTCTAGGATGGCAGGGGATGAGAAATGCAGGTACGAGTAAGTTCTGTTAGACTTGCACAGTAGTTCCTTGAACAGCTTGTCTGCATTTCATTTGCTTTGTCTTAATAATAATAATAAATATAATACAAACTATATATTCAACAGTTTCCATTTTTGCTTTGTTAAAGATGTCACCTCTCCAGTCTCTCTCTCCCCACTCCACATTTTGTCCTTTTCTATTCATAATATTTTGTTAAAAATATTTCCAGCATTTCAGTTCCATATTAATATCAAGTAACAATTAGCACCCAAAAGTGTCTCACAAATTAAAATGAAATATGTGACATTATCCAAATGTAGCCATGCTGGAAAAGAAAGTTGTCTGAAGCAGAGAATTCTCCATAATGGATTAGAACAGAAAGCTTAGATTTTTCCTAGATTTTTAAAACTTGTGTGCTGAGAATTAGACACTTAAATTCATGCTAATTTGATAATTCCTACTAAAAACACTTAAATCTCATTTCCTGGTGTGCTGGGTGGGAGGTAGCTCCAAGGGAGCTTTTCCAGGTTACACACTCAGATGTCAAAATAGTAAAATTAGAAGTTTGGGTTTAGGTCCCCATTTTTACCAAGCTAGGAGTGTGTCGCTTCTAGCTACTAACTGCATAAACAGTAGTTTCCCAACCAGCAGTGTAGCTGGGACCCCAGAGCTGCCATCTGTGCCACAGGGAAGTGGGTACCTGTAACACATGCAACGTGTGTAGCCTCCGTAGTGCTGTCTGTTCTTTCTCTTGAGCTTGTCCATGAAAAAAAAAAAGTTTTTTAAGAAAAAAGGAAGATCTAGTAAGACTCAGGTCCCCCTACAAAGTTAAACCACTTAGCACTTTCTCTGCTGAGTTCCCGTCCTGTCCCCTCAGGCCCTCCACGGCAGCTGCCATCTCTCCCAGGACTTTAGTGGCCCAGCCCAGCTCCCTTTGAGCCTTGTGTCAAACCCCCACCAAGAAGTTAAATTGCTCTTCTTGTTCCCTGCTGCGTATCCCTTTCGGGGGGGGGGGGGGGGGGTTCGGGATGGTCACTGCCCAGACAGCTCCCTGCCTCCGGCCAGGCGCGTTCAAGGCCAGACAGATTCGCTCATCCTTTTTATAGACTGGTGCCACTGTTCCCCCGTGTGCTCCAATACATCTTCCTCCTGGAATCTGCCTACAGCTCCTGACGCTGAGTTAAAAATACTTTTCTGCCCCTCATTATTCACCTCAGCAGGTCAAAGCAGAACTTTGATGTAAACTGAAAGGCATTCCCAGAGATACGGTTAAATGAAACACATGCTTAAAAGAGCTCTTCGGCATCAGGCTTTATCTCTACTTGGTAAGTTTTAATGACATACATATGACAAGGGTGTTGCAGGAACAAAGCAAGCCTATAGTAGACTCCTGCTTGATCTAATAACCACAGTGACCTAAAAATCATAACCAAAATGGAGCCATTACCTCCCATTTTGTGTTTCCTACCTTGGCTATTTTCTTGTAAGACCTATCTTTGTGTTTGTTTTTATTCTAAGTGGCTTATGTATCATCCGGTGCACAGAAAATGCGTTGCCTAGGCCAATTTCTTTATTCCTAGAGCCCCTTGTACTACTGTTTATGTCTAATGCAACATTAATGAGCTCTTTTACTATTTTGTGTTTTGGCAGTTATTCATTCTTGTGGATTCCAGTCAAATGACACTGCCGACTCCCCAGTTTTTCTCTGCATTCAATATGAGGGATACGTTTGTGGCCAAGTGCAGATGACTTCATCACCTCCACCCTGTTTGTGTGTGTCATTTTTATATCAGACAAAAATATAATAGGCCATAGTTCAGTAATTACCATGGCAGTGAGCTTTATAGCTCATCATCTCTGCAAAACAAGAAAACGGACCATTTTAAAAATTGCTTATGAAAAGTTTATATGGGTGTTAGAGCTGGAATTTTGTTTCTTTTAGGTTTCTTTTTTTTTTTCTAAGGGGTTTATGCCATTTGCTTCTGTTAATTCTAAGTGAGGTTTTCGCTGAAGGTGGTTGGTTTAAAGCCTTCTCTTTTGGTGGTGGCAGCTGTGGGTGAGCCAAAGTTCTTGGTGTAGCTTTTATTTATTTATTTATTTATTTGGCTTGTGGTTCCTTCTGCCATTCCAGGGCCTTAGGTTTTATATTTTCTTGAATATTTTTGGAAGAGGGTGGGGAGCTGATGGGGTAAAATCATTTTCCAGAGAAAGAGTTATATCAACTGATATAAATGGTGATCACCAGCACCAAGCTGTGGTTCATCTCAGTGTGAAGTTCAGCTGCACTGACTTCAGCGGGTAGCACTGATTTATACCCAGAGGAGACCGAAGGGAGGAAATAAAGACCTATTAGGTGTGATTCTTGTTCCACTTACATGGCTATAAATCAGAAGTCTCTTCATTAACGTTAGTGGAGTTACACAGGTGTGAGAAGTGGCTTGCTCCCCCCCATCTGGAGTCAGCCATGCTTACCCCACTATAATCCGGCCTGCTATTTTTCATATAGATATTATCACTTTGCCCTTTAAATGTTGCCAGGTGAATGGAGAGCAGTTTTTCTCTGAGAAGGATGTCACTGAACTGCTCACTGCTCACGTTCCTTCCCTCCCTCACTTGCAGCCAGGCGCCACAAAGGTTAGGGTGCCTGGAGGCAGGACCCCGTCGTGGGTCTCCACACACAGTGCTATCCCTGAGCTCCGCCAGCTTTCCCAGCACGTCACCAGCGAGCACAGCCTCATCCAGCCGTTGCTCTTGGGCTGGTCTGTGCTCACAGTGCTGCTTCTTGCAGGCACTTCAGTCAGAAGGGGCAAAGGAGTGGGACCAGAGAAATTAGGTGCAGAGGACCTTGACCGAACAGGCTGTCCCTTTGAAGAAGGAGCCGGGAGCCCCTCCAGCACTGCAGCACAGACACATCCATGCCCCTAGGAGAGAGGAGCCTGAAGACGAAATCCCAGAGCCCTTGCGGCCCCACGCAGCTCTCCTGGTCAGCCAACTGCTCTCTGCCGCCGAGAGCTGCTGTCGTGGCCTCGGCCTCCGAAGCGAGGTGTGCCGGCACTGCGGGCTTTGCCACCGCAGAGCCCTAGCCCTGCCCAGCTGCCGGGCAAGGTGCTGCCGTGCTTTGATCGTTGGGGCACAGCTACAGGCTCAGCAAAATACAGGGGAATGAAGAAGGGCAAGAGCTGAGGGGGGGAGAAAGGGAAGCAAAAGGTGCTGCTTAGTTTCACATTCCACCCTAACTGACGGATTCAAGTGCTTTCTGTCTAAGGAATTGTTTTTAAGGATGTCTTCTTTCCAGGAGGAATGAAATAAAGCAGTCTTGATAAGGAGAAAACTTTGCATAAGGAGGAGAAAACTTCCTAAAAACATGAGCAGTAGTGAAGTCCCACATTTCAGCCGCGTTGGGGGGTTGAGTGCAGCCAGTGCTACTCCCCCACCTGCTGCAACTTGCATTTTTTCCTATTTATGCCTTTACCACTCCAGTTAGGGCTGCTTCTTCTGCTGGTTTGCCTTTCCTTTCCCTACTCAGTGGTGGCTGTGGACACTGGGTGGTGGTCAATGTGCGGAAATGCATGTTGCGGTGCTCACCAGGCAAAAACATTATGCAGCACGCAGATTTTCCTCTGATCATTTTTTAACACCACAGCAATGTCCATAAATTTCAGATAGCAGGAGCAGACTATACAGTTAAATATTTCATTGTTTAGATTGATGAGTAAATGCTCAGCAATAACACTCTCCTTCCACTGACGTAACTTTGAAATCCTTCCTAAGCAGAGCAGTCCAGCTGAGGCAAGGTAGGGCTGTGCAAATAACATGTTCTCAGTGTCAGTGAATACAACGAGAAAGGAATCTTTTTGTTTTGATTAACCTGAAATATTGCATTTGGCTACAGAGAAATTGTTTGATCGGGGGAAGAGAGGGAGGGAACATAAGGAACAGCAACAAGGTGAGATCAAGACTAATAAACCTGTTGAGAAGGCACCAATTTACCTCCCCTTCTAGGAAACAAGTAGGCTGAGTTCCCTCATCTCCCTGGAGGCACAGTGAGCTGCAGTGCCAGCCCCACAGGAAAATGCTGTGGGCATTCAGCCAGCTGAGGGGATACGCTTTGGCAGTGGGGGCAGAAGGAGAGGAAAGGAGGAAACGACGGCAGTCAGTCATGAGTTAGTCACCCTTATTTTTCCCATCTGCCAAAGTTACTAAACAATCTGAGGATCAAGGCACAGAGCCAGGTGAGTGTCAGAGAGTTTTGCTCGTGTCCTCACCCATGGCTGAATGCATGCATAAGCATCTTACAGAGCGTGAAAGAGCCCCAACTGGAGGGACTGAGAGTGCCTTGCTTTGCAGTACTGTAGGGCGTAGTGATTAGAGCATAGTCCTCCCCTGCTGAAAGATGTGGGACTCCAAATTAGATCCATTCTCTTGGGAGTCAAGGCTAAGTCTTGAAAGACTTCCACCCTTCACGCAAGATCCCTGTCCACAGGATATCCAAGAAGCAGAACTCTCTGCCCCCACCTCGCAGGAGTTCCCAAACTGCCCTCTAAAGCAGCTGGGACGCTCAGAGGAGAGATGGACCATTGTCTTCTACTCCCTGCGCTAGTCAAATGTGGTCAACAACAAGAATGAACATGTCCTCACTGTCTTCCACTGAATTGTCCATGCTTCACACTTTGTAGACAGCTGTCTTTGAGGTGAGTTCAAATCTCTCAAGTCAAGGAGGGTACTAAATATATATTTTGCATATTTGAAGGAATGTGATGAGTCCTAGGATGAAAGAGACATGGCATCTTGTCCTCTGGTTACATAAGTCCCAACCAGAAAAATATTTTTCTAAGTGAAACTCTCTAGTGAATTCAGTTTAATTGCATGCTTAATTACAGAATGACCTGGAGGCACACTATCTGGCAAATTTACTGTTTCCCAGACTGTTTTTTCAAAATAACCTATCATTGATAAAACTGGCCAGATTTAAAAAAAAAAAAATCCAAATCTCTCATTCCTTTCCATTCTTGACTTTCTGGGGGCAGGACAGGGAGAAAAGGAGTTTGTAACATGCTACAAAAGTCCTCAGGTTTTGGTCTGTATCAGGCAGATGGTGGTACAGTAAATATTCTGCTAGCAGCCCATTCTCAGGTGTCTGCATGGTTCCTGCCTGCATACCTCAGCAATGGCAATATGGAAGTAAGAATAAGTATCTGTATCATATTTTCCAAAGGCAGATAAAATCCATTAATAATGTGGAAAACTAAATGGCATATGGAGTTTGCAAGGGTGATGTGTACCTCAAAGAGGATATCTGTGGAGTCAGCAGAAATAAGCATCCTTTTATTTCATTGCAGTTTCTGTATTTGGACCTGGATGTTAAGGGATTTTCTTCCTCTTGAAAGGAAGCAAAACAAAAAGACACTCATACCCCTTGCCAGATCATATCTGCAGATCAGCTAGATTAAAACTAGAACTAGCATCACAGGAGAATTAGCTCTACATGTACTACACTGACATTCATTCATGTCAACAAAAAAGATTTCAGTTCAGCAATGTTACACCAGGACAGAGCCTGTATTAGACTCCAAACACCACAAGGGAGCAAATCATTCCAAGGGGACTGCACGTGAAGAATGCCATTTCTCAATAAGAATAAAAGCATGAGAACCTGCTCTTAATTTAATGGGCTGTGGAAAATGAGATGGAAGTCATCACAACTGTGAAAGAGCCTTTCAGTCTGGGGATGGGAACTGCAGCCCTGGACCAGTGAAGACCTACAAACAGCTCACTGGTTCTGGCCCTCGGCTTCAGTACTGCAAAGCGTTACTTCCTATACGTGAGAAATCACGGGGTTTATTGTCAAAGTGTTTCTTACGTGTGCTGGCAAAACATAGATAACTCCCTACATTTTGCCTGAAAATAAGGCTACTCTTGCCTGCAGTCATCCCACCAAAGTTTAAGCACTTGATTTGGACACCTGAAACTGGGTGTTTCATTACTTCAGACTTCCTCTACAGATGTCCTTTGCATCCCTCCGTGCTGTCAGCAGGGCAGCCGGGGGCAAGCATCGCGCCCGGCGGTGCCTCCGCAAGGCCATGAGCCCCGGCGGCAGCACAGCAGCCCTCCTGCAGCGCCAGCGCCAGCGCCAGCGCGGTGGGCGCCAGGCCCCGCTGCACAACGCGGCCAGCCTCCAGCAAGCTCCGCCCTGCATCTCTGCCTCCCCAGAGCCCTCCTACACCTTGCAGCTTTCAGGACTGCATGGTGTTTAGAGTGATTCTCTGGAACAACATCAGGTTGTTTATTGTAGAGGTCTAGAAAGGGTTTTGACTGTCTTAAGCTGTGGTCTTACAAGCTCTAGCTCGTGAAGGAACATCTGAGGGCCCATTACAAACTGGAGAACATTAAACAAGTCCTAGGAGTTTCTCTATCCTGTAAGAAGGCTGAGAGATCCCTCTACAGCCCTGGCAAAGGGAGCACACAGTAGTGAATCTCAGTTATTTACGCCTAGAGGTCAGCCAGACCCAAATACATTTTCTTTGAAGGCACTTTCTGCTTTTTATCCCATTTGTAACCTACTATCAGGGTGCCTACTCAAGATATCTGAAATGAACAATTGTGTTTTTTAAGTACCTGCAGTCATCTACAGACACTTTGCCTTTTTTCCTACAAACATCACAATAATTCCTTGGAACTTGGAGCCTTCAAGCTGGTGTCATGCTGGCACATGGCACCTCCAGACATAAAACAGCTACTGGAAAGCCTGTGTGAATTCCTTACAATATGCGCAATGGAAACAGGTGAAATTTAAACAGTACACTTAAGTACTTGTCTAGTTCCCACTAGGGTTTTGTAGCTCTCTTTTATTTAAAGAATACATTTCTGACACTTAAAAGTAAGTTAAACAACATGTTTGAAAGCTCCAACATAAAACAGTCTTAACGCTGTTCTTTCTCTTGAGAAAATTGTTCAAATCACTATAAAAATGTCTCTGTTGGGAATATGGAAATGTTTGGATTAAGCTGTATATTTACTTTCTAAAAATGGATGCAAACTACAAAATAGGATGTAGATATGCAAACACATGCATGCACACACGCACACATACACTCAAAAGCAGTTAAGAAATGACCAGTACAACATTTGTTTGGAAAGAAGTTGATACCAAAGGCATCTAGAAAAGAATGTTCCTCAAAATACTGGACCATTTTAGCTAGTGTAGCACTACCAATACTACATAATATATGTTAACTTCGGCTGAAAAAAGAGGTGATTCACACTGCCTGTTTGACCACAGTCCGGAGCACTTTTGTTCTGTGGCTGGAAGTTGTCGGTGCATCCAGCTTGTGCCCCGAAGCCTGAGCTTGGCGCATTGCTTGCAGCCGATCAGTGCCAGGCCGGCACTGCTGGAAACCCCTGCTTTGAGCCCGGGGCTTGCCAGTGGGGCAGGCAGCCGCCCCGCTCTCCCTCAGGTCCCCATAGCAGCATTGGCAGAGCATACAGGACTATGGGGAGTGGATTTAGCTTGCAAGGTAGGCATAGCCTACAGTACATGGTAGAGCTCGGGTGTCTCAAATCCCATATCCAGCTAGGCAGTTTTCTCAGTTGTCCCACATGTGGCCACTTTCTGTGAAGGGGGGAAAAAACATGTTGTCTTTCTGTCTGCTGCTGATGGGTTGAAAAAGCAGGATTAGCCAGGTGTGAGGGAGTAAAAGAGAAACCATCTTCATATGTATCCAAGATGACCTTCCCAGAATCACCTATAATGATGCAACCGGGCTAAGACTATCTCAAATTACTTTGCATTTACTACAGGACTAAAAATACTCCAGGAGGGTGATTAACAAGCTACCAACCACCACCTTCCCATGGCAGTGCTGCAGGAGCACTGCTGCAGGATACGGGCAGCCCATTAGGTCACTTCTTAATTTTCTGAGCCACTGGTCCTGTGGAACAGTAACTGGTATGGCCAGCAATATTGAACAGATATGATTTTGTCTATGTGATTTTCACTGATACTACTGTATCCCTTGTTATGTGTTTGGAGACTGCAAGAAAACGGCAGGTATTCTATCATTTTGTCCAAGAGGACATGCCATGCCATGCCATGTCATGTCATTTATGTCATATCATAGCATGTCATGTTAGTCAACCTGTCTTCCTCTGGGTATTTATTTCACCTTTTTAAGCACTGCTACAGCCTTATCATTCTGGACATATGCTGGAATCTCCCTTATTTTCCAAGATTTCTTTAGAAGTAGCATTTACTCTCACAGTGCACCTCAGAAAATCTTTTGGATGTGAGCTATAAGATCCATGATTTTTAACTGTTTTGAATTAGCAGTTATATTTAATATCCCTTTCAGTTACTGCTGGATAGAAAATAATTTACCATGACTATATAATGCAAATATATAATCTGAACGAAAAAAATGGTTATCGAGCGTGTGCAGCCTGTGTGCATTATTACTGATCATGTGTCCCATTTGTCTAGAATCACACCAGTGTCCTCCTCAAAACATTTTTAAGTCAATAAGGTGGTCATCCCCCTATTGTCCTGCTGGACACCAATCCTTCACTGGTTCCTTTAGCTTCTGTAATTCTCCTCACTACTTACATCTTCATTGCTATAATCTCCCTCTTTTTTTAGACATATTTTTACCATGTAGCTTTTTTTTAGTCTTTTTTTTATCATTGACTATTTATCTAGTGATGGGATCCTGTTAGGTGCCTAAGTGGAATATCTAATTTGCAGTGAATGAAGAAATCTTCCTGAATAAGATGCCTAAGTTTCTCACCCCATCAGTGGTGAGAAATAGGTTCATTCAAGGCCTCCCAAGTGAAGCTCTGTCTGCTTTATTTGCATGCAGGCGGGTGTCTAAATTAGGCAGACCAGCGTCCATTCCTTCTTGCTTATTCTCTCCTTCTCTTCCTTTCTAAACTGCACTGCTTTTTCGACTTATGTAGACATCTAATGTACTGGTGGGATCATGATTTTAGGACATCTAGTAACATGTTCTTCATTGCCAAACATTGCTGACATTTTTCCGGGTCAGTTTTTCTTACAGTCAATTTTTCTCATAAAAGTTTTCACCTTTGGGAAACCGTCCCTCTTGAAAGTTCATTGTCCATCAACTGTGGCCAGAACACTGCAGGAAAAGGTGATGGTGTTCAGCTGTTGCCCAAATAAAAGAGCATCTTGGACCGATGGCCCAGAGTCCAGGCCTGGTCTAGGTCCCATTCAGCCCCTATGACTAGAGATGGCCATCCCTTCTGCGTGCGTCGCCCCTGCCCGTGTCGGGAAGCTCTCGTCTGCAGGGAGAGGGCGTTATGGATGCTTCTGGGCGTCAGAGAGTTGCTGCACTCCTTCGCACACACGGTTCATTATTTCCATACCGTCCTGGCCCCGCGCAGGATGGGGACTGCTGGCAGGGCAGGGCCGGGCCTGGCTGCCGGGGCAGCCCCAGCCCCGGGGGGCGTCAGCACCGCCGTGGGGCCAGGCCGGGCCGGGGTAGCGGTCGGGGGTCCGGTGGCCGGGCAGGCTTGGGCTGTATTGTTAAAACCTTTTAAACCCCAGGCTACAGAAATATTTACAGCCCAAACTTCTAAGGGCAAAAGGGCTTACCACCTACAGCCCCCCACCTTCCTGTAAACACTCGTTATCCCAAGCAATTTTTATTGCTGAAGAAACCAGCAGCTGAGCGAAATACAGAGCATGAAGTGGTCCTTCCTTTTGTGTTACTTGTTTTTTTCCCATTAGTGTTGACAGACATGATGTAAAGCTCCATAGGAATCTGTGTGACCCTACACCATCCGCTCAGGTGGGGAAAGAAAAGTAAATGAAGGAACTGCTATTCAGGGAGTAGGCATTGCCTTAAAATGAAGCGGGATTAACAGCTGACAGGGGAACTCTGTGTGACAGAATCACAGCATTAAACTCTACTTCCTGGTGGCACCATTTGCCAAGTGACCCAAAACAGACGACTCAATTTCTGCACTCCTGAGAAGGTGGAGCCAGGCAACATTACCAGCGAAATCATTAGTGCTCCAGTTGGTAAACAGTAGGAAACATTTTCTCTAATACTTCCTGGTAAATTCCTGAAATATCTTTGTCTGGACTAATGACCAGAACTAGAACTGGAGCTTGGAAGCCTGAATTCAGAGCTGTGAGTAAATCAGGCTGGAAGGGGTTTCAGGATGTCACCAGGTCCACCAGACTCTAAGACCAGCTGTGAAAAACTCCAAGGAGGGAGACTGCAGTGCCTCTCTGGGCCCCTGTTCTGCTGTTTGACCACCCTCACTGGGAAGAATGGATTCCTTATAGAGAATCAGAATTACCCTTGTTGCAACCTGGCTCCATTGTCTCTTGCCTTTCACTGTGCACCTCCAAGAAAAGTCAGGCCCTGTCTTCTCTGTAACCCTCCCACTAGCTAGAGATGCAGTTAGATGCCCCTCAGGCCTTCTCTCCTGAAGGCTGAACAAGCCCAGCTCCCTCAGCTCCCTCTTCTTAAATCTATGCTGGGTGATCTTAGCCACCTTCTTGTCCTTCACATGTTGCACATGGCTCCCTAATTTCCAAAGGAACGGACAGTGACCTGCCTGCAGTACCCTGGATGCTCCTTCTTGCCCTTCTTGAACATGGGAAAGACATCTGCCTTTTTCCAGTCATCAAGAATCTCCCTCAACTGCTACAGTCATTCAAAGAAGATCAAAAGAGTCCTTGCAATGACACCAGCCAGCTCCCTCCGATACCTGTTGCAGGAACTTTTATATGTCCAGTTCACTGAAGCAGTCCCTAACTTCAATCTTCCTCTACTGCTGATAGTACTTCTCTCTCCCAAACTCTGCCGCTCAGCTCGGAGACCTGCACTCCAGCGAAGACCAAGGCAGAGAAGGCACAGGGTACTTCAGCTTTTTCTGTGTTCTTTGTCACTAGGTCTCCCTCACCACTCAGCAGCAGGCACACACTATCCTTTACTTTCAAGACTTTGCAACCTTAGTTGCTTCCTCCCCCCATTGCCTCAATTTCCCTGTGTCTACCATGGAAATAAGTTTACTGTTCTCTTCTGTATTGTGCTTTGAGATCTATCAGCAGAACAACTGCAACCGCTAGTGCCATCTTTTAATGCCAGATCAGAAATTTGGAAAAAAGTTAGTACCTGCCCCTTTCGTAGGATCAGAGAGGTATTAATATTTTCGCACATTTAGATCATATGTATTACTTACCTTGATGTTTAAATAGGTCACCCAAAAGAGGGTTACTGAACTGGAGCAAGAATTGTTGAAGCCAAAATAGCATAATAGCCTTGCAAAATTCAGCTGTCCATTGGTTCGGAATGATCGATTTTTTTTAACATGCTGATAAAATTGACTTTTTTTTTTCTTATCATCTACTATGCTAGTAATAGCAAGGGACAGTATTTTGTGTTTGTCTGACAGTTTTCAGACAGGCTGTGCAAACTGGGTCTGTTTCCCACTTTATTTCGTAAAGACCAGAGCTGCTGCGCTGTGCTGTCTTTTTATGATTAAGGATTCAGCTCCACTGAAAATCATGTCCTCATGGTCTTATAGGGCATCAGGGATGTCTGTTCCAATATATTCAACAGAACAGTGCAATCCCAGGGTGGCCTTTCTGGTGGGATTTTGATTCTAATTCATGTTAGTTTGTCAAGGAAAGAACATCTGTAAGGAGAAGTCAGCTATCATAAATTTAGTTTGCAGGTATTCTTCTGGGAAGGGGTGTCCTTTGTAACTTTTAGGGAACGGGTAGATAACGCACAAATTCAGAGCCAGCTCCCACAATCTTTGTAATAAGAACAAATTTCTGACTGATGTCGTTGTCACTTCAGGCACCAACTTTCTCTCCCGTCTTAATGCAGTTTTAAGCTTTGGGAGAACTGTACCTGCATGTGTAAATAAAAACCATATTTTGTTTCAATATTAAAAAAATTAAGTTACCCTTTTGGGTGTTAAAGCAGAACTAAATACAGATACAAACTGCTTTTAACTATTACACTGGGATCCTCACATTGTCTGTCACAAATGCTGTGACTTGTCAGCAGGAGACATCTCCATCGATCAGAAGTGCCAGCTGTAATAAAAAATATATATATGTGCAAGTATCTTCCACAGCCAGAGTCTCGCTGTGGAGGGACAAACATCTATAACTGTGCTGGTATCCTGCTCCATCATGGTTCTCCCACAGGATGCTCAGAGGCAGCGGAGAGCACGTCTGATTCAGGGCTCCCTGGGAGAGGAACCACAGCCCAGGACGCCCGGCAACTGGCTCTGCGGGCTTGGGAACAGCCTCTGGAAAACAAGTCTTCGTTCAGGGCAAAACTTCACATTTCCTTGCGCGTCATTCACTTTCCCCGGCAGCCCCTGCTAGGAGCCGGGGTCTGAGCGGGTGGTGAAGGGAAGCGCACCGGCCCCGCCGTGCCCAGGAGGCTGCTCCCGCGTATGTGCTTCATGCGCAGCACGCCGCAGGGTTGCAGAAATGGTCCTCCCCAAATGCCGAGGGAGAGGGGGTGATGGCGGAAGGGAGCGAGAAGGACTTTGCTCATATATGAGTGTGTGAACAAAAGCACGTGGCTAAATGCATCTCACTTGGATAGGGATATGTGTGTGCATGGGTACACCTAGATACAGATATAGGGATAGATAAATGACTGATGCCTTTAATTACTGAGTTTTGGCACCATATGCAGCACCAAGTCAAGAAATAGACGCAACATTTTCAAAAACTAAGGGGCAGTTTTTCTCTCATGGAAAAGAAAGTAAATTGGTTGAACCACTGAATACAGTAGAGTCACTCTAGTATAGACTAGTGTAAAAAGAAAGCCAGTATTGCTGCCAGGATGATGCACTCTGCAGAGGCAGCAGCGAGAAGCGAGTTAATTTCTGAGCTCAAAGTGTGAAAGGGAACAAGATCTTGCCTTCAGGGCAGATACTGGCACCGAATCTGGCTGTGAAGAAACACAGCAGAGTCTGTTAGAAGGAATGATTGCAAGATATTCTGTTCATTTTCTTGCTGGGGAGATATTATACCCACTGTGGAAGCTGGGCAGCTTATGGGAGAGAGAAAATTCCCTACTACAAGAGCTTTCTCAGCAAGTAAAAGCTACAAAGCACCTTAATTTTCTTTCATTCTATGATGCCTTTTAAGGGCTATTCAGGGCCCACAATAAGAGTGTTTGATTTCTATCCGAGGAGCTGGCACTGTGCTAGCTGGCCCGAGTGACATGAGCTTACTGTGGCCTCGTGAGCATCAGGAGAAAATAGCTTTTCCCACCAGCCCTGTCTATCATATGCCCAGTCCTGCCGTGATACGAGGTAGTACAAGTGGAACTGGCATCACAGCGCCAGAAAAATCAGTGTTCGTTTCTCCGCTGACATTTCTGGACATGACATCTTGGGAAGGCAGATCACACAGAAGGCTCCACAGAGCAGCAGCAGGATCCTTCCTTCAGCCAAGGCACCATCGGAGCAGAGTGTCAAGCCCAGGCTCCTGCAGGGCTGGGCAGGGCTTTTATCAGCAGGCCATTCATCCAGCTTATTATGGTGTATATTAGTTGCTGCAGGTTTGCAGGCTCCCTCCTTCCAAGCAATGTGCATTTCCCAAGCTCTCAAGAACACCATCCTGGCAGATTCGCTGGGGCCACTCTGAACTGGGGCAGAAATCAGAGGGCTGTGCAGATCCTGTGCACCATTTGGTGGCACTTAGGCAGTGTTTTAAGGAGGAGCAAAATGCACGGGGCTTGCTCTGGCACACAGCTGGGGGAAAACATATTGACTTTGGAGATGAGCTGTGGGTTCTCTGGACCTAGGGAGTGAGAGGAGAAAGGGGGACTGGACATTATTTTAAATGGAGAAAGCTATCCTGTCTGAAGGCTGGCTTTTCAAAATTTATCTACTTATTTGCATTCCCCTTGTATTTCCTGTCCTTCTCCAGGCATGGAGTAAATTAGTCATTCAGAGTATGAGTTATTTGAACAAGATAAAAAATAAATGACAGCTTACCTCTTTCTACGAGGCTGAGTTATTTGAGAAGCAGTGCTATTTGTCTGGCATAAGCATTGCCATGAGAAATGATGGAGGAGGACAGAGGAGAAATTATTGACCAAAATGGAAAATTTTGAAGCTCATTACCGCTGAGTTGGAGCTTTCCATAAGTGTCTTGGGGGTTCCAGATTATGAAGAATGGATGAACTTCACCCGAAAAGTTTCTCAAAACCAAGAACGACAAGACTGTGCATAAAGCCAGCAAGAAGATCTTTATTTTAGGTAACACTTCTTCCAACCCTTCTAATCAACAGCAAAAAGGGAAAAGGGCATATTTCTGGGGTCACTAATAAAACTCAGTTTGAGCCACCTAGAAACCTGGGGAAGTTTAACTGAGCTTTCTAGTTCTCAGTGATCTAATTTTCCTCACCTACAAACACAAATCCTCTGGCTTAACAAGTAATAGTTTTTTGAATGGAGAGAAGAAAAACATCAAGCAGACAGTTAAACAGCGTGATAATAACCAATTTTTAAAATAACTATTTCACTAATCCTTTTCTCTGCTACATCAAAAGGAGGGCTTAGATCAAATGCCATAAACAGTTGTTGTGCATTACTCAGACTTTGACCTCAGTCTGTACAAGCCACCCTCCATCATTAAATGTAACCTCCAGGTCACATTTGCCCTGTTAATTCCCCCTGAGACCTCCCAGGACACCCCAGAGATGAAAAGTATAGGTGGCACTGCACAGCAGTGCAGGAATACAACTCCAGATATTTTCTGGTATTCAGTGATGAAATGAGACACCCTTGATGCAGCTAGTTAAATGTTTGTCCTGCTTTGCCCTATTCCAGCAGCAGCGCAGCTGAGCTGTTTCAGCTCGTTCCTCTGCTGGGCTGTCCTGCTGCACCTACTGCCACTGAGGCATCCAGAGTTCCTGCAAACACATGCTGTAACTCAGCACAAGGAAAACATTGGCACAAGCTCATAGAGGTTCGTCATGTTTATTTATTATGAACCATGGCGAAACCTTTCCAAATGGCTCCTGCCAGCTCCAAGTGGCAGAGCTAAAGTATGCTGAGTGGGCTGCTGGGCTCTTACTTTGTGTTGCCAGAGATTTACACTCGCACAGCCCTCCATTTCCAGAGTCTCATATTCTCTCGCTAGCCACGATCATGTCAATCCCTGTATCCTTCCCATTTGTTGTAGCTAGCTACCTGTGGTCTACTCCTTTGCCAAGCCTGTGAGTTTTCTGAGGCATGGAATATCTTCTCACGTCTGACAAGGTCTTCTCAAGCCTTCTCAAAATGCAAATAATGAATAAGAATCTTTTCCAGACTCTACATGGACTGCGACTCTAAAGGTAGTCAGAAAAAAGTAGTGATGCATTTCATGGGAGCAGCTTGCTTCCTCTGAAATTTCAGAATTAAACCAAGTTTCACGTACCTATTTTTTGTGACCCAGAATTATCTTTCTTTGTCCTCCTTTTATTTGTTTGCCACACAACTTTCTACAGACTCAGACAAGACTGTTTCAGGATAAGAAAGTTTTCAGATGTAGAAAACAAAATCTGTACACTTTCGAAAAGTAGCTTTAACTGCATCTTCCCTTGCCAACATATTTTAATAGTGTAGCAAAAACATATTCCAAACATGTTCATCCCGCTTTGCAAATCTTATGCAGTCAAATAACAGGCAGCTGTTGGGCCAAATGTTTCCCATTTCAAAAAACAAAATTTATAAAAGAAAATGTCCAATCAGACATTCTCCACTTTCTGTTCCACATGCCTGTTTTAATAAAACCTCCTTGCATTATTCATCTATGGAGTCCTCTGTATTTCATACAAGGTTTAATTACACCTCTGTCATGGGTGAGAGAAAGTAAATGATAACCCATAGAGGATCTGGACACTGGGGGCTATTGAAGAACCAACATGATTCAAGCTCTTACCCTCCTTGCTTAGCTCACCCTCTCACTCACCTGCTCCCTGCCCAGCTATACTTTCCCTAGACCTTGACGGCCCTTCCCCACAGGGAGGTCACTGATGGCCTGAGATAGTTGGGCAGAAATTTGAGTCAGTTCCTGCTGTGCCACTGCTCGCAGTTACCAGCCTCAGGTGTTACCAGCCAAGGGGCCTGGGCATCCCCTGGCATTCGTCTCCACACACCTGCCTCATCTCTGGGATATTCCCAGAGGATCTCACCTCCTGTGAAGACCTTCTGCCTTCCAAGACTACTGCTTCTTTTCGGGGACCCTTCTTTTTTTGTGCCATCTCTTCTCTCCAGAACACCAAGTCCCCACTTTTCCCCATCTAAATAGCCCATGTGCTGAAGCACAGTGCACGATCAGCCTCCTAACTGGCGGTTCTGCCTCACGTCTCTTCATCAGTTAGAGGATTCAGGTCACGCCACTTTTCTTTGAACCATATGTTACCAAAATTTACAACCAGCCCATCCTGGTTGTGGCTAGCAAGTAGCAGGCTTCTTGAGAGTTCAGAAGTTCAGCTTTGGACATTCACCCACAAACAGACACTCAATGATGTGCTGCCTGTTAGTGTTCACAATTTAAGCTATTTTTTTCACCTACGACAACCTTCAATAGCACGTTCTTCCAGAAAAAGGAAATTATCTATAATTACATTTGCTTATTTTAATTTCATTCCCTCTGATGAAATTGCTGGTCCCAGTTATTGACATTTTCTCCGGATGACATGCACATTGATATGTCAAGTACCAAGGTAAGCAAGTTACTTTTTTCTGTGTTAGCAAATATGTTACACAAGTTTCCATTCCAACGTTAATCTACATCAGATTGTATGAGGAGAGAGATGAAGCAGTACACTGAAGGCAAATGCATGGAAAAGATTCAGGAAAAATCATTGTTTTATGCCTTTGACATTTTTTTTCCCCCAAAACATCATTCTGCTTCTAACTCTTCAATTCAAGGTTTTAACTCAAGGACGATTTAGGAATGCTGAGACACAGTATAGCTTTGACACAGGCAAGAACAATTCTTATGAAAGGCAACTTGAAAGACTATACGGTTGCGGCAAAACCCTTAGCTCCTACTATAGCAGCTATAAGGAATGAGGACTACTAATAATTCTTGTTTGAGAGAAGCTGAATTTTGGTCAACTGTCTGTGGGAGTAGGCTTGGAAATGGCATCCACCTCTCAAGTCAAAGGGGAACACCAGTCAGGAGCCAGAGAAAACAGTGATGGCTCCAAGAAGCATGGTCAAGAGCTGAGGTGAAGAAACTGGGAAATGCCTGGCATGTCAGGTGTTGGGTGCAGGACTTGACTGTTGCACAGATACTGAGGAAAGCTGGCAGCCTCTGCTATCCAAAACAAAAAGCAGTTTTCTTGCATTAAATTGAGCTCGTTTCCCAGCAGTTTAATACAGTCTCGCTCACCCAGTGTGAGGTTCGTTCTAATTCTTTCACTTGCACACAGTCCTAGGGATCCTATTTTGCTGCCAATGTGCTTGTTCAGCTTCATTGTGGCTGCTACACTGCATGCACAGACACATGCTAAAGCCCAGCATGATGGCACTCATGAAGCGTGTTCTTAAAAACAAATAATTCATCAGAGAAAGCAGAGGTGTGAGAACAGCAGTCCAACCCTGGGTTGAAACTGCCTGATCCTAAAAGCACCAGATAAACCCTCACTCTTTCAGGACCAAAGCAGAGGCACAGACGGTATCTCCCAAGATGAAAGACAAAATGTAAGGTCTTCATCTTTTGTGAGATGAAACACAACTGGGAACTTTTTACTGTCTCCTGTGCATACAGCCAGACATAGAGTAATTGCTGTTTTTATTAGATTATAGGCTGTTAATGTGTTTTTGCCAGGCAGCCTTATGAATGATTAGCAGGATGCTTTCAGGATTCAGCCAATCCCTTTTTTTCACCTCTCAGTCATTTGCAAGCACAGTACCTTGGTGCAGGACAGTAAAGTACAGAAACTCTGCTCTGAAGTGCTGGACATAAAGTCAGCAATGCCATCCAGCTATTTCTGTGGAGTGATAAGTAGAATCTCTAGGGCCGACATGTAGGCGTTTGGGGCTATTGCTGCCCTCATGCATTCCCCCTGTGGAACAGGGAGGTATGTCTGGAGCACAGGAGTGGCACCCGCCACTCATCCAGCCCCCCATGCTAGCATGGGAGCTGCGTTCTTCTCTGTCACGTTGGGGGGGGTTGTGGCCAAAAGCTCTGGCAGACGTAGAGCTTTCTCCTCCTTCTCCTGGGAAAGTGTGAGAAGTGCTGCCTCAGAGCAACACTGATCAAGGCCAGGGGTTCCCACCTTAATCTTAGTCTGCCTTTGCTGCTGATCCCATCTCTTCCTTCTCCCCAGAGCCTGAACCACAGCCAGGCCCTACTCCTTGCTGCTTTTGCTTCCTTTCCTGACTTGTTTATTAGCTGCTGCTCATCTTCACCTTGTCTTTCTTGTGATCTAGGCTACACAGGTCCTCTGTAATAACCTGAGAAACCTCCGTAACCTCACGTGCACTCAGATTCTGGGATGCAGTAGCTCCTCAAGAGGAAAAGTTTTCACTGTGTGGAAAAAAAACTTTTTTCCCACACCCAGGTTTCTGGTCAGGGCTCTTACTCATTCCTGTATCCTTGTTGCAGTGTCATGACTGAGAGAAGCTATGCAGATTTTACTGCAAGATACAACCCAGATGATTGCGTAAGTCACTTCAAGTGCCATCAAGGAAGAGAGCAGGAGAGCTCAGTAACAGAGCACTGTCTGCCAAGCCCCCCAGTAAAATGACATTTGGGGGTAGAATGAAAGCTCCAGAGAGATGTGTACACTGCAACTTCCTACCCCAAGTGGGGATGGGGGACAGCAGGAGGAGAAGGTGGAGGGGTATGGTGAAGGGATTTGTGGGATGTCCTCACCAAGAAATAGAAAATGGAAACCAACTACTACCATTGTCAAGGTCAGACCAAAAAAGGCATTTATTACGCTCTTTATTTGCGTGCTGCATTTTCCCTAGTTTATGAACAGCTACTAATTGAGGTTGCATTGTATCAGGCACAGATTTCTAGGCAAGCAAGGAGACAAAGGCTGGAGCTCTCCTGTTTACATGGTGGTTGTTTTTCAGTGTTGCAGAGTTGCAGACTGAGAAATTTCTGCCCTTTAAAAGCATCTATAAGAGATGCATTTCATTCCCATAATATTTGCAAGAAAAAGCTGGAGCCGAGATAATATTTTATCAAAAGGGACCCTACATATGTTGTTCTCAGGCCTTCAGCTAATTGGCCAGCAAAAGGGTTACGTGTAGACACTGCTAACAAAGGGTCAGTTCTACTTTACACTGCATGTGTAGCAGATAACACCAATGACTACCATGAGGTGCCAGAAAATAATAACTAGTAGTAAGATCCTAGGTAAGATTATGTAAGTAGGAAAATGCCTATGTCTGTGTTGCCCTAGGGGAGGGATTCAGAACAAGGCACTGAGGATAACAAGCACCTCCCTCCATGTGCCCAGCCTCTGGTGATATTACCAAAGTCATAGATCAGTGTAACAGGCAATCAGGCAACCAGCAGCTGAGGCAAAGATAGGCCATTCCCAAGCAGACAAGCTTGCTTGGATACACATACAACCACACAAAGCTAGGCAGTGATATGTAGCCCCTGTTCACAGGATCTCACCTGGGCACAGTCAGTACCTGGCACCTGCGAGCTGCGGGAGCCCTGGAGCAGCCTGCTGCCAAGGGTGGGGCGGGTTCTGCTCATCACATTTCAGACCACCTGCAAGTCTGAAGCATTGATAGATTCTTGATTCTGCTACCTTTATAATTTTTCCATTTCTGTCTTTGAGTCAGATAATGCTTCCACTTACCTCCACAGCTGCTTTTCCTGCATCAGTTGCAATATTCTGTCTTTTCAACGATGCTTTCCTTGGCTTTCTGTACCTCCTCTGTTCTGCTAGAGTCTTAAATCATACAATGGCAGCTGCTTCTGTTATTCTGGGGAAGCTGAACCATGAGTTAATTAGGCCAACAGCAGCTCATCTCAGCTGCAGAGAGCTTGGCCTGCTTCTGACCATGGGCTACCTGGCCTGCAGTGGGGTGGTTTCATGGTGATGTGGGGATGCTTCATACTGTAACTGTGACCCACCAGCATAGCACTGCTTCAGTGCCACTCTGCAATGCTCGGTGCAACCCCAGGCAAGCTCACTGAGGGATGGGACAGCTTTCATTGTGGTCAGAGTAGTACTTTATGGCCTGCCTTCTCTTGTTTTTCTTATTCCACAAGTATGGTGGTAGCTGTTATGTTAGCTCTTTCTTCTTTCCTACACTACTATACTATTTTCTCCACAGAAATAACTATTCGAACATCCCTAGGGAGCCTAAAGTTAAGGTCATGTTAACATTTAGATACAGTATCTTGCTTTCTGGAATTTTGTAAGTTAGCAATAAAAAAAATGCTCAAAGAAGAGACTTGTCTGGAAAGCTTTCCAGTGAGAAATGTATGTGGAGTTTGACGTTAAGGAAAAATCACTTCAGGTTTGAATTATGTGATTTAAAATGTCTTTTATCAGTTTGGAGTAATTTTGCAGAGGCTATAATTGCAATATCTGAAATTAGAAAATCAGGTCACTAATTGATTATGTCATTAAATAACTTTTTATGTGAGGACAGTTCAGTTTAATCCAGCTACTGAGCACAGGACATTTTTCCCTAGATTCTCTCACATGCGCTATATATATAATTAAAACAGATTACAGTCATTCCAGTGCTTTATGGACTGCACATAATTTGATATAAATTGTACTCAATTATAAACCCAGCTGTATCATCTTTATTTCTGCTGACTAGTATGTCTATCGGAATAGTTGTGTTACCATCAATTAGGTTATTCACATAACTGCTAGGAAGCAGAGCATGATTGGATATGGTTTCCTGTAGGCCACATGTAACCACAAGTAAACCCAACCTGATCATTCAAAGCTGAGAGCCATGAGATAGAAAACCAAAGGAGTGTGAATTCTTTCAGCTGTGGGAAAACTATAGGTAAGTATATATCATCCCAAGAGATCAAAACATTTGTTTCCACTTTCTTACATTTTTTTGTATTTTTTTATCACTATTTAATAGCTATAAGAATAAAAAGAGAAAAAAGAGAGATGAAGGAAATATACGGATGAAATTCATGCCATACACAGTAAGGCTGATGTATTGGTGTATGGATATGTCAAGCATGATTGTAAATGATTTTCCTTTAATAACATTTTGAATTTTAAATATAATTCAGCTAAAGACATTTGTGACCTTCTATAGTGGTGATTCAGATGAGAAGTAGTTTTTTATGATTGCAAAAATATTTAAAGATTTTAAGATTTTTGTTGCTGTTTTAATGAACTAGAGCATATGCCACATGATTTCCAAGATATATCACCCTGTCCATGGGCAAAACTGGGAACTTTGAATTCCTAATGAAATACTCGCAGGTAAACTATTTGTATTTGTAATCCTTCAGTTCATCAGAATTTAAAGCCTTCTTAACAGCTCCAGTCTACCCAAGGTCAGTGTGTAACAAAACATGTTATGCTTAACCTGTACATTGCTCATTGATGAGTACTCACCTCATTTTGCATTAATCTTTCCCTACAAACACATGAATGTGAAAGTCTGTCCTTATTTTGGCTTCTTTTGGTGTATGCATTAGAAGAGGCCTACATAAAAACCAGCACTTGTCTGTGTATACATTTTTGAAGAAAAACATTTATGGGCATAGAAGGGTAGGGATGATAAGTTTTAGGCTAAAAATAATTGCTATTATATGGCAAAATGGATCCCATAACTTTAACAGCAGTTCTTATCCAATATTGTGTTATGTAGTTATAGCTGAAACTTGCCCTGGATTCTGTAGCCAGATGAGAGTTATCAGGAAAGTTTTTCCCATAAGCTGCAGTGGGCAAACCAAGCATGTTGGTGGCTTCTTACAGAGCAGCAAAAGGAAATCACTGGCAGCATATGACAAGCTTTAGCCAGTCTAAAAAGCCCAGGATTATTACACTACCCCACAGGTCATTTGCTGGCTGCTCTCAGTCAGCATTTTACGCGGACACAAAGACCAAACATGCTCCTAACAGAGTTAAGCATGAAACCTGTTTGGAGAAATTCCAGCAAAGCCATTTTTGTCTGCATTAGCCAATTCAGCTAAATTAAAATGTTGTGTTAGGTTCAATCTCCCCATGCTTGCTTTGGATGCTACATGCAGTGCAGCTGTGGAAGTGGGCATTTCTTTGTGGGACTGCCAAGGATCCAGGCCAGCACTGCTGAGGCTCAGTCAGAAGGTATTGCTGTATGCCATTCAGAAGCTAAATATGAAGATGGTCCCATAAAGACTGTCTTTTTCTTATATTTTTTTCTTTCTTTGTATTTATATTTGCAGCCTTTAAGTATTTTGAGCTGGTTTTGTTCACTTGATCTTTGTCCTGCTCTCCATGCATGCATCCATCCATCCACATAACCTTACAAGAAATGAAAAATAAGCCACTCATTGCAATTCCTTTCATCATGACAGAGAGGTAGATTTGATGTTAATCATTTTTCACAGCGAGTGGAGAAAATAAAGTGAAAGATAAAGTGTTTCCCAGGAGGATGTGCTGGAACTGCTGTCTTCTGCAGAAGGAAGGTCTGTAGGAATGAACAAGCTGAGGGGAAAATTGTTCTCTCTCATTATGTCAACTTACTCATTGTAGGCATCTCTGTTTTCCTGATGGACAAAACTTTCAGATGACCAAGGCTAGGAAACGTGCAGCCGCTCTGCTCTGAGAGACCTGAAGCCTTGGCACAACACAACCTCAGTGTGACATATTACTCAGGGAGGAAATTGTGAAGCTTTCTCTTTTATTTGACTAGACAGCCTGGTTAACATCTGAAGGAAGAAAGTAAGTGGCAGTTCCCAGGGGGGAACTGTTCTGGGGAACATCCCCAGACTGTCTGCACTGTTAAATCAGCAGCACGATCCCAGCACCACTTTGGCCCAGGCCAGCTAACCCACCCAAACAATTGCTGGGCATGGTTCAGGAGCAAGCATGGACCAGGAGGCATTCCTGATAAGCTGTTTGCACACATTGTCCTGTTGCTTCAGTGTTCGCCTCAGTGCCAGATAACCTGGGCATGTCCCATGTGCTAGTACAGGCACAGCCCCTGGCTTCACAGGCTAACCTGTCTGCTCTATTGCTACTGCTGCAGAAGAAGCTGCTGTTGCGAAGCAAGCACTCAGAGGAGCATCTGTAGGTGTGGGAGCAATGCAGTCTGATTGGAAAGAAAAAAAAAATCTCAGGAACAGCTGATGGCATGTTTTTAGGAAGAAGAACATGGAACTGATGTTTCTGTTCTAAGCAGGGCTGTTGGAAAGCTTTATGCTGGAAATACAGGGATCCGTGGTCAAGTGGATGCTGCTCGTTCATATCTGTCAGCACGGCAGGTGCCTTTCTTCGATGGCATCTTTTGCCCACACACCTTTCTTGGGGGCTGGAAGTGGGTTTGTTTCTACTCCATTTAACCAGCTTTTGAGGGTGTGTTGGAATCAGCATGCATTAGGCACAGCCGGTCCAGGGCTTGGCATCCCTGGTTTTGCAGCACCGATGGAGTGAACAAACACGACTGTCTGGGTTACTTGTTAGCACATTTTCTTTAGGAAAGATGATTTAGAAAATGAGAAAAGCATTCTAAAGCAAATGCTTATTTTGCAGCCCGTACCAAGGGCTGGAGCTCCAGACACAGTGCTATGCCAGGACCTGACAATGCAATAGTAGGACTCATAAAAATAGCACAAAGGCATGAGCTAACCTGCTCTCAAACCTTTTTTTTTTAATGATTAGTTTCTTTCCCAATAACGTATTTCTCACCTTCATTTCACTATTTCTGAGCTGTCTTGTTATGCAATAAAATGTTTCCTTTGGCTATTTGCTGTAAAAATGATTCTAAAAAACAGATTGTGAATGAAGAACAGCATGTGCCAGTTCTGTCAAAAAAGGAGACTCAGCCCACAGCTTGGCAGAGACACAGGAGGAGCTCAGGGCTGTGCCAAGGAGGGGGCCAAGCCCAAAATAGACTCTGGACTGAATAGATGTGTAGTGGTACCTCTGGGCCAGGTGGCTTGAACAGCTTTTTCTGACTGCCATCTGCTCGCCTTAGACCTGCAGTGTTCCAGCTTGTATGTGTCTGGAGGGAAGGAAGGAAGAAAGGAAGGAGGGAAGGAAGGAGGAGAGGGATAAACAAATAGTTATGTGTTGCTGTAGGGACAGAACAGTTTCCGCAGTAACAGACTATTTCAGACAACTGCTGCTAAAGAGAAAACCCTCCCTCTTCATCATCATCAGACAAATTCTTGTTTCTCTTTTCTTTTCTCATTGTTCCTCAAAACCGCTCTGATGACCCCATACTTCCCCTACAAAGCATCTGCAGTGAACACCCTGCTTTCTGCTTTCCCTCAATCTGTAAGCTTTTTGGAGTATCCTACCTGTCCCCCTAACGCCTCTTGCCTGGATTGCCTGAAATACTATGTCTGTCAGCATTTTATGCAATTGTGGCTGGCCACCTCAAGGCTCTTTGGTGACCTTTATGTTCTTGTTCTCAGCTTATAGTGCCTTCAGGGTATTGGATGGCTCCTCTGCATATTCTTCAGTGGCTCTGGGCTA
Source organism: Dromaius novaehollandiae (assembly GCF_036370855.1). Classification (NCBI taxonomy): domain Eukaryota; kingdom Metazoa; phylum Chordata; class Aves; order Casuariiformes; family Dromaiidae; genus Dromaius; species Dromaius novaehollandiae. The sequence continues at coordinate 200,249,455 of NC_088098.1, read as the reverse complement.
TTTTGAGTCTCTCCTCATCTCTCTGAACACACTCTCATGTTGGGCTTTGACTATCTCATCTATCATCTGGCAGCCTTTGTGCTTCTGTTTTCCAACTCATCCTCTTAAATTTATTCTAACGGTACCATTGTGAGAGCTAGGGCCTTTGGAGCAGGACTTCTACTTTGGGAGAGTCCCCAAGCCAATGTGCCATCATTTTGGTGCTGCATTACTGTAAGCACTGCCAGCAGCACTCTGTGCAAAGGCAGCAAGTGTGAAGGACCAGACCTGCTGTGCATGCTCTGCCCAGGGCTTCACTGCCTGCCCATTGAGACCCGGCTTCCACATTACAAAGATCAACCTGAGTCTGTGTCACATCAGCAGAAAGACTGACTCTACATTGTCTACCTAACGAAGCAGGGCAATACATCACTTGTGTGCAGGTGCCTCGGTCATGCCCAGGACCTCTTGAAGTGGCCTTGAAGTAGCCCTAATCCATAAGTCATGTACAAAAGGGCTTTATCTCTACTGGTAAATTAAATGTGCTAGGACTGCCCTCTGATGTTGGGGCCAGCTGGTCCAGCATGGCCTACATGCAGAGCTCTTTGCCTCTAAAACTGTGGCCATTTGCAAACTACCCATTTGTAAATGGGCTCTGGCCTGGGCAGCTCACGTTTGAACACTGCTGGTTGTCTGGAAGCGTGTGTGGGCCAAAACTGTGCCAGGGCCACTCTAGCTATTCATCAGTATAGACGGTCAAGTTGCAGCATCCAGGGATGTTCCCTGGCCTGTTTAAATTAATAGGAGACATGTAGCCAGGCTTTCTTTGGTACCATGCTTTACAAAGATCCTCAGTCTGTGCCCTTCCCAGCCCCCCATTGCTTCCCATAGGAAATTTATACTCTGTCTTCTTCCGGCTCTCTCTCATCCACATGCTTTTGTCTCCAAACTATTTCTTCTTCATGTTAACCACCCTGTTTTCCTTCCTACATCCTCACTCTTTTTTCCTTCTTGTATACTTTTTTACTGTCCCCATTTTTCAGGCCTCTATTGTCCCTTATTTACCACACATTTCTTCCAGAATAGATAAATATATGGTGCTGGTCTAAGGGTAGCCTCCAGCATGTGCTCGTCTCTGCTGCAGTCGTACATCTGGGCACATGAACGTCACACTCCCCCAGATGAGCAGCTGGGTGGGAGCCTGGAAAAGGGCTTGCTCCAAAGGTTTGGAGGGGGATGTGGGCTCTTCCGGCCAGGAGCGCTGTCTTTGTTTATCTCACATTCAAGGCTCTTTCTTATGCTGTAACGTAGGGGTGACCGGCCTTGCCATGGGCGCAGACTACTTTCAGATATCCAGCAATATGAGAACCTAGGTGGCCCAACTGCTGGTGCTGCCCCAGAGATGGTGATGCCCTTAGCAGGACTGTGCCATGCCGACACTTCAGCAATGCATGTTTTCGCCTGTGTTGTTGATGGGTCTCGATGCACCCCATCACCCAGCACTGTGAACCAGACATGACCTTCACAACGACCTCCTCTGCTCTACGTAGCAATAACGCACAGACCCTTCGGAGCAGATTATCATCAAATGAATAAACCAGACCTGAATGATAAGACTTACCTTGCAAAAGGGAGTTTTTCATTTCGTCTGTGACAGCCAGCTTAAGAGTGACAGCCCCAGGCAGTCCACAGAGGCCCTCCGTGAGCCACAGAGCATTTTGTCAGTCCCAGGCAGTGGCTGTCTTGCACTGGCTTTCTTCTGGCTGGAAGATCTGCTGCTCCCCCATGCAACAGCTGGGGCACTTTGATTCATAGCAGTTTTTTCAAAGCACCCATTTTAAATCCCAAAGCACACAAATAGATTCTGACTTCTCTTAAAGAATCATTTTTCCAATCGGAAACACTGAACCAGTCACAGCATCTAAAAATGGCTGTGAAAAACCCATGTTTTTTCTTACAGAGTTTAATTTATCTTTGGTGAAAAAGACAGAACAGAGAAAAAAAGGAGACTAATACTTCCATTTTATTGTCGACCATGAGCCCAATAATCAGGAAAAGCTCTATAATTCTGTGACAGTATGTTTATGTAATGGGAGAAGGGAGAGAAATTAGGATAGAAAGGAATGTCACTGGCAAAATAGCTACAGAAGAGTGAAAATAGTTTAAAGATGAAATGTACTGCATAGGGAGAAGGTTCTAAGATTTCCACCCACAAAATTAGCACTGCCCCATTTTTCAAGATTTGTTTTAGACCACTCTAGAAAGAAGATCAACTATATGTTTGCATTTTCATCCCAGTTGAAATCTATTGTTCAGAAACCTGTGGGCAGTGGGGCCCGGAACTGGGCTCATTTTGAGGAAACTTCCAAAATATTTCACCATATTTGTTTAATCAGTGATTTACTGTCATTTACGTTCGGGTGATTGATTTCTATCGTTGTTAAGGTGTTTCTTCTGGGTTTGGTGTCCTTGCATAACTGTCTTGTCTAATGACAAAGTTTATGGCTAATTCATTAGAGTTATTTTAGTCATTTCTAGTGAATCACTGTTATGGATGGAATACAAACTGCTAACATCCACTAATGATACTTGCAAGAAGAAGTTATGCCCTTTCATGAACTCAAATAGCTTCTACAGCAGAATAGTCTAAACCAAAATGACACAATAATGAAGAAATTTAACTGGCTATTTTTCCTGAAGGTTTATGTGTATGTGAAAGAAAGGTGGAAGGTTATAGGTCCCAGAACAACCTAAATGGGACATCTTTGGGTCTGAGGGTTGACTGACAGAGGCCTGAAACTGAGAGCAAAGAAAGGCCAATAGCTATTTGATTCCTTCTGTGTTCAGAAAAGCAGAACTTCATTACTCTTAATAAGTAAACAGAATGGATCAACATTAAGACCTCGCTATATGATCATTTTTTCCCCTTAACAGAGATAATCTTTAGGAGATCAGACTTTGTCTAAGCATTTGTGTTAAAAGGAGATAACACTGGTTTGCATTATTATCTAGATATGTTTCATTCAAAACGTGCCAGATTAAGTGTTCCTTTCAGAGGCCTCCGTTTCACAGAACAGCAGGTGAAGCATCAAGCCTCTGTGTAGAAACCAGCATCTCAGGTAACCCTGGGCATGAACCCAGGACCTGCACCCTGAGCTAAAGTCTGTGCTTTATGCTTTGAAGTTATAGCTGGCTGACTTCCTTGGATATAGGGTCCCTGGAAAAATCTTGTGTTGATAATGATTGAATTCACTGAATGGGCTTAGTTCTGAGTTCAGTCAGTGAAAGATGAAAATGCCCATATCTCTCATGCTTGGTACATATCTTTGGAGGATTTAAGAGTAACATATGCATGGTCATATCCCAAAGTAGGGGACCTACATCGTTTTTTTTTTTCTCTCCTCATCCATTTAATCAATCTGAATGTAGCTTCATAACCACGAAATATTTTCCAGGTTACATTTCACTTTTTTTTGTTCACCTCATGGCCTCTTGACATAGTGCAAAGTCTTTCTGAACACAGTCATCATTAAATACAAGCACCATCTATTTTATTGGAGCCTATATTTATTTCACAACCGCAGAGAATTGCTGGAAAAATTATTGCTAACAGATATGGCTCCACAGATAGTCCCCTGGGCAATTTTCCCGTGCGCAGCTCCTCAGAAGGTTCTTGCTCACCACCTGCCACTCAGGCCCAGGTCTGGAATTCATCACCACCCCTATCAACTTTTTAAACTTTTTTTTCTCTGTAACTTGTTTTTAATAAGGCACAGTTACAAAATTACTTGGTTTATGTTCGTAAGAGCTGCCAAAGATCTGAGCAATTCAAGAGGGGGTAGTTGATTTTACCCAAAGGCAATCTCTCTATCATCTGTTCCCCAAACTAAAGACTGCACTCCACAGCCAGCTCTCTGCTCGCGCCGACTACACACTCCAAGGAGATTTATGTTTTCTCAAATGAAATTAAGGAAAGGCTTACGCTGTGATATAAAGGGCAGAGCGGTCTTCCCTCACCCACCCTTTCCATTTCCTGCCTAAGTGCCTCTCCGGCTGTTGAGCATGGGAGAGAAAGGTTGCGTGTAACACAGGCCATCAGTGATAGGCATGGTAGCCACACGAGGAACATGCTGCGGAGATACACTCCTCTAGTATAAATACCTCCTCCTCTGCCTCAGTTCCATCTTTTTTTATATTTTGAAGAACTAATTTTGAACAATAAAGATTTACTGTTAGATCTTAGCCAAAGTTTTCCGACATTTTTATGACACAGCACATGAAAGTACACTCATGAAAGGCACAGAACGTTTGCTGATGACTGATCATTGCCAATTACCTTCCCTATTTAAAAGAAGTGCTATAAGACTGCATTTCAGCAGAAGCACTGGTAGCAGGGATCCTTGGGCTGCTTCCTACGCAGAATAAACACGACCCTCTGCAGCCAGCCCCTGCCAGGAAGGTCCTGCCTGTGGTTAAGTGATCTGCAGTGGCCTCCTGCCTCTTTCTGACTGGATTGTGTTGCTGCACAAGAAACCTCTGAGCAAACAGCTGTCTGGTGCTTTACCAGGATTAATTCATGCAAGACTAAATTCGCCAAGGAACCAAAAAATCACAAGAACAGTGAATACTGGAGAAGATAAACTAATTGCAGAGTGAGCGGAAATGACTACAGCAATAGCTGTAAGGGGGGGTTCTGTGGTAGCACATGTAAAGCCCTTTGCTTGATGGAGCGGCAGTCAGGAAACAGAAAGAGAGAAGGCAGAAGAGCATAGTCCAGCAGCACAGTCATTGCATAGCTTTGTTTTAATGTTAAAAGTGATGCTTATTTTAACACTTTGTGATAACACTATCACAGTAACAATGGGATGTTTCTTCTAACTGCTGCAGCAAAAATCTAGGAGCAGAATCAAATCTGGGTAGGGAAAAGGAGCCCCTGAAGCAGAAGTGCAAATGTAGACTGGTTCATAACACAAACCTGTATAAGACATGCAGTAGCAGAAAGACATAGGCTTTCCTGATGGATTACAACAACATTATACATCCATTTTAGTTACCATAATATATATACTGTTTGATGATATGAAAGCAGAAAAAAAACTATATTAAAAAAGGAAGTATGGCCCAAGGTTGGCCTCACGCTGAAAAGAACTGTTTTGACTCACTGCCTCCTCACAGGTTACCTGGATAAGGTCTCATGTCCCCACATGTAAAATGGGAATAATCCCTTTATCAGAAGAGTTTCATTTTCATAAATACATGAAAGACTGCAAAGTTTTCTGATTCTGGAATATGAACAATGTAAAAATACCTAAGATAAACCGAAGCCCATTTTTCTGAGGTTTAAAGTCTGAATCTTTTTATTTATTTATTGCTATGTCATGCTTTCTCTGCTTTTTGTTTCCCACTATGCACATATAAAATACGGCCCACTAGTATATTGTTATTCTAATTTTTCCAGACTATTTTGTCTCTGCTATGACTTCTCTGAGAGCTCTCCTTGCCACTGCGGGGATTATTGTGCTAATAAAAAAGCTTGCCATTCTTGGTGGAGTCTTGGAGTAGGAGATGTCTGTTTCTAATTGTTTTCTTATTGTTGGCTTTGAACTTCACATCTTTTGTGCTGATGTGTGCCCTGAAATCCCTTCTCAGGGAATATAGTATTACTAATGTGAGATGTTGATCAGCCCTCATGGCAGGATGTTTATATGCAGAAGAATGTTTTGATCCAGGACTATAGTCTGAGTCTGGATCTTGCCTGTGTTAATTTGGATACTGTTTTGTTTGATTCTGATGGACTGCTTTCACTGCGTCTTGGTTTTACTCCATAGGTTTAGTTTCTTTGATTTATCAATGGCCAATGAATCCTATTTTTTCCACTTTTACAGATTATATGGTAAGCCTTATGTTTTCAGCAATTCCTATTTAATATGTAGAGAATTTCAAATTTATGAGCAGTACTGTTACCCTTGCTCTTTTCAATTAATAACACATGCCCCTGAATTTCATGTGTTTATATAGTATTTGTTACTTTTGATTAAATACAGTGCAGTCCTTGGGACATGTACAGTACTTACATTTGAGTGTTACTAAGCAACATCACATGATTTTTATATCTGTGACGGTCACAAGGGACTGTGAAGTGCTGGCTCTAGAGCTAACTTGCTGCTGCTCTAACTGCAAAAAAGAGAAATCATTCCAGATTTGCCATGCTGGCTTGAACCCTTGATCGGTGTGGTCTGAACCAGTCTCCCTCATCTGGCACCAGCTGATAGCTGCTGAGGAAAACTAAAACAAATAAACTAACAACAACTGAGAGATAAGTAGCCAATTTACAGAGCGATTTACAAGATCAGAGCACTCTTTCCTGACTTACATGGATGGCCTGTGGCAGAAGATTGTCATTATCTTTATTAAACTTTTAAGACAGCAGACTGAAGTGCACTCAGAAGAGTTGTATGGCAGTTTGGAGGAGTCAACACAACCCTGGATGTGGCATTTGCATCCTTGGCAGAGGAGGTAAGGGAGGGCTGGGAAAGGTACATTTGCACAACATCCAGCTCCGACCATTGGTAGAGATGGTAGGGATACTGGTGGAGGCTGATTCTGCCCCTACTTGACATGTAACTGTCACTGAGGATATGCCGCACTCAGAGCCATGATTCTTCCAGCTAGGAGTAATCAGTGCTTTCATGATGAAGGAAAATGTGCCGACAGACAGGCAAAGGACTTCAGTGTAGCATGGGACTACCACTGTTGGTATCAGAAAAGGACTAGATGAAAGCTATTCAGAAGATGATCTGCTCACGCACCCTGGAAATCCAGGAGAATGAAGGATGAGATCCTGAATGGCACTTTGGTACCTTCTCCTCAAGTACTGTGCGTAAGTTTTAAGAGTGATCAGAAAAACCTGGTGTAAAGCCCTGGGACCTGCCTCTCTGCTGAGCTCCCTAATGACAAACTGATTTCTCCCGTCTGTAAAGGAGCCCAGCTTCACCTGAAGGACTGGAGGATGCCCCTGCTAGGGCCCAGCAATTAGGTGTTCCTTGAGAAGACAGAGCACTCAGTTCGTTCCCTCACTGGCTTGGGAGGACCCAGAATCCACATTGCCCTGATCCCCCTTCATCTCTGGCAAAAATCTCTCCGCACGCATGCTAGAATAGCAAAAACATGATGCTTATTAGGGACACTGACACTTCATGTAAGAACTTAGGATGGAGCCTACCAAAGGCAGGGCACATTGGCTTAGTCCAGGAAGAGATCCAATTGTTGGCGTAAGCACTTGAATAATTTTGTCAAATGAAACAGTTCTGTGCTTAAATTCATTGCTGACTCAGTCCAGGGTGTTCAGTGACTGGCAGGATCAGTTCAATGCATGTTTGTGACAAGCTTCTCAGTAGCCCTAGGACGGAGTCTGCTTCTGGAGATTTAAGGAGAGACTCCAAACCATCAGGGGCCCGCCAGGGTCCTCTCAGTCGTGATTCCTTCTGTGCTGCTCAGAAATCACAGATAGCCAAGCAATGAGCAGAGATCTGCCTCAGTAAGCACTTCCCGAGCCTCTGTAAGAAGCAACAGGCTTTCTCATTAAAACTTCTTGAATGGTTCCTCAAGGCCCTTCATTGCAATTTGCCTCCCAAAGACAAAGAACTCTGTCAGCGACTGCTTCTGAACATGAATTGAAAGGGTTTTTTTATTCCCAGGATACTTTAAATTCCTCTAAAGTGTCTGTATGTTGAAGCTAATAGTGTGATTTTAGAAGTGGCCTCTGTTGCAGAAACCTTCACAACTGCGAAGGTAGAAAAATTACAGAGAAAAGCCAGGCTCTGCCTTAACACTGTTCCTGTACATTCTAACCAAGCAGACATTCTCCAATTCTCCTGATTCTCTTGACCTCCAAAATAGGAACTGTCAACCACAGTTTTCTGTTCTGTCAAGATTTAAGGAGTCTTCTAGACAAGATGGTGTCTCCTATAAGGACAAACAGATTTTGACCTTTTCAAAATCTCTAATGGTTTTCTGCTGCCAGGAATTTTTATCAGATCTCCTAACAGTCTATGGTGGTTTATAGTAAATTAGCAGCTTATTTTAACAGAATGTCTTCATATCATTTTTTCTCTCCTTCATCATAAAATCATCTTGGATATGGAATCATAAAAATGATGTTTGCCATGTTGTGCTTTCTAAAAGCAATTTAACAAGTTTCAGACCAATGCATGAAAGAAAAAAATGGCAAAGAGCTATTGTTTAACTAAAATCTGCATACTGTAGAGCAAATTTTCACCTATTGTAAACCCGTGCCACCCCATTTCACCCACCAAATATATATTCATAGCAACAAACAGTCTCACACACTGTCTTTCACACACACACACACACATTGCGGACAATCTCAGATCAAGCCACTAGTGCCTGGATTTTTCTCAATATGAAAATTCTTTAATAGTAGTACTTAGAGATTTCCAGGAGAGCTGACTGACATAGTCAGTGTTTAGTAGGAAAGACTGGGAAATGTCTGTATATACAACTTGCATACATTAATACTACACATACAGCATTAAAAGTGCATAAGTGTGTGCAAATAACATCTGGTTCTCAACAGCATTACATCAAGTGACACCATCCAGTGATTAATCCAAGCATTGGCTTATTTTCCAGTAGAAATCAGAGAACACCTGGGATGGGAGGAATCTTGTGGGATTTTCCATTTTCCAAATGGAAAAAACAAAAAACCTTTAAGTTCAAAAGTGTTTTAAGAGAAGATTTTCAAAGGTACCTAAAGGTACCGACCTTGATTTTTAACAACACCTAAGTAGGTGAGTTTGCGGGATGTGGGTGCCAGGTCTGCCTCTGATACTTGCACAGATGAAGGCAGAGCATGCCTTGGAAATTTTCCGTTGAGGTGGAGAGGTAGCTGCAGCAGGAGTGGCCAATCCACAGCCCACAGCAGAGGTCCAGGCTGTGAGGGCAGTTTCTCTGTCTTACACTCATATAGGACATGTTGGTCACATGTCTGAATATACAGGAACCTGCCAGAACCTGATCTTCACACGCACCTCCACGACATGCCTGGAAGTGCTCTGCCCCCAGTGGGTGCCTCGGGATGGGGAGGCAGAGGCACAGGCTCCACAGGACACTACAGAGACAACGACAGGGCAGGGAAGGAAGGGCACAGGAGAAAATCCAAACTCCCTGTTTCATTTTCTTGTCAGCACAAGGTCCTGGAGAAGAAAAGTTTTGTTCAGCACAAAACGCTGAAGGATATTTTGTTCCACCAACTGTATGACAGCCATGATCACAGCTGACACAGTTATGACTCCCGTATGCGGTCAGCATTGCCATTACCACTTGGTAATGGGCTTCAGATCTTAGACTTCTACTTGAGGAATAGTTAGATCTGTTCCAAGTTTCCCCCTTTTTTGTCGATCCTAACTTATATATGGTTGGCACATCTCCTTTCATTAGAAAATGAATTCTTCTCTACATAACCCTCAGCTCTGGGATAAGATTAGAAACCAGGATGCTTTTTAAAAGCACTATTTCTTTTTCTGAATTACGACCTTTTTAAGTGTGCTATGCTATGAGTTTTGTAGTGAGAATAAAGCTTAATAAATAAAAGTATCTGTATTTTATACACGGAGATGGATGAGAACAGTACCTTACCACAACAATGGCAGTGGGAGAAGCTATGTCAAGAGCACATGAGCCTGGCTATTTTTTGTGGTCTTTTCCCATCATACTTACCCAGCACCTACTGTCGATTCCTAATCTGGATTAGGGATGTCAGAGAGTAGATACCTGTCTTTTTCCTTTAGTACTTGTTTTGGACCTGTTGTTCATGAATCTGCCTAATCCTTGTTTGAATCTGCTGTTGCTAAGTAGCACCACAACCTGCTGTAGCAACAGAGTCTAAAAGTTCGCTATCCATTTGTAAAGATGCACTTTCTGCTTTAAAACCAACAAATTCAGAATTTAAAATTAGATCTGTTTTAAACCATTTTCCTACGAGTTTAAACGAGCACCCCCTACTAACTTGTGGAATTTAATGAGTAATGGTTATTCTTATCCACTGCCTTTATAGTCCTGTAACCTTGACCATACCTTCTTTCAGCCTTCTCCTCTCCAAATTGAACAGTCCCAGCCCTGTTAGTCTTTCTTGCTCCCTCGATTGTTTTAGTTGCCCATCTCTGTACTTTTTCTGACTGCATTATGCCCCTGTTCAGATGCAGAGACCAGAACAGACATTATTCATAATGTGGGTGCACCAAGGTTTTCTAAGGGGGCAAAGTGTTGCATGGTGGCAATGTGATGTCTTTTTCTCAATACAATTTCTCAACAATTTCTTGGCTTCTTTGGGTGCCACTAAACACAGAGCCAGTGATTTTGGAGAGCTGCCAGCAAGGACTCCAAGTTCTCTTGCCCAATTTGTAACCACCATTTCCAAGTCCAGCATTATATAAGCATGGTTTGGATTATTTTTTCCTAGCTACATTGCCTTAGATTTACCTCACCAAAGCTCTTCTGTCAACTTTTTTGCTTACTCATTTTTTTATGAGGTCTTTCTGGAGTTCTTCTCTATCAACTGTTCATTTGACCACTCAAAAGACTTTAGTATCACCTGCAAACTTGGACATTTCACTGCACATTCTCTTCACCAAGTCATTGATGAAGATTTTGAATAAAATCTGTCCCAGCAGTGATCCCTATGCTGACTTTTCTCCATCTTGAAAAGTGACCATTAAGCCTTATCATTTGCTTGCTATCCTTCAATCAGCTTTCAGTCCAAGAAAGGACCTTTCTCCCCATCCCATAGCAGTGTTAACTTCTTTCATAACCTTTGGTGTGGAGCTCCGTCAGAAGCCTTTCGCAAATCCACATTTGGTACATCCAAGTGTGATTGTACCACTGGATGCCCTTAATCCACATGTTTCCTACTGCCCTCCACTCTAACACTATCAGGCTGAGGTGGCCCCTTCCCAGGGGCTGTGTTGACTCTTGAGAGAGGTCATGCTGACCCATGTGTTCAGTGTTCCTGTTCTTCATTAATGAGTTTGCCATCTTACCAGGGATGGAAGTCAGGCTTATTAGTTGATAGCACCCCTTCGGAGCACTTCTGTGGATAGGAGTTTCACTGGAAATCCTCCAGTCCTCTGGCACAATGGCTGTTTGTAATGATAACTCACACACATTGGCCCACCGTTCCCTAATTTCAATAGGAGCTCTTCAGAGCTTATGGTCAACTTGTTGTCTGCCAGGACTCCCAGGTCCTTCTCTGCAGAACTGCTTTCCAGCAGGTCAGCCTGTCCCGGTGCACGGGGTTATTCCTCCCTAGGTGCAGGACCCTGCACTTGCCTTTGTTGAACTTCATGAGGTTCCTCTCTGCCCATCTCTCCAGCCTGTCAAAGGGCCTCTGAATGGCAGCACAGCCCTCTGGGGTATCAGCCCCTCCTACCAGTTTTGTATCATCAGCAAACTTGCTGAGGGTGCACTTGTCCCTTCATCCAGCTCATTGATGAGTAAGTTGAACAATACTGGACCCAGTATTGATCCCTGGGGGACACTGCTAGCTACAGGCCTCCAACTAGACCTTGCGCCACTGATCACAACTCTCTGAGCTCTGCCGTTCAGCCAGATCTCAGTCCACCTCACTGTCCACTCATCTAGCCTGCACTTCCTGTACATCATGGGAAACAGTGTCAAAAGCCGTGCTGAAGTCCAGGTAGACAACATCCACTGCTCTCCCCTCCTCTACCCAGCTAATCATCCCGTCGTAGAAGGCTCTCAGATTGCTTAAGCATGATTTCCCCTTTGTGAATCCATGTTGACTACTCCTGATCACCTTGTTATCCTTCACATGCTTGAAGATGGTATCCAGGATGAGCTGCTCCATCACCTTTCCAGGGATCAAGGTGAGGCTGATTGGTCTGCAGTTCCCTGGGTCCTCCTTCTTGCCCTTTTTGAAGACTGCAGTGACATTAGCTTTCTTCCAGTCCTCTGGCACCTCTCCTGATCGCCCTATTATTTTCCAGTTTACATTAGACCTGCCATGTTTTGTGGGTGCTCCTGTTCCCTCGTTTGGGCACCCGTTCCATGTTTTAAATTCCCATATTTTCCCTTTCATAGCCTTCTTAATGTCTCTATTGAGCCATACAGGGTTTTTGTTGGATAGCTTTGACAGTGGTATTAGGAGTGCACATGGCAGGCAGAACAGAAAGGGCATTTCTTTTTTAATAATCATGTTACCTTCTAGAGGTCACACGTCCTCATGCTGTATTCTCACTGAAGGCTGTATTACACATCCACATACACTGTAGACTCAGTCCCACTCGCTGACTCATTAGGCCATATGCAAAGTGGCACATTCACACCTGGGGTCCTGCCAAAGTGACTAGGACTATTCCTGCTCAGACTACCTCGCTGCAGGACAAGTGCAACTGCTAGAATACATCCACCCGAAACCAGTGAAATTCCTCCAAGAGTTTTTGCTGTTTTTTCTTTCCTAAAATGTGCTTTTACATCTGTTTCAGGCATATGTACAGTAAAAACAATTACGAACCTTACGAAACAGACCACTGAAAAATTATAAAGATTATGAGATGAATAATTGCTTTATTCCTTGGCCCCCTCAACACTTTGTACTAGGAAGATGACATCACTGGTCAAAAGAATAATTGGTTCTCCAGATGTGTGACAGATAGCAAGAGTTTTTCTTCTCTTATTAATGTATCACTTTGCTGACTGCAAATCTGCACAGGTAATAAAATACATGTGTGAAGACATATGTTTATATTGTTAATATTCTAATGATACTTTTACTTCATTTTAGGAATACAGTTACTGTGCTTGATCTGTCGCTGTGTCTCTAAGATTAGAAAAGACTCACTGGAAAAGGTTGGTCTAATGAGGATATTTTGAGAAATGGGTTTCAAAAATACATATGCTTTACAGGCAAGTTTCAATGATGAATTTGATTAGTTCGTGATTTATTTTATGTTTTTAAAGGCCAATGAATTCAAAGTATTAATACAGTGTTTTGTGTCCCGGACGTCCTGTTAGTACTTAATATGTTCTTCTTATTTTCCAGAATAGTCCTAAAGAAATAAGTGATATATCACAACAGTAAGTGAAAGAATGCTGGATGATATAAACAAAGTATTATCAGGAAAATTGGACCAGTGTTACTTGTCTAACAAATTATTGTCTGGAAAACATTTCATAAACACAAATTTTAATATCCATTTTTTTCTTTCTAGTGATATAGTTTTATGACTTCACCTTCAGCAATAATCCCTATTGATTGTCACCCACAAATGTTTGGCTCTGGTGTCTAACTATACAAAACTAAGCCTGTGCCTGGATAAGGGAGAAATAAGGGGAAAAGCCAAAGCGGTGCGTGAAAAAATGTATTAAGAAACAACCACCAGTGTTTACCCCTTTCACAGCACTGAGTTACAAGGGACTGATATCTCAGTTTAATCCCTAGAAGCGAGATCCAGCAGACCTAAGCTCACCCACTTTGGTTAGCTGCCACCCAGGAGAGTTAGGGAGGCTCCCTTGGGAGTCAACAGGAACAAATACTCGTCTACAAAACAGCTTGGGGAGTCACCCTTGAAGGTGCCTATTTCTATCCCATGCCTGTGAAGGGAGCTCATTACCCAGATGAGCTTAGACTTCACCAACTCTCAAACTTTTAACTCTATTTGAAATGAATTCTACCCAAAGTTATCTGTAGTGCACATATAGGTACTGGCCATAGTTTGCATCATGAAGAAAGAATCTTATGCAACAGAGATTACAGAACTACCCCAAAAGCATGAATCACAGAGCTGAGTGTGTGATTGCTTTCTGTATCACATGGTAGTGTCTTGGCAGGTGGAGAGATGGATATATGCAGGTGGGCCGCTGGAAAAGTACGAAACTGTCCTTAGTCTCATCTGGCCTTAAAAATAGGTTCCGTATGAATAATACATGAACTGTGCAATGGAGTTGGGGGGAGAAGTCCATCATCCTTCAAGCAAAACCCATAAGCAAATCCTGTACATGGTGCTAGATGCCTCAGGTTTCCTTTCTCATTTCAGTGTTTTTCCTTAGATGTGATAAAGTTTCTGAAAGCTGACAGCTGGAGAACATTGTTATGCCAAGAAATCCTAATTTTGCTCAGAGAACATTTCTTTATTTTTGCCGAGAAAACTCTGCATTTTCAGCAGCACTGGAGAAGTTTGCTTTGGGACCAAATGTTGAAAATACCTTCTTCTTCTTACCACATCTGCCAAAGGTCTAGCAAACTATTTGATATATGCAAAGGTTTGGATATTCAGGGGCAAGTGATATCAAAATGCTAATTAATTCATACATTTAAAACAATTCTTTTCAGCTCTCTCTGCAATGTCAGCAGAATGGTTTTCTTTCCAAAGACAACGCTGAACCACAACTTTTTGATATAGCAAATTAGCATACAAAACTCCATATTTAAGAAGCTAATTAGGTTTACTTGTACAAAACGCACAGACTTAAACAAGGGTTGCTAAAATGATATTGTTTAGTGGGTCAAACATATTTGCTGATCTGGTTATTTTCTTGAAGAGAAGGCAAGCTTCAAACTCTTGCTAATCAGTGGTTTCCACAGAAGTTCAGTCATCTCACGTATACCAGTTATAATCCATACTGTATACACTTTTGTCTAACCAAGCTCCACTCCCATCTTCCAAGGTGCTCTAGAGGCCCAGACATGTGCTGAGACTGTGCTCCAGGACCATCTTAACCCAGAAGGCCCTAAGCAGGGTCTGCCTGCAGGCACAATCGATATGTACATGCATGAAATGATGCCATACCACATACATGATATAATCAGATTTCATGTTGCATGGGCAGTCATACCAAATTCCAGTGTGTCAGTAAATCTGGTGCAATAAAACCAGTGTATTAGATCTGCTTGACAAATTTTGGGCCCCTAGCTAAAGAAGGATATTGCAAAACTGGAGACTGTCCTGTTGAGTGCTACCAGTATGGTCAGGGGCCTAGAGCTCATAGCCTACAAAGACAGGCTGAAGACTTTGGGCTTGCTTTGTCTGGTAGAGGGAAGGCTAAGGGGAAGGATCTAATGGACCTTAGCCTACAACTGCTTGAAGGGGCAGTTGCAAAGAGGATGGAGCCAAATTCTTCTTGGTAATGGCAGATAGGCCACAGATCAGAGCTTTGGAAGTCCAGGCTGGATGGCAGGGAAAAATCCTTCCCCTGGAGGATAGTGCAGTACTGGAACCACTTAGCCAGAGGCTGGGAATCCCCATCTTTGGAGGTTTTTAAGAACTGGCTGGAAAAAGCGACGGTTGACTCGATCTTCTGTTGTTGATAGACTGGACTAGAGACCTCCAGATGTCCCTGCCCACCAGCATGTCTGTGGTCCTCTGAGATTAATTACACTGCTTGTGTGCAGTGGCTCTGATGCTACTCGAGCTCCTTTCAGCCCAGGGGATCAGGCCCCAAGCCGCAGGGCATCAGTGCTCTGCTTCTGACTGGGAGTGTCCTGCATAGCCTTGCCCCCTTTTTACTCTTGTTTGGGCTGGAACTGCAAGAGCAGCTGACCTGAGCCACTATTGGAATTAGCATGCAGTCTTTACTTTCTGTGAGCATCTTTGGTGGGGGAGGAGAGGGGTGTGAGAGCTAACGCACAGCTAAGCGCATGGCAAGGATTTGCTCACACACCGCTGTCAGCTGGGAGTAACCCCACAGCAGCTAGTGGCACTGCTGCACAGAGATCTGACTGTTCCCACTGCTCCTCCTTTGCCTAGACCACAAAGAATACCGTTGCGATGGGATGGCGGGTTAGGATTTTAGCCTTTCATTGCAGAGGGCCTGCTGTTGTGGAATTTGAACGGATACAGAAATCTTTTGCCATATTCCATAATTTGATTTTATTTACCAAAGCATCTTCAGCTCACACAGGTTCTCTAGGGAATGACCACATAGCTAATTAAGAGAATAACTGCATATTTCTCAATATTTGCTAGTCAGGTCTGCTGTTAGTGAACATGCTGTCGTATGGAAGCTTGCAGGATTTAGGAATGTACATTATCTCCATTAGCATCAGTGAGAACAGTAACCATAAATCCCTTTACACCGTTAATATACCAGAGTGTGTTATCTGCCTTCCAGCATGCCCAGCAGAACAATAAAGCAAGACGAAGATTAGCAGTATTGCTTTCCACTCATCACTGGTAAATTACCATAAATAACTACCCTTACAACAAAAACAAAAAAGCAGATGATTAAGTATTTGCCTAGAGGCATATGCACAGTCTGAATATTTAGTTTAATTATCTCAGAAATGTGGTAAGTCAAAAGCATTGTCTCAGCTACAGCTGTTATGAGATTTTCTTTTCTTGCAAAGGAGATTTTTACAAGTTCGATTTATTATCTCTGATACTTTTTAATATTTTTGGACAAAATAAGAAAAGAGAAGTAAAAAGTCCCTTTTGTCATTTTAAGTTGATTGTACTTGTTTTACTTAGAGGGCTGGAATCCTAACTGCATTCCAACTGAATGTTTAACTTCTGCCTACTTAAAATTTACTCTAAAGATAGCTTCACTGAATTTATCTTTCTTCATTTCCTGATGTGAAATACTGCTGTGCCCAGGGCTGCGAGGCCATCTCAGGAGCGGCTGCATTTCCCCCTGACTGCAGAAGTGGTCCATACACAGCTCGGCAGAAATGCAGGAGGGATAAAACAGGCTCTTGTTCGGACAGGCAGCACAGGCGGCAGGACATACAGCTAAAGATGTCCGCAAATTTGCCATTATAAAGCTCTATTTTCAGTTACTTAAAACTTTTCAAGCTTTTTTTCACCCAGCTTGAAACTTTGAATCCTTGGTATCTCTCTTGGGTTGATATTCTTTGGAACTTTCAACAGAAACAAATTAGAAACAATTTGTTTAAAAAGAGGCTAGGGAGCTTGTTTCTCCCATACTAAAATGCTTCATTTTGGAGCTTTAGCACTCTCCCGTGCTGGAGCAGGCCACTGAAGTTTGGAAGGGGAGTCACATTGTACTGAGACTACAGAAACTCCCATCGCTGATGCAATTTTGACCCTTCGAAAACTGCTATTCACTTCAGCAGAACTTAGTAGCTAAATTCTCCAAAAAGCTCCGCATTTGTAGTAAGCATGCTTCAGCCCAGGGCTGCTGAGGTTGAGCAGGACTTTCTCCACGATTACTCCTGCATCCCTTGCACGGGTGGGTACCAGAAGTGGGATGAGGGAGGCTTTTTTCTCTGCCAGCAGTGGTGCCCCACTAGTGCCAGTGCAAGGGGGCAAAGGCTAGACCGAGTGCTGCAGAGTGAGGGGGAGGGCCTGGGAGCAGGGAGCAAGGCTGGCAGAAGAGGGGTGGGAAGGACAACAGGGCGCAGGTGAGAGAGACCCAGAGGAGAAGAGGACCTGGTGTCGAGCTGGAGCTGTTGGAGGTGAGTTTGGCCAGGGACAGGCTGGGGACCGCTCAGGTGATCCTGGGATACAGCCGTCCTGCCAGCTGTAAGACCCACAGGTAAAATCTGTGTCTCCTCTCATTCCACTGCCCAGACCCATGAGGTGACCTCCTTCCTCCTGGAAGTGAAGTCAAACCGCAGATTTCTACTCCTGAGACAAATGGCTTAACTCAGCTGATAAACTGTGCAAGACCCTGTGCTGCAGCATGGGATTTCTGTTCTTGCTGTTTTTCTAAAAATATAAGAAATAAGGCAGGAGTTTTTCCTATTAGATGAATTAAATGCTATGGCATAGTGTATGGGCAAAGAAGACGGAATGAAGATTGCTCAAATAACTTTTATTCTGGTGTTTCCTAATTTTCAAGTGTTTAACCTCACAATTTTAATTTCCTTTTAATGTAGCTCTTGGTACATGATTATGTAAGAAATATGATCATGAGAACAATGAAAGTGTTCATAGTTAAGGGAGCATTTTAATTATTTTTTGCTTGCATTGAAGCAAGGCAGCTATGTAAAAATGGAGAGCACTTTTATTATACGACTCTTCTTCTGCCACTCCCCATCTATCGCACAATCGCTAAAGAAAGAGAAATGTTTGAGGCCCATCCACAATATAGATTATTTGAAAGGCAACACATGAGAGCTCAGGGGAAATCTGGACATGTAACCAGTCGAGAGCAAGAGAGCAATATCCTGTTTTGTCTCCCCAGTCCTTTAGCCTGCATGTATCATGTAGAAGAAACCTTAGTGTTTTCCCTATGTATCACAAAGATAAACAAATAGTCTGCTTCTGGCTTTGCCCTCTGATGTTACTCAGCAATAACAGTGAAAGAAGGTTTGCTTGCACTGAAGCAAAAGTATGGCTATGTGAGCAACTGATGTTTTGATTTAGTAAAGGAACTAGGAAAAAAAAAAGATGGCACTTAAAAAAATGGTCTGTACAGTTCCATTTGGTTTGAATGAGGCATTCTGCTTGACCTGAAACAAGTTGTTGGGTCATTTTCAATAAATGCAGAGGTGCAGACCAAGTAGGCCAATAAGAAGATAGAGGAGCAGTGTTAGCCTAGGCTGCTCAAGAGCAAATCCCATCCTAGTGCTGCGTTCAAAGTAGAGGTTTTGACTTACTGTTTGCCATTTTCCCCAGTGAAGTCTAAGAAATTCTGCAATGGTTTTGTTTGTCATTCTACTCTTGAAACTCTTCCACTTTGTGTATAAAATACTTCAATACGTGTTGGATGAGGGCTGGAAAGCTGGATCTCTGATTTTGCAGGTGAGTACTCTAAATACCATGCTGTCTGTCACGCGATGGGTATTTAATAGTCTGACACAATATTGACTATCATCTCAGAATAGACTGATAGCTTTGTAGCTTTGTAGCTATTGTAGCCCAGGGATTACAATACCTTTTTTGAAATGTTGGAGTCATTTGTTCAAGAGCTAGCTCCAGATAGGCAGAAAAAGGATGTCTCAGACAAATCTCCTAGCTAAAGCCTAATGCAGTCTCTCCTGGATGGTTTGTACATGGAGGCTAGATGTCATTACAAGACCTGCTTTAGTTCCACCTACCCTTGGAGAGAATTTAGCAGCATGTAGTCTAGGGACCCCCCAAAGACCAGGATAAGACAGTCTAAAGGCCCTAAATCCCCCTTTCTGCCATTTTCTCACCCTGACTGTATGGACTGGCTCCGTGGCCCCTTTCCCAGGTACTAACTCTTCCATTGCATTACGTCGGGAGCCAAGCCACAGCATGCAGGGCTGAGGATCCTGCTAGATCCAGGCACCTGAGAGCTGGACATGAGAGTGCTCAGTGAACACACCCCTTAGTTATTGCTGAAGTCTTTGGAAATACTATCCTGCATGTTGAAGCTGTGCACGGAGGGGAGAAGACATGTTGCACCTGTTAAATATTCTGTACTGGTTTGTGAAAGGGTGGGATTTGAAGGAGATATATATGAAACACATCTGGATGGGACAGAACACTTTCTTCTCATCACATTTAGGTTACAACCCGCAGTTACAGTCTGGTCTTTGTTGTAGGACTGACCCCCATCACTAAGGATGATTCTTCTTTTCCTACCTATCAACTACATAGCTTCCCTGCCTTTTGCAGAGTACTCTAGCCCCCTCTAGAAGTCACACCTCAAAAGTGCTTGAGTGCAGGTTAAATCTACTTGCCTTGTTTGTCACCAGGACTCATCTGGAGGCTTAATGCTATTGGAGGAAAATCCATAAAATCTTCCAATATTTTTATCCCTTAGTTCTTTATGTTCTCTTGATTCACAGCTAGCAAAGTGCTGGATGGACATAAACCACATAAAAATGGATTAACACCAGAGTGAATAACGGCTACCTGCAAATTCAAAAAACAGAGTATGGGATATCTGTCTTAAGAGACAGGCCCTTCAGGGCAACTTTCAGGGCCCCAGGGAATCTATGTACTACGGTGAGACCTTTGGCTTCCTGGCTGTGACTCCGTTCTGGCCGAAGGTGTAGCCACCTGGCAAGGACAGGGGACACGGCCTGTGTCAGCACCTCGGGCACCGCAGCCCTCTGCTCGCCTGCTCACGTGGAGGGGGGTGGGTTGATGTGTGGGCTGTCATGTCAGAGGCGGGGACATGGACAGTAGGTGCCATTTCCACAGAAGCAGTTGGAAATGCCAGCAGAAGGACAGGTAGACCCTATGAAGAAGTAAACTTCAGCTGCTCAACTAAATCTCACAGCAGTAGTGACTTAGAGATACGACAGAGTTACCCTGTCAGTAAGACATCTCAGTCAATGTCCTTCAGCTTCACGAGGCTCCCTCGCAGACATGCTGCCTGCAGTCCCCTCCTACTGCAGAGAGCCTCATCATACAGAAACATGGCCATGCTTATGTAGTTGTCTTGCCTTCAGTACCTAGTCTCAGTCATCATTGGCTGAGATATCCCTGCCCAGTATTTCACTGCTCCCTGGAGATGTGCCTCAAATTCCACTTAAGTCCAGCTGTAGTTACCTGACTGCTATATTGAATTAACCTTATATCTTTAGGCTGCCTTTAGACACTAAGGCAGCCAGGCAGTAATGATTTAATAGGCTTTTTAATGTATTAATAAAAATGCCTCCAAAGACTGCTAATGCTTATTATTTTGCTGAGACTAAACTAAATTTGCAGCTCCAGAATAAGGGATTTGTTTAAACTAAAGAGGTCTGGTCTTTCCGGTCTGTGATTATTTGCTTCTAAGATACAAGTCAAGTGAGTATTAAATGAGTCCAGTGTGGGGAAAAGAGGAAAAGGAGTGCAAATGTAATTTATTTACATAGTGAGTGCTCCACACAAGGTTCATAAAAACAAAGCATATTATGAAAAGTGAATTAAAACTCCAATTACTTCCAGGTTCAGAGAGTTTGATGAGCTAATTAAGCAGCGTTTTCTCAGATCCAACCCCTGAAGCCTCTAGAGAAGGTGGAATAGCTGAGGGACACGCTTTCAGACCACCTGCTCACTATCTCCTCCTTCTGCACAGCGCTGCCCTGCAGCCTGGGGCTGGCCCCACCAGCAGGTACACCACACAGGAACAGGAACATTGATCTTTGCCAAATCTCTTTGAGATCCTCGCAAGAAAGGTAAGTAATCTTGTAGCGATCTGGTGTGTGCCATTGCTATCCCCAGGATGGAGCCCGAGCTGCTCAGCTTTGTGTCAGAGGCTTTCTCTCTCTGCTAGGCAATGCCAGTTCCCCCTCATCCCCTTGGCTGGGGGCTCATAGGCTGTGAAAGGAGGCTATAGGCTCTGTTTTGACATTTGCAGTGACTGGCATGTGCATTAGGATGCCAAGAGTAAAGTCAGATAACCAGAGTCTGGTTATAGCATTATGGCAATGCAAACAGTTACTTGAAGTAGATTGAAACCTGTCAGCATCTTATGTACGATCTTTAATACATGGCACCCGCTGTTTGCTTTTCATCCATTCTGCAAGTTTCTGCTGAATGCAAGTTTGTGGCTCCTCACTGAAAACACTGTTAAAAATTTCTTCTGACCTGAACAACACTGACTACTGGGCCAAAGTCCTCTGGCAGCACAAACTGACATAATCCCCAGGCAAACCTGATTCCAGAATGTCAGAAGCACCAAGTTTGGGACATTACATTGCTTTATCTGAGACTGTCTCTATCTGTACCCAGTGTTGTAAACTGCTGTAGCTAGCCTCATGTTTTTCCTAATCCACATGTCAAATCATGAGCTACTTGGATTTGTTTGCTAAAGTCTTACACTCCATCAATTCTATGGACATGGCAGGAAAAGCCCAGGGCTTACAAAACTAGTACCTTCACTTATTCCTCTTACATTGTTTTTTCCAAGTATTTTGTTATAATCTTTCCATCTGGTTGTTCAAACAGCTGAAACCCTAAATTCGTAGTTTATCTGAAATACAGGACTGGTCTTATCCATGAGCTCTTAGCATGACGGGCTGCACTGTATTTCATGATTTTATGATTCCGACTAAACTTAACCTAATTTCTAAACCCTGTTGTAGAAAAAAGACCCTAATTTCATTGAAGTCAGTTCTCCTAGGGGATGAATTCAGATGGAGGGAAGATTTCAGGATTTGGCCAGTTTTATTAAGACAACATTGGCAATACTTCAGGAAGCAATTATAACTTGCAGTAGATTTTGCATTTCACAAAAAATGTAATTTGAGAACTTTTCATGCACAAAATAGAGTCACGATTATTATCTAAGATTGTGCAGACCTAGCTTTAGCCTGAAAACCCTGTAAGGCCGTGATTTGCTTGTACGCATAATGTATCCATCAGTCAGAGGGGAGTTTGTGAGCTAAGAGCATCCTACGGTCTTCTGAGTTGAAAGCAGCCACACTGGCACTATCACAATCAGAAATCCTTGTAAAGGTCAAGAGACTCTGACTTTTGTCGCTGCACCTTCCTAAGGCACTGTCAAGACTAATACAATTATTGTTTGAAAGCCCTATAATTCTTGTGTGTACTTTAAAACCAAGAAACAGTCCTTAAATGGTAGGGGCAGTATAAAGGTAATTTTCAAACTTCACATAACACGTAGTAACATATTGGTATTTTTATGAATCATGGGTCGAGCATGCTTCCAAACAGAGAATAATTTTATATTCCAATGGGTACACTATTCATTCTGTAGTGTGTCAAAAGTAATTGCTCTCTAAGCTCCGAGGCACTCTAACTCACTCTCTCAAACCACATACAAAATGGAATCTCAGAAATGATTGTGAAATTAACTGTTTTGAGAAAAATTAGTCTCCAGATACTCAAGCTCTTCAGATTGCATATCCAGTCCAGTCCTAATACAATTTAATTGATTTTCTTTCCTACAGACTTCTAGGGAAGTAGCTGGTATGTTGGTGGTTGAATATACTCAATTCAATAAATGTAAACATGAAAAGAATTTTTATGGAAAGCTTTTGTTGGCTTGGAACACTGGTGGATTAAAAATTGGCAGTTGCACCAATTTCCTCTTTCAGAAACTGAGATATTTTCTCAATTTAGATGTGATTTTACAATCCTGTAAAGTGCTGGAAAATAAAAGGAATCATTACATCCTTTTCTATCATAACATGAAATTCTCAATGGAAAATAATCTCTCCTGCGAGAGAGGCTGAGTTCAAATAAGAAAAAATCTTTTAAAGCTGCACATCTTCTCCTAAACACCTCTAGTTTTATTTATTCTCTGTGTTGTCCCAGAAACCTCACCAAACAGCTTTTCTCATAAGATTTCTTGTAATTTCTGTTCTTAGTTGGACTGAAAATACAGGGGGGAAAATTTCTTCTCCTAATTCCCTTACTAAATCTCTTTACACAAAACTGAACTTCAGCTCTTTCCTTGTAATAGGCCACAGAAAATACATTTGGACCTTATCGTATCTATTGAACATCACCCAGAAAGTGAAGAGAAATGTAGAAATTAAAACGCACCCCATCATTTTGCAAAGAGAACTCAGTTGCCCTCAGGGTTTTGTGTGATAATTTGAATCTATTTGAAACCTATTTCTGTTATATAGTATCTAGGAGATGTACATTTTAAACACCTCAACTTTGTCCAGAAAACACACATACTTTCTAAAATGATCAAGGAATTGCAGAAACATGGGCGTGAGAGGGGCTTGGAGTAGTCAGTTAATCTGTCCGTCTGAGACAGGATCAAGCATGCCTGCACAAATGAAAAGGTGCTTGTCCAAGCTGTTCTTGAGTGTCAAACAACAGAGTTTTACAGCCTCAGCTCATAGCTTATTCCAGTGTCATACTTGCAGTTAGAAAATTTTTTCTAATACCCAACCTTAACGTCCTGCTCTGCAAGTTAAGTTATTTCTCGTTTTACTATCAATGCCTGGGGAACAGTCAAGCATAGCCTGGTTTTTAAAATCCTCATGTGAAGTAAAAGATTGTTATTCTGTACCTCCTCTGACTGATTTTTTCAAGGGTAAACTCCCCATTTAATGTAACCTTTGCAGTCATGTTGCCAAACTTCATATTAGCTTAGGTACTTTTCTTGGGGCGCTCTCTAATCTATTTTTGTTTTAAAATGTGGTGCCCAAAACTGAGCCTGCTGTTCCTGATGAAACTGTCCATTGCTAAAGAGAATAAGGTGTTTCCCTCCCAAGTCTCACCTGGGTTATCTTTATTAACCCCTCCCAAGGTAAGACAGCTGTTTGCTGTTGGCATATGTCTATTTAGTGTTCCAGTAGATTCCCCCATGTTTTTGGCTGCAGTTCAGTGGCATAGCCAGATATTTTCCATGTTGCATTTGTATATTTGATTTTTCCTTCATTGGTGTTGTCCTTCATAATTCTGTTTACTGAAGACACTACAATACTCAAATAGCAAAGTGCACCTAACTTTAGATATCTCAGAGTAGATACTATAGACAGATTTCATTTATTTAGTTTTGCCAGGACAGAGGCTGCTTATATCAATTTCAGGCCATTTCCTCAGTTTATCGTGTTGAGTTCTAGCTCCCTTCTGCCAAGTAGTTGCAGTCTTTCCTGGCTCAGAGTCATTTGCAAATTGGATGGAAGCACTCCCAATTTCATCCTCTAAGCCATCATTTAAAATACTGAATGATACTGGATCCAGCACAGACTCCGATGGGACCCTTGCACTTCAGACATCCGCCCAGTATGACTGAGAAGTATTGACATCTCTTTTATAAAGAGATGATCTTTTCTCAAGAAATCACGCGTTATAGTGTTTGGTCATTTGTACTTAAGTAGTTTCTGTCCTGGCAAAATTAAATAAATTAAATCTATCCATAGCATTTACTTTGAGATATCTGAAGTTAGGTGTGTTTTGCTATTTAAGCACTGTAGTGTGCGATTGCTTCGTAACTGATCAATCTTTCCCTGTGAATCCCAGCAAGGGAAGAAAGTTTCAGCACCTCTATATGCAAATAAGTCACTTAGTGCTACAGGCAACATCCAGAAACATACAGCTGAGATCCAGAGCATCCTATCCTTTAGCCTATGCCTATAGTGCTTTTGGTGTCCAAGCCCCTGGATGAAGTGGTCTGGATTAGTTCTCATTCACACTATTCAGGAGCAGCTGCCTCAGGACTAACTGCCTGCGTTTGCTTTGCACAGCACTTGCAAGGAACGCTGTAGGGTCTGCATCCATACAATGCAGGAGCAGTGCCTACGTCTGTCCCTTCTGTGATGAACTGACTGGCTCAGTGGAAAAAAGCAGAGCAGTGGATGCTGTTTATTTTGATTTCAGCAAGGCTTTCAGCAATGTCTCCCATGACATCTTCACTGGCAAACTGATGAAGTATGGGTCAGATAAGTCAAAAGTGAGGTGGCCTAGAAATCAGCTGAAATGCCGGGCTCAGAGGGTTGTGATAAGTGGCATGAAATCCTTCTGGAGGCCAGTCACTTGTGCTGTATACCCAGGGGTTGATACTGGGGCCAACACTGTTTAACATACTCACTAATTGCCTTGACAGTGGAGCAGGGAGCAACCTCAGCAAGTCTGCAGACATATAAAACTGAGAGGAGCGGTCAATAGATGAGATCATTGTGCTGCCGTTCAGAGGAACTTCAACAGCCTGGAGAAATAGGCTGACAGGAACCTCAGGAAGCTCAACAGAAGGAAACGCCAAGTCCTGCACCTGAGGAGGCATAACCCTGTGCACCAGGACAGCCTGGGGACCAGCTGGCTGGAAATCAGCTTTGGACAGAAGGACCTGGGGGTCCTGGTGGACAACAAGTTGAACATGGGCCAGAAATGAGTCCTTGTGGCAAATCAGGCCAACTGCTTCCTGGGCTGCATTAGGCAGAGTGTTGCCAGCAGGTCGAGGGAGGCGATCCTTCCCCTCTACTCAGCCATGCTAAGGCCACGTCTGCAGTGCTGTGTTCAGTACTGGGTTCTCCATTATGAGAGAGACATGGACACACTGGAACAAGCTCAGCGAAGGGCCACAAAAATGGTTAAGGGACTGGAGCATCTCTCATATGAGGAAAGGCTGAGAGAGCTGGGCCTGTTCAGCCTGGAGAAGAGGACTTGGGGGATCTTATCAGTGTATATAAATACCTGATGGGAGGTAGTAAAGAAGACAGGGCCAGACTCTTCTCAGTGATTCCCAGTGACAGGACAATAGGCAATGGGCACAAGCTGAAATACAGGAAATTCTGTTCAAACCTTAAAAAAAAAAAAAAAAAAAAAAACTGTTTTCCCGTGAAGGTGATCAAACACTAGAACAGGTTGCCCAGAGAGGTTGTGGAGTCTCCATCCTTGGGAATATTCAGAACTCGACTGGACAAGGCCTTGAGCAACCTGCTGTAGTTGACTCTGCTTTGAGCAGGGGGTTAGACTAGGAAATCTCCAGAGATCCCTTCCAGCCTCAACTATTCTGTGATTCACCTGTGTGTTGATTTCATCTCAGAGAGTACAACTTCTTTTATTCCAAACAGTATTCTCAGGCATGAATTAACATGTAGGCATTTTGGACAAACGAAGGAGCAAAGCTCAGTAGAGAAACAGGAAGAAGACTATTTGACAGGCTAGATGCACCATAGTTTAATTCCATGTAAAGCATAGAAAGGACATAGTCCAACAAAGCCCAGCAGAGGGACCTCTGCACTTTAGATGGTAAATAAATGCATAAACAAATAAATAGGTCTCCTAAAGGCAGCTGATTTTCTGTTTTGCATAGCAGAGTTCCTTCTGTGCCCAAGCATAGTTTTCTGGGCATACAGTAGGACAGCATCTAACTCCCATCAAGGCTCCTCTGCAAACCAGGTGCCAGGCAGAGGGGCACACTATTCCCATCAGATCTCCAGCTCAGTCCACTCCCTTAAGGAAATGCTTAAACATGTCTACATTTCTATCCTGGCTACGGAGAGTGTTGAGAGTGACTAGCTCTGATGGAGATGCCCACACTGGAAGTATCCACACAGAAGAACCTCACCCCTACTGACTATAACGTGGGGCCACACTCCTGGGTTAAGCAGCTCGCCAGCTCTGCATGTGGGTTTGCACCCACAGCTGAGCATCAAACTCCAGAAGACAGCAAGGATACTAAACATCAACTGCTTCAGCCTGCTGCTCATCGCCCAGGAAATCATGGTAGTGCTGAGAACTGAACTTGACCTGCCTACATGAGCACACCGAATATTTTGACAGCAACAGAAACACCACTTATTGAACCTCACTCTTTCTGGTAATAACTGTGCCTTTAATCAATGTCTAAAGTTAAATATACAGGTGGGAGTGAGGCAAAAAAATTCGCTCAAATCAGTATTTCAGTCTTGTACAGGTTCTGTATGGCAGTGCTCTACTTCAAAGCTATAACATCTTTGGCACACTTTTTTGTGGAAAACAAAGTAAAAATCAGCTGCACTCTTCGTTCTTCCCAATTTCATATCCAGTGACTACTAGTTATACAATTACTATGCTTTAAACATCCTCCCTGTATTTCTCAGTAGACAGAAATTCTCTTCCCAGCTCGTAAACAAATGTGATTTTCAGATGGCTGAGAAAGGTCTTTAGGATATCTGAGAGATAAGAAAGTTCTCAAAGACAGCATTTCATCTAAAGAACTCCCTGCTAGCATATGTTTTATGTACTGCGATGTATTAAATCCTTGCTCTGCCATGTGATTTGTACCGATGTTAATGAAAGTAATGCTACACTTGGTGCAAACCAAACAATCTGTAGCAGCTACGCACGGAGTACAGCCCTTTGCGAAGGGCCCCTTTGCGAAGTTGTGTTTCAGCAGATAGGAAAGGGGAAATGTTATTTGTAAGCCTCTTTCACATGCTGTGAAAACTTGGTGCAGATGAGATGAAGGGCTGTTAATAAGAGCACTCACTCGAGGCAGGAACAGTTCAGGCGCCCCTGTGGAAGTCTGCCTACGCGCTGCAGGCACCGTCCGCAGTCTGTGTGTGGGGACAGCTTTCTTGTCTCCTCACAGGAGGGCAGTTTTATTAAGTTTTCTCCATCAGCTCAGTACTGTTGTGTAAGCAAGTTGTCATGATAAAAAAAATGCTGCAGTAAAACAACAAATGTGATTTGCTGTACCAACAACATGGTTATCTCACTTAACCAGACATAAAAGTTGACAGCAGAATCCAGGTATCTACAGGGTTTAGACAAAACCTACAAGACGTGGTACGTCTTACCACTTTTATTTCCATATATTCATCTATAAGATAAACAAATTCATGTAAATTAACATAAGGCCAATAATAGAGTATGTATAAAACTTCAGATGTGTATGTTACAAGAAGTGGAGTAACATAGTTAGGAATTTCATGCAGTTAGCTACCAGCACCTAAAGTTACTTACAGATTCCTTTTTAGGTAGTGCAAGTATGTATTTTAAATGTATACTACCTTATTTGAATACCAACTAAGTTTATGCTTTACTAAGAGTGATTTTCTCAGTAGCAGACAAGAAAGTCTTGCTTGATTCCAGGATAAAGCAATTCTGTAAGTTAGCATCTACATCTTATTTCTGATCTGAAGAACTTTCTCAAATCCTCCTTTCCCATTTAAGTAATAGGCATCTACAAGAATCAAGTGTGCCCCGGACCACACAAGAGACACTCAGCCTTCTGCAGGAGGTCCCCTTCCTAGGACATGTACTTAGGGGGTAGACAAACGTATCCTCGTGACAAGGGAGACAATTCAAAACTCAGACTCACTTATGACCTGATTTGTAATCCAGGAGTGCAGAGGAAAGCGATGCTCCAGTACCACAATCTGCTAAACCTACTCCTTTAATAACAACAAAGCATATTGGCTCTCCAACCTTGCAAATGTTGGATCCTAGAAAGTTGAATACAACAAGAATGAGAATTCAATCAGGCTGTTCAAAGACTGTAAAGAAAATAAAAGTATCTAATGTCTGAAAAAGGCTGAGCAAAATGCAGAACTTTCCCAGATGCCATGATCTTTAAAACATCTCCATTCTGTAATACTGCTGCTCAGCTTTGCATTTTTGGCGAGAGTCAGTATGAAATCACATTACATACCGAGACTAGCAAGCGACAGTCCCTCCCATTTTTCTGTCAGTAAGGAATAAATTGGATTAGTCCCAGCCAGCGTATGGTGTTCTGAAGATGTAAACTTATGCCAATAAGAAGTAATATAACTCTCCAACTTAAACAAAGTAATGCACAAGGGAAGCCAGCAAGGGCCGCACCAGAGTTGAGTTAGTCATAATAGGCAGCTGTAGGCTGTGGGATGCCACGGGATTTACTGAATCCCTAATGACCATTAAAAGCATTATAAATAAGACGGGGAAACTTGTTTTGCTGAACCTATAAATGATGCGTAGCATCATGTACTAGATGTTGGGATGAAGACACTGGGGAAGTCAGCATTATGGTTTCGGGTCACCACTTTGAATCCCATCTGGACTGGCAGTGATTGCAATTTGCTACGACGTAATGACCAGGCACTGGCACATGAGAAACTGCCTCATGGCTTCACTTTGCTTTTCCGTTGCTACAGTTCTGCAGTAGAGAAACTACCATCCTGCTTTCTGGGAGCAGTCATTATGTACTGGGAAAAGAGGCAGAAACTGGAAAACTAGCCCATGCTCTCACAGAGACTCACAGAGGTCAAAATTGGGTTACACTAGACAAGGAGAGGAGGAATAAGACAATCTACTGCTGGTGCTCACAGTGGATTAAGGACCCAGTTTTTCAAGTTACAAATCCAGCACCAAACACACAGTTCTTCCTGCCTTCCTTGCACAGGCGTATGGTTAAAATAGATGCTATGGAGGTCAAGAGAGTTTCTCCAGATTCACACCAGTCTAACAGAGGGTACCTGCAAGC
Source organism: Dromaius novaehollandiae (assembly GCF_036370855.1). Classification (NCBI taxonomy): domain Eukaryota; kingdom Metazoa; phylum Chordata; class Aves; order Casuariiformes; family Dromaiidae; genus Dromaius; species Dromaius novaehollandiae. The sequence continues at coordinate 200,219,707 of NC_088098.1, read as the reverse complement.
AACTAATTGCTTGTTGCATTACAGGGAGTTTTTTAAACCTTGCTACCTACTGCTGCGTCCATTGCAAGCAGCCAGGTTTTTCACCCCTTTGTGGATGAGCTTTATGGGAAACACATTCAGACTCTGAAGAGACCAGACAATCTCAGGGAGCAGTCCTGAAGAACACAACAGCTGGAAAGTGTTCGCTGCTGCTGGCTGTGGACCATATGCTAAGCAGGGTCTATGTACACAAACATAATTCCCTCCTCCCATTACCAGCTGAAAAGAAATTGAGTTATATAGAAATGAATCAAGCCTTCATAAATCTGCATGAAATCCACAATATTCATGTGCCCAGATGACATGCGAGGGGAATTAGTTTGTATAAAGGCAAGAAATATCTGACAGAGCATAAATGTACAGAATGTGGAATTTTGATCCCATTCTCACTCGTTGCAACTTGCTTTTCGATCAGGGTGTTCTGTAATGGTAATACAGGGACATCTAACACATTCGAGTTTGGTCTGCACTACCTATTAAGAAGCTTTCAAGACCATTACAGTGAAAGTACTGTGCCTGTGTGCGCAAGCACAACAGCTATTATGTTCTCTGGAATAGCTTGTACCCAGCCTTTTACATTAGAGCAACTTCCTGCGAGGCAGAGGAAACGCTGCCCAGGACATCAACAGCATCTATAGACCTTGTGAAGAAAAAGCTCCATGAAATGAGCTGCTAAATGAAACAGCCTCTCTTTTTGTTTAACAGTAAACTGAAAAATACATTTAGTGAGATGGCAATATCACCAGGTAAGAGGCTGTGTCTGCAGCATTAGAGTAAATACCCCAGGCTTTCCTAGCCTTTCTTCTCCATCTGTCTGAGTGTCCCTTTGAAAAGTGTGGTTTTTTTGAAATAAGAGGTTCAGAATAAAATGGCTGTGGATTAATTGTCTCCACAGATCTCTGTTAGATGTTGCAGTGCGCTTTTGTTTAGTGAACCTGCTCTTTGTCAGCAAGCATCTTCCCGTGACAGTCTAATGGTATTTTAAAATGTTGGATGCCACTGTGCTGGTGGTGGTAATCTACAGCCCCAGTCAATATGAGCACCCGTTAATTATTGACATAGAATATGTCAGATTAAAACAATAATGTGCCTTTGTGTATATGAGAGAGAGGGGAAAACAGAGCCAAAGAGAAGAAAAACACTTTAAGAGAGGTGTCTGAATATATGGGGAGAGAGCAAGAAGAAAAACAATTTTCTGGTCTTGGAATAAAGAACGAACAGCAGCAGCAGCTATATCCCAGCTGAGAACAAATGAGGAATCAACAGCAATTAATATAGACCCACAGTACATTTTTCACCTGTTAGTCTGGATAAAATCAAACCTCAAAGAAAAACATTCTGGTGCTGGCTAACAAACCCGACAGCAGAAATGGTAAGCCAGGTCTGGCACGGCTATCTTTTGAACTTACCAAGCAGGACTCAGCTCACAGACTAACATGGCTAAATTTAGATGTGCACTAGGTATCTCAGCTCCCATTGCTGTCAGTGTGATCTGATCAGCTCAGTCAAGGAGACCAGAGAGATACTCAGCTCACCGTAAAATAGGTGACTACCAACGTGATTGTCCAGACTGCGCTGACTGCAGTGACCAGGGGCTGGACTCCATTGCCTAGAGAAAAGCATCTTGTGTCATTTGAGCTGCTCTTAAGTTTTCCACATCCAGCTGCTATCCTAGATGGCAAGGGTTTTCCACAGGTCCCCTATAACATCTGCCAGCCTCAGACAGATCTCTTGGATACCCCAGGGCACTTGAAACAGCAATAGGCACCTAACTTCAGGCAACTGAATTCCACTCTGGATCTCCACTGATTATAACAGAGCTCAGACATATGTACGCACCTCCATGTAGGTGCCAATGTATAGATTTCTTAAACTGTGAGCTAATCTCTAATGTAAGCCAGTTGCTTCATTTCTATTGTATTTGTCCTTAAACCCAAAGGCCGATAGGTCAGCATAGCACTTTGCAGAACTAGTGAAATGGTATATCCGTGCCTCAAGCAACTCACAACATGAGTTAGAACAGGACAGTCTGGGATGACCAGGACAATGGCAGGCAATAGGGATATAAAGGATTTATGATTAATGTTTGCATGTGGTTGCAAACTCAGACAAAAAAAGTATAAAGAGTAAACAAATGAAAATGAGAGCAATATAAGTCAGCAAGAGAATTTCAAATTCATTTATGTCTATTTTTTGTAAAAGGAAGGTCAGAGCCTCACTTCATATCAAAAGAAACCTACAAGCCCCTGGAGCTCCTCTGAAATCACTGGGTTCCTAATTACAGACCTGAATTCAGGCAAAGAGTTGACTTATTTAAGTCATTAGATCCAGTGCTCCAGTTTTGGATACAGACCTCCCCCATATGCATAAATGTTTGGCTCCAGACTTTTCATTCAAGCCCAGGTGTATTTTAACTGTGTTTCTAAAGTCAGCTGTGCCCTCTGCACCCCAGGACAATGCAGCCATTCAACACAGTGTATTTGGCCCTGGAACTGGAAACAGGACTATGAGACAGTAAGTTAGATTCCTAGTGGCATTCAGGTCCAATTCATGCCATCTGCCTGAGGCACCCAGCTAATTCAGCCCACCTAGAATCCGAATTGCCTTCAGCAGAGCCCTCTGCCTCTCCACTGATTGTAGAGGGAGCCTAAGTAGACTTCAGGCCTCACTTAGGCACTCAGAGAAATATTTAGAGGTCTCACTGTCTTCCTGGAACAATAAGAGGGAGTAGACTTTCACTGATAGTAGCTTATGGCTCCCAATATATGGAGCCATTTCTTTACTGGCTGGTAACCCGTGGAGCTGACCAAGCATATTAGCACAACAACCACATCCACCATTGCCCCATGTCTGTAGCTTTGAGAGTGACTGATGGTAGATGCTCATAACTTACCTGGGGTGAACGCCTAGTTTGGGCAGCTCTTTCATACCCTAATCCCATTGCCCTGCCACACTGAGACAGAAGTGGTGGATCCAGAATCCTGCAGACAGAAAGGTAAATAATACAAAAAAATATACAAAACTAGCGTCTTCCTTCTTTTACTCTTACTCTGCTGCTAGGTATGTTCCAACCCATGCAGAGAAAAATCTATCTTTACATTTTGCAAGCATTCTACAGCACTTAATTGTAAGACTCCCACTATAAGCAATTCCATTAAAGCCTCGCATATCACATATGGAAGACAGAGGTTAATAACCACCAAGGCATTTTTATTTCTGCTTAGAATACAGCTAAATTTGTTCTGTAAATAGTAAAATGTAAATGTACTTTCATGCAAATGTAACCTTTCTACTTGTAAGAGCTGAATTAAAAAAGTGTCAGCATCAGTTGGTTTTATAATAAATTGTATGGCCTCTAGAAGTTGTGTAGATGGAAAGCTGAAGGGGTTTGTTCCAACATTACCAGAGAAAGCAGAAAAATACAAAATCTGTTCCTGCTCTTCATCATGTAAGTTCCCAATAAATGCTGCTAGGCTTCATAGTGGTGTTGTAGAAACGTTTTCAGGGAGCACATGTGTAGGTATCAAACCTCACAAAGATAGTAACATGTTTCATCTCTTCCACTCCTAGAAGAAAAAGATTGAAAATTAGCACCTTCCTAATGTCATTTAGAAAGCCAGCACTTAAACCATAGCCTATATTCCATGAAAAATCTTCCATTATTTTCAAAGCTCTCTGGACTTGGTCCCAAGAAGATAAATGGGCCACAACTAATAGATGGCAATTGAAATACAGTAGGATTAAAGTCACTGCAATTTTTCATTACAACTTTGTATAATTTTTACAGTGCATTGCACACAACAAATACAGATCAGGAATCCTACTCTGAAAATCTTACTGTCAGCAGGCAAGTGAGCAGAGTCCCCTGTATTTTTCACAGGTCAGTAAGAGAGCAGCTGTTGATAGTCCAGCTGCAGGTGGGAGGAGGAGGAAGAGGTGGTTAGGCACATGGCATCTGGGAAACTTGCAAGCACAGGGCGAGAAGATCAAAAAAGACAGAAGGAAAGACATGAGCAGAAGAAAATCAAAGGAAACCTGCATATGGGGAGATCAGGCAGGCATCCGAGTGGGTAAGTCTGTGTGTTTCTTATGCAGTGCTTACCTTAAGGAAAAAGCCTATGCATATTCACTTCAAAGCTTTAGCTTACTTGCTGTCCTTCACAGGGTGCAAGAAGGGAAGAAGTTTGAGAGAGAAGCACAGTAACTCAGTTTTAAGTCTGATTTTGAGTGGCAGCTGGACATCCAAAATAACTCAGCAGAGCAACAGTGATAGCAGAAGGTCAGCAGTATGTGATGAAATGCCAGCTACATATATGGTGTTTCATTGATTTTAAGGCCAGAAATAAAATTTACAATCTAGTCTGATACAGAATTTCACCAGTTAACTTCCACAGTGAGCAATTATTCAGCAAAGGTACAGAATTCAATTTATGTGGCCACAGAAAGGCTATCGCGAGTCATCAAAATAGAGATAGTGACAAAGTTGTGTGTGCAAATTACGCCATCTAGGATTAGCTTGAATGTAGAAAAGAATGGACTAAAGATGCAGACCAGATGGGATTGACAGAAAGTGTAAATAAACGATAAAAATAGTTGAGCAGGCTCTTAATCATAATCTATTATAGAAGGGACAGTCAATAAGACAGAGCTGTTAGCATTAGCACTTTTGTACTTCGGGAGAAAAATACCCTTTCAAGTAAATACAAAAATATATAATGAATAGCAATTGATTTTATTTACTAGGGAGCCCTAAAGAGACAATGCATTGCTTTTCAAAGTACATGCTTACACAGAAATTGCTCTACCAGAAAAGGCCAGGGGTTCATCTGCTTTAGCATCCTGCTTCTGGCATCAGGAGGAGTCAAAAGCGTGCCATGTAACGTACCTGGACAATTGCGCAAAGCTGTATCGCAGGGAGAAAAACTCCATCCCAGCCCCAGCTGGCAGATGCTTTTGCCTTCAAGCAGAAGTCCAATTCAATTTCTCTAGCGTTCTTTATTCCACTTGATGTCTTATATTTTCTGTAAGTCTAGACTGGAATCTTTTCAAATATGTCTTCACATTTAATTTCTGTGCCAATCTGGGATGGGTTTGAGTTTGTCCCTGGGACAAAGCAGAGTAAGAAAGATGGATTTCAGGCGCCTGTGTGTGGAAGTGGGTATGCTCACAGAAGTCTTTGTAACCCAAACCCAGCTTGGTGCAGCCAGCTACCAGAAGGCAGAGAGTAGGTGCTTTTTGTGACCCAAAATGTACAACATAAATTTGGCTGAGGTGCGTGGTAGCCCTTTGTTTGGGCCCAGGTACTCTCTGGTGCAGAGATCGTTGTGTTTTAAGGGATCCAGCCCAAGAGTTCTGATCAGGTGAAAGTCCCTAACCTTTTAAAATCCCTCAGAATACTAGTTTACAGTCACAGATTTTTCACACCAAGAGAAAAATAAAGACAAAGACAAAAGCAGGGTGTTCGTGCCAGCCATCTCTGCTCCTTCTGCTGCCCATTTCATGGGCTCTTGGCCCCAGCCTGCACAATACCACAACACCCTCAGTCTGCAAAGCGGCACCTCACTCTGAACCAGCCATCTAACGGCAGTAAGTCCTGGGGGCCAAGGACAATTCATCTGTGGACACCGACGCTATGTGCCATGCTGAGGACAGGGCTGAAGTGTCTCTTGACCCCAGTTTGCTGTAGCCTCAGGACCGCTCCTACTTCTGCTTCGAGGTAGTCCCTGGACAAGCGATTGTTCAGAGGAGGCTTCCAGGCCTGCCTCCCGCAGCTGACGCAGCAGTTTGGAAAGGCACACAGCAGCCCTAGGTCATACAGGGAGAGCCCCAGCCCAGGAGACACTCACCCAGGTCAGAACGAGCCTGGAGGATGCATCCTCACATGCCTTACCTGTGTTTCCGTTTTCCAGGGTGTGCATGCACCAGTGTGTGACTCTGACTGTCACCCTTAGCTCTGCCACCTGCCTCCAACAGCCTTAGAAACACTTCAGCATTTTTAGATGGAAAAGGAGCCGGGGATATTTCTCCCTCCTTGAAAAGTGCTATGGGATATTTCATCTGTAATGGCAAAGAACTAATACGAATTTTAATAACCCTCTTTACTGCAGTGCAGTTTTATGCAGGACGGTTTCCTGCTTTCAACAGCAAAGCTGGCTACTAGTTATATTCTCTTTGATAAGGTTTATGGCTAACAGTGCGAAATACAAATTCCTTTGTTTATTAGCCTTTTTCAGCTGATGTGCTGACCCGTTCAGGCCCGGTTTAGCACATGAAGTCTGGTGGCATGGAGCATTGCCATCCACCACCCTACAGCGGCGTCCTGGTGCTGGGGGGGTCAGCGGCTCCCCGGGGCCGGCATCAGCAGGGGCTCCCTGCCAGGGCCTGCCCCACTGCCCCGCGCGGGAGCAGGGCACCGGGGCAGCCAGGGCGGCCTCAGCCCCTCCTGTCTCTGTTCTGCATCAGGCAGTGCCTTTTCGAGGGTGGGCAGCTCTGGCTTTTTCACCAACGTTGCTATTGTACATGGCAGCAAGTTCTTGTAAGGCTTCATGAAGAGCTGCTCAAAATATTTTTGTTTGTTTTTAGATTTTTTTTCTCCTGAAAGCTGCACCTGTAAGTGGTGCCTTCATTCACCGAAGTGTGTCCATTCCCATGAAGTTTTTCAACAGAAAAAAGGCTGGAGATTTTGTTTAGACAAAGAAAAGCACTCCCTTGTGACTGTGTGTCAAAGTTTTTTCTTTCAAGTGAGTTGTTTTGATGCATTTCAGTTTGATTGTTTAGTGTAATAAAAGTGAGCTAATAATGTGTTACACAGTGCGTGGCATTTAATGTTAAATAAGCTGTAGTATGTTTAATATTGAACTACAGCATTAAAGGAAAAACAAAATGAATCAAAGTAGCACCATCAAAATAAAATATTTTAACAGTCCCTGGAGTGAAATTTGGGGGATTTTTCATTTCAGGAGAAATGCTGAAGGCTGGTTCCTTGAATAAAATTCAGGAACAGTAGCTCTTGTTGTTCACCTCAGTTCTTCACAGAACGTGAGTACAGATATGAGATGATATGACTAGTAAGAGCAGAAATAACAGTAATCACTAGGCCAGGGCTTGGAGCACTAGTTATGTGTTGTGCTAGACTCTGTAGAAAACAGAACAAAAAAGCCCCAAAGAGATTATTCCAAATATAAAAAAAATACAAGTGAGACAGACAGACAGGAAATACAAAAAATAATTAGAGAGTCTCATTCAGCCTGAATGGAGAATTGTCTTCACTCACCATCATCCTAACAGTTGTCATTGCTACTCTTCATAATGCACTAGGTTTATATCTTTTTGTACCAAAGCAAAGTACTGATTTCCATTACATGTTAAGTGTTCTGGATAAAGAATTCAGATGGCACTGAATTCATTCCCTGTAAATTGGAGAGACTTTTCTCTCCTCCATTAGCGTTGCCTGGCCTGGCATATATGTCCACCTGCATGACACGATGGCCAATACGCAACTGCTAAGCCCTCTGCACATGAGCCAGGACCATGCCCACCTCTTTGTATTACTTACACAAAAAAAGCAATACTTTGAATTCTTCATAGAAAGCAAAGACTAAATGGACACAAGAATTAAAGGTCTTTCTCAACCAGACCTACAGTCTCTTTCTGAATGTTACACTGAACTCCAGCCTGACTTTGAGCTCTGACTCTTTTCTACCAAGGATGTACAGCTACTTCTTCCATTTACTGCATAAACACACTGACTTCAGATTGGAGCATTACTGATCCTTGGGAGAAAAACAGCTTTTGGAAAAAAAAGGTACCATTGAACACTACAGAGTATTTGCAAAGAGGTGGTTCCTTTGCAAAAATCAGCTTTCAAAGCTAATTAAATTCAAGGAAATCTAACTTCCCAAAGCCTGAAGGAGAAGAAACTTCAAGTCTTCAAAGTAAGGAGTAAAAAGAAAATAATGATCTAGTTGAGTCTAGTTGGAGGCTTGTAGCTAGTGGTGTGCCCTGGGATCAATACTGGGTCCAATCCTATTCAACTAATTCATCAATGACCTGGATGAAGGGGCAGAGTGCACCCTCAGCAAGTTTGCTGATGATACAAAACTGGGAGGAGTGGCTGATACCCCAGAGGGCTGTGCCGCCATTCAGAGGGATCTTGACAGGCTGGAGAGATGGGCAGAGGGGAACCTCATGAAGTTCAACAAAGGCAAGTGCAGGGTCCTGCACCTAGGGAGGAATAAACCAATGCACCAGGACAGGCTGGGGGCTGACCTGCTGGAAAGCAGCTCTGTAGAGAAGGTCCCGGGAGTCCTGGTGGACAACAAGGTGACCGTGAGCCAGTAATGTGCCTTTGTGGCCAAGAAGGCCAGTGGTATCCTGGGCTGCATTAGGAAGAGCATTGCCAGCAGGTCAAGGGAGGTGATTCTCCTCCTCTACTCAGCCCTGGTGAGGCCACGTCTGGAATGCTATGTCCAGTGCTGGGCTTCCCAGTTCAAGAGGGACATGGAGCTGCTGGAGTGAGTTCAGCGAAAGACAAGTAAGATGACTGAGGGACTGGAGCATCTCTTGTATGAGGAAATGCTGAGAGAGCTGAGCCCATTGAGCCTGGAGAAGAGAAGACTCAGGGGGAATCTTATCAACGTGTATAAGTATCCGAAGGAAGGGTGTAAAGGGGATGAGGCCAGACTCTTCTCAGTGGTGCCCAGTGACAGGATGAGAGGCAATGGGCACAAACTGCAATTCCATTTAAAGATAAGATTTTGTTTTTCTGTGAAGGTGGTCAAATACTGGAACAGTTTGCCCAGAGAGGTTGTGGAGTCTCCATCCTTGGAGATATTCAAAACTAGTCTGGACAGGGTCATGGGTAACACTGTCTAGGTGACCCTGCTTGAGCAGGGGGGTTGGACTGGAGGATCTCCAGAGGTTCCTTCCAACCACAACCATTTTGTGGTTCTGTGATTTGGTGATTCGGTGATTCTGTGAATGATCAAATATTGGAAGGATTAAATCCTCAGCCAGCATGAAAGGGCAAAAAGTCCATCTACATATACCAGCTTCCTTTTGAGTTTCTGGACATTTAAGTTGCCTCAATGAGAAGGTGCACTGTGAGTGCATTTTGAAGTTGCCAGGTTTCTGCAAATGTTGCTTTCTGGAAATAGAAAAGTATGGTGAAATTCTTACTAACATGCACATCTCCAGCATGTACCTACTGTCTAAATGCATACCAGATCCTCTTTCACAGTCAATGATTTTAGCTCCTTATCCTTTAATTCACAGCTAGAGAAAACTATAATAGAAAATGTAGCATGCTTGCAGACTATTTAGTGAAATTTTCGTCTGCCTTTATTTAAGAGTTAGTGTACTCGATTCAGATCCACTGCAAGATAGGTACATAATTTGGTTCCATTTTTGCTAAACAGCTTGTCTTCATTAGCGCTTTGAGACAGTGTTTACAGGAAGATTTCACGGTAACTTACACTCCAGGGCCAGGGTCACATTTCTTGTTTTCTGTTGATGCTGCCTCTTCCCTGAAGAGCCTGAAGCTTTGGGATATCGTAGGAAAGAATTTGCTTTGAAAAATGAGAGGTGAGGCAGAAAAAGAGCAGGAGAGTTTGAGCCTGTGCAAAGATTTTGTGAGATGAAAACATTCACATCCCCCCTAACTGCAGAGGAAAGCAAGAGCCTGCAGCAGTGCTGGGGCACTAACCTGGGACTGTCCAGGGCTTGGTGACCTGGTGACTTGGTTAGAGTGCAGTGGTTGCTGACCACCAGCTGGGCACCTGCGAGGTGTCTTGGGGCCACGGGGAGTTACAGCTCACTCGACCCTGTGTGCAGGCTCTCCGCTGCCTGGGCTGCTCCCAAATTGCCAGGAACTCTGTCTGACCTCTGCAAGCGACTGGTGGAAAATCTGAATCTCAGTGCAGCAAACATGTGAATGTAATACTCTGATAAATAAGAGATAAATTTTATAGTTTAAAATATGTGCTAGTCACCCACTGCTCCTGTCCCATAATTACCTGTTTGATATTTGCCATGTGTTCTGACAACAGACTCCAAGAAAACTGCCAAGTTATATGTTAGTCAAGATGTGAGGAAAATGGTCTTTTGCATTTGACTCAAATGCAGCAAAATATTACTGAGCTTTTCCTGAAAAAAAGAACTGCAAGTTCCTCTGTTTTTTCATATTTTGCAAAAAAGTGTGTACATTCCTTGAACACTGATATCCTTTTAAGGTCAGCTCTCCTTGCTCAGGCTTCCTACAGACTTGGATATACAAGTTGAGAACATACGAGGGAAATTGTCCTCTCAGCAGAGAGGTGACCTGGTGGAAAGGTTAACTCTTGTTGCAGTTGATCAAGCGCACAGAGCATCGCCCTGACTGGCAGGTCCTGTGACAACCTGCAGAGCAAGAGCAGTTACAAGCAGTCACAGTTGGTTCAGGGGATGTGTTGATGTGCTAATAACAGATGATTTTCATGATCACTATTGACCTGGGGCATGTCTGTGTGCTAATGTAGTGGTCAGTATGTTTAGAAATACAGAAAAAGCAAGCTTTTATACAAAAAGCTTAATTTCACTCTCACTTTCACTCACTACCTGTGGTGGTAACCAGAAATAAACCTCAGCAGGTCACTGAAGCTTGACAGCGAGAAAATTAGGGTGAGTAAGCTCATACAGTGCCTTCAACACATAATTATTCTTACTGAAGACAGTGGCTTTAGTCACTTTTCTAAAATTACAGAGTCAGAGAGTCTTCTTCAGTAGGAGCGCTGCACTTTCTGCAAGTTTGGGCAGAACAAAGACTTATCCTAATTGTGATTGGTCTTACTCAGTTTTGCTTCAAATACTCACTTGAGCTATTTAATTGGACCAACCAAGGTCACCTTCCTTTTGGGAACCTGTCCTTCATAGGAGGATATTTGCAGTGCACACTTGACATCAGTCCCCCAGCACTCCACACACAAATCTCCTGGTTCTTAGTAAGAAAACACCCATCCGCCTGGGCCGACGTGGGCAGTCTGCATTCAGTGCACTCTGGAGTCTCACGAGTGACAGACTATTTCTGTTTGGTGCTCACTTGACGCCGAGGCTGACAGACTGTGATCAGAGCATCGCAGGATAATTCAGGTTGGGAGGCACCTCAGGGCTTTGTCCAGTTGGGTCTTGAGAACCTCCAAAGATGGAGACTGCACAACCCCTTGGGCAATCTGTGCCACTGCCTGACTGTCCTTATGGGAAAAGTTTCTCATTATATCCCATCTGAACCTCTCTTGTTCTACTTTATGCCCATTGTCCCTTGTCCTCCTTCCATGCACCACTGTGAAGAGCCTGGCTCTGTCTTCTTGATGACTTCGCGCAGGTGCTGAGGTGCCAGGTGCCCCCAAAGCCATCTCTGTTCCAGACTAGAGAAGCCCAGCTCCCCTAGCCTCTCCTCACAAGGCAAGTGCTCCAGCACCAGCCATCCTCGTGGCCCTCACCTGAACTCCAGTTTATTGATGGATGGGAAGATGTGGTCTAACAAATACTGAAAAAAGGAGGATACTCCCTTCCCTCAGTCTCTGGTTCTGCTCCTGTTCATACAGCCCAGGGTGTCGTTGGCCTTCATAGCTGCCAGGGCATGCTGCCAGCTGATGTCTAGCTCACCCAGACCCCCTGGGCCTTTTCCACAGAGCAGGCAATCAGTTCCCAGCCTCTGTCCTTGCAAGGATGTTTCCCTCCCTGGTAAAAGACTTTGCACTTGCCCTTGCTGAATTTCATTAGGTTTCTCTTTGCACTTGTCCTTGCTGAATTTCATTAGGTTTCTGTCAGCCCATTCCTCCAGCCCGGCTGGGTCCCTCTGGATGATAGCCCCACCTGCCCTCAAGCATACCAACGGGGCCCTCAGTTTGGTGTCATCTGACAGCTTGACAAGAGCATGTGCTGTCAACACCTGAGTCCAGATGCATGAGCCACACATCACACCATGCTTACACGAAGAGTAATAGGGTCTGCTTCGCTCCAGTGAGCGCCTTGCCGAGGCTCAGTTCCCCATGACGGTAGCTCTCCGCACGTTAATCTTTACATACTCAGGATATGCATCCAATATGCTTTTTATATGGGTGCCTGTTTTTTTTGTTGCTTACAAAATCCTCTTTCACACTGGAGTAGGGCTGTACTGCAATGTTTCTTTTGCATCTGTTTTGTCCCCAATGTGTTTATTTTAATGTTCTTGCTGAGTGATATTTTCTGCCATATGTCGCAGTGAAGCGAGAGCTGTGCTTCCTCCGCGTGGGTGGCAGTGGGTGCCAGAGGCTCAGTTCCTCTAAATGTTCCCACTAAAAGAGAAGCTCACGTATTAAATGTGTCAGAGGCAGCTGCCCACAGAGAAATAGGAGGCTCCAGAAGTCTATATTCATGGAAACATGATGCACGTTGAACCCTGTTCCCGGATTTCCCTCTCCTGGTGCTGCCTCTCAGCGCCGAGCACAGCAGCACAGCACAGAGTATGCGTGCAGCCAGCGAACAGCACCAGAGTCTAAACTGTAAAAACAGTGTGCGCTGGGATGTGGGATCTACCGATGATCCCAGCCAGGATCTCCTAATCTCTGCTTCAGAGCAGCAGAGTCGCTCCAGGCACACACTGCAGGGACTGCTTTGTCTTGGTCCTCCTTCCCTGCATCACTGGGAAGCAAATCCCTACACCTCTCTGGGGCTGTTCAGTCTCATTCATTCCCAGCACCAGGCTTTAGAGGCTAAAATAGATCTTTAATAGAATATGCTTCCTTCTCCCAGCTTTTATACTCCCTTTTACCTTGCACTGAGCAGGTTAACTTTCTGAACTTTGGGCCCCTTTTGCTGCTTCCGCTCCTGTTGGAGCTCACAGGGTGAGCTTTCAGAGTAGGATTCATCTCCTCTAACTTCAGTTGTATAAACCTTTGGCCTTGAGCTAACCTAGCCACTAGGTCCCTTCTATATTAATGAAGGGAGAAGCACCTGACTGATTAGAGAAGGAACGTAAACTTTTCCTTCCTCCCCCATCCTTAACACCTATTTCAGGATAGGATGAATCATCCTCTGGAAGTGCCTGTCTCTCTCCAGTGACTAGAGGAGGAGACGAAACAATGTGCTTAGACTATCCTTCAAGTGGCTAACTTTGGATGAGGATACTCCTGGCATTCTTCAGACTGTGCAGGGGTAGTAGACACCCAGTGAATGAGGTGTTCTGCAATAAGCAGAGATCTCATGGGATCATGGGAACCTCTTCATCTCAAGGGCACTGCTGTCTCAGTGTCTCTTTCTTATTCCCCCTCTTTCCTCAAGCAGATTATTTAGCTTGCAAACTTTTTGGAACAAGGACTTGGCTCCTATCTGCTGGTGAAGCAGCTGGCACATGGCTAGTCTTGTACAAACAAGTAGTAACAATGCTTTCTAGAAGCAGATGTTTGGAACGATCTCAGATGAAGACAGCTCAGCCTAATTTAATGAAATACAAATAATATGTTTTTCACATACATACACATAATGTGTGTTTCACATACAAACAATGATCTCCATATGAATGTTGGACTGCTCATAAATTAAAAGGGGACTTAGGGAATTCATTACATGCCACATAAATTTGGCCTCACAGGCAGATGTTTTCTGTATAAATGACTGTGGATATCAACCCTGATCTTACAGAAGTCAGTGGCAAAACTGTCACTGAATGTAGTGGGAAGTAGACTTGGTTCTGTTGTCACAAGAATGAGTGTGAATATTCCCTTTCCCCTTTAATATAAAGTTAAGTACATATATATTATTATGTCAGTGAGGAAATCTCCAGATACTGATAATTTTCCTTGCAATTTTGAAAACCATTTAAGATTGTATATTAGTCCTTGAATGCTGTTTCTTTCACTTAACAGCTAGATTGTACAGCTCCTTAACTAACTGTTACACTGAATATCAGTGGGTATCTCTCAGATAGCGGTAAGCAAAGATGAGAGATAGGTGGTCTTCATTCTGCCCATCTCATATTTCGCGACAGATTTCAAAATGTTGAACAAAACGTTACCTGCTGAACTAGAAATGATTCTCCCTTTGGTCACCCATCTGGACGAAACAGGTTTTATTGTATTTAAACACACAAGAGAAAATATTAGCAGATTGTTTAACCTACTGGAATTTAGCAAAGGAAAAGGATGAAGTATGTGCTCTCATCATAACACAAGGTATCTGAGAAGAGTAGATTATATATATATTTGTATGTATGTATGTACACACACTATACAATGCATCAACTAGAGCAATCCAGTGGAATGGAATTTTTGCTCACAGCTGAAACCAACTGCTACGCCTCCGTCACCCCAGCAGCCTTTCGTGTGGGGAGAGATACCAGATCTGTGCATCATCCCTCCAAGCCATGAGCTACCTTCTTTGCTAATTCATAACTCAGGATATTATTGCATCCTTATAACTGAGCTTAGCTTCTGTCTCTAAGGACCCAGAGTTCAATTCACCAATCACTTGTGTTTATTACTGCATTGATTTTAGTGAAGCTGTTACTGATAAACAGCAGCATAACTTAGAGAGGGATCAGATCTATCTTTGGTTTTGCGCTATGATTAGCTACAGATTCAGAGCTACAGGTAGAAAAGTATGTGCAGAAACAGTGTTTCTGAAATATCTGTGAAACACAGCAGTACTGAAAACAGTTGCACCTCAAAATGGTACACAGTGCTCGCCCTTTTTACTCATTCAGAGCATGACACTGTTTCTTTACAACATCAACAGGAAACCATTTAATCTGCAGGCAAAAATAAGATGTTTCAAAATAATCTAAAATTAAATTAATATTTTATCTTACATACAGTAAGGCATGTTCAGAATTTCCAGAGTTCAAATTCAGAACAAAGACAAATACCACAGCGACAAAATGCCTCATCGTAAGGAATGCTGTATTTTGACCAGCTCTATTTATGGCATTAAAACATTGAAGTTTTGTGTAAGTTTGGGCTGTAGTTCATACAGCTAGGATCATCACCATACAAACATGGAAAGAAAAATGGAGGCTGAATATTAGCAAATATTAATTACTTGGAAAGCTTGTTACACTGGAATAGCATGTCAAGGAAACTTATGGAAGATCTTTCTCTTGGAACACTGAAAATACGATTGGAGAAAGCACTCAGAAAACCCTGCTACAGACAAGAAGACAATCTGATAGATTAATTCATCACAGCTGAACATTTCCATTTCTCCTATGTATCCCTCTCAGCGGAAATTAGATGCTGAGTTTTATCAGGAAAACTGAATTTGATCTAACTGCTGCAGAGCCTTCTGGAGTGATATAACTTTAGCTTTCAAAACTGCTTAAGCTAATTCAAGAAATTTTCCAAACCTGAATGTTGTCTTTCATCTTTCAGAGGAAACGATTTTGAGCACGGTATAAGCAACATTTTCAGCTCTGAGGTTTGAGCTTACTGCAGTAATTGGAAATGTGGAGCCTTTTAAAGTGAGTTGAAGTGTGCTGCTTGACACTTTGCTCTCTGCAGCGTATTTCCACATATGCTCTTCCAGATATACAAAGTCTGTGCCAAACTCTCCAGTCCCACCATGCACTGCAAATGCAGCACTTGAACTGAAAGGAAAGACATAGCTGATATTCTGGATTTATGGTTTCTACCAACGCTTCTCTTAAGTTGTTTACCTCTATTCAAGTAGCAAAGTTATTGGATACATGTAAAGTATTTTCATAATGAAATATAAGGATGATTGTTCATTTTTTGATTCCATCTAGTTTGTATTTTTCCAGTTTCCATGGAGAAAACCATGTGATATCAATAGTAAATTCCTTGCTAAAGTTAAAATACATTCCACTCTGATTTTTCCAGTAACTCACTATGGTCGTATTGCGTTGCCAAAAATTAAAACTTTATTCCCTGAAAACAAGAAAGCATTAGAGGTCCCAAATCACTTAGTTGTCCGTGGTTTGCTAGAGGATTCCCTTCTCTGCATGTTATGTTCTGGCCATCGGTTTCCACAACTTTGTTACCTCCTTGCTGCATTACAATAATGTAATTGTGGCAACAGTATTAGCAATATTGTTAATAAACTATGTTAAATAAACAATAATTTCGATGTGAATCTTTCAGGACTTGGAAGACTCCAGTTAGTACAAGCAGCTTCATGTCTGAGGTACCGTCACGCACGCTAACTCTTAGAAACAAATCAAACTATCCTCACTGTACCACACTGCCTCTCCAAGGCTCCCCTTGAGTAATAAACTCGAATTCAAGATCCCAGGCCAGTCTCTAAAGCACATTGCAGCCTATGGCTACTTCAAAACGAAGTCTCTGGCTGACACCTCATTTCCATGGCACAATGAACATTACTACAGCAATAATTTAAAATTCTCTGTACAGGAAACAGAATTTCTTTGGAAGATGGCACTAAACTCTGAAATGTATCTGCATTGGAGCTAAGGGCATCCGCAGCCTCTGCCTGCTGCTCCAAAGCCAGAGTTCATCCCCCTGACCCTGCCTCCTCTAATATAAAGAAAGGGTCACGCATATGCATATTTACATGTCTTCTTAAACACTCAAAATTAAATCATCAACAGAAAAAAAATTCTTCAACTGAAAGGAGAGCAAAAGCATATTACACATTGCTCATGGAAGAATTCACTGCTAGGAGGTACGTGCTGGTGAGAACTTCAGAACAGAGGAAAATAGAAAAGCTGATGTTGACTGGGTAATTGCAGTATCAAATCACTGTAATTCTCCAACTCAGATTCTCCCTCTAGATACCTGCAATATCCTTATTTTCACTTTCTACCCTAAACTGTGGTGCATTAGACAGGAACACTCTGTCCCAAAAGTAAATTTATTAAAGAAATAAATAAATGTTTTTCTCAGTGTGCCTTGCCAGGCTCAGTAGCAACGGGATGAGCTTTAATGTTATGTTTATGAAACACTTACATTTTTTAAATCCAGGTGCTTTTAAAATGCATCTGCATTAAGAATATGTTCTTTATTTATGTTAAGAAAGGTGTTCAATCTATCTGCCCAGTTGCACCAGCCTTGGATTTTAGGAGAATGAAGGCTTGTAGATGCAGTTCTTACCTATGTCATTTTGTACAGAGCAGGTAAGTTTCATACCAGCTGAGATATTTGCTTAAACAGCTATACTCTTAAAGAAATTGTCCTGCTGAAAATTTTTCTCAGTGGGGGCTGCTGTGAGAAGCCTGTGATCAGAGACAGCGCCGTGGTGTTCCTGACATTTTTCAATAGCAGCTAAGAATAAGACATCTAAAGCCATTTCCTTCAGTTCCTCGTTTGGGAAAGCAGGGAGGTGATGACAGTGATCTAGAAAGCTCCAAGAAGTTGCTTTCAACTCTATTTTAATAGGACTCAGAGGCAGCATAGGCTGAAAAAAGGTAGTGAAAAGCCCAGTATTTACAGTAGAGGACAAGAAAATATAAAAAGATCTGCCAAGATTGCCAAATAAATAGACAAGATGGGCTGTAAGGGAGAGCAATGCGAATGGGACCCTGGGCTGAGACCCTGGAGATGTGAGTCTCTCTCTGGGACAACTTGGGGACTTTACAAGTGTCACTTCACTTCCCTGCACCTTGGACTTCTTCTGTGTAAACAGATTTATATGACCACTGCTGTAACACAAAACGATATAACAACTAGACATTAGTAGGTTATTACTTGTCCACAGCAAACTTGTGATTTAATCTTTACTGCTTTCCTAAGACAGTACTGATGGTTGCTGCCAGACTGACCATGAAAGCAAGTAAAGGTAATTTCTAAATTCATTAAAATTCATAATTCTAAATTCTGAATTCATTGAAATTCAGAATTCTAAATTCAAATTAAAATTTCAAAAATTTCAAAATAGCTAGAGCGGCCATGTAAGTCTGTTCTCAGGAATACCACAGCTGTTAATTTCTGCAGGTCCAACTCTGCCGTTCCCCACCAGCATACCCTAGTAGATAAAAGCAGGCACAGAAAAGTAGGTCTTGCCCTCCTCAGCTCTTCCCGCCCTACACAGTGCCACACTTTTCTTCAGGCATACACTGAGCTATGATGTGCAACAGTAACTTGGTGGGTCCAACTCTATAAGTTACATGCTCACAGCTTAAATGCATCGTTGATTTCAGTCCCTTCTCCCCTCTAGGCCATGTCCCTGCATCCCAGGCAACATCTCGCTCACACAGAGCAGCTCCCCCCGCTTCGTCATCCGTCACTTTTTCTTCTCTTCTCCTTGTACAAGAAGAGACACATATCTGACTAACTGTTGCAGCAAGGGCTCCAGCAGGAAAATGTGAACTATGGGGCAAGAAGGAGTCAGGGAAAAGCGGAAAGAAATAAGGAAGCAATTACAGAGGCCTGGTATGAAGAACATAGTGCAAGGAAGTCAGATTATGAGAAGGCACCTGAAAATGGAGACTAGGAGCACAGCAGGGGAGTATGGAGAAATTTAGTCTAGGGGAGGCAATGCTTCAAACATTCAAAGCCACCATAGTCTACCAAAGAAAGTAAACTTTCCTCCAATAAGCAGCCCTACTGATTTCAATGGGATTAGGAAAGTGGGTATAGCTATAGGCCCTGAGCTCTCCTTGAATTATTTATTATCTCAAATACTCTGTGAGGAACAAACTGTGCCATCTCATAGTGCTGCTCCATAAAGATCAAAGCCTTTAGAAAGAATCCACCTACAGGACTGCAGATTTTGGAAAGTCTAACCCAATTACCACTCCACGTGTTACATGAAAGCCTGCTTTGTCGAAGTAGGTGAAAAGAACAGGCAGGATTTTATTGTCTGACAACAGCCAATATGGGAAGCTGAAATATGAAGACTAGCTGTAACTTTGTTTTTAACAATTAACAGCAGGGCTTTTTCACCAGACTTGTGTGCTTTGAAGAGTGAACATGGAATATATCGAAACCATGCAATGTACTGAAAAGTACCATACGCAAAGGGATTAGGAACAGAAAATGCCCTTTGAGCAAACGTATGACTGGAGCAGCTCAGGAGGTAAAATCACAACCTTGTGCCTTTGGATAGCCAAGCCAAGCAGAAGGAAAGTAACAAAAGTAATAGGTATGAAAACAGGTACAATTTTTAACTATACTGAATGGAGCATTGTGTGTGTAGGTTTGGAAAACTTACTCACAGATAAGAGAACCTCACTCAAAACCTCTTAATAATAGGAGGTCTAGATTCAGGTCTTGGGGCCCTTCTAAACGTTACAGTGCTTATCAACTGTTGACTATAAAGCCCGTGGAAATCACTGATCACCTATCTATTAATCTGAACAGAGTCTATATCAGTAATAAAGAACACTCATGCCTACATCCACAGTGTTGTTTTTCCTGATGTCAGTGACATCTGCCTGTCACTTTTGCTAGTGACACATCCCTCCCAGACCTGTGCTCTGCAAACTAGCTGCACACCTAGACCTTCTCTTAATGAAGCAATTGCCTTTACTATGGAAATTAATTAGGAGAGTCTAATTCTAAAGTTCTCTGACTTGATGAGCCAATAAAAACTGCAAATTGACTTCTCTTCACAGGAATTTTGGAGTGAGTTAGTTAGTTAATTCTAATTTTAAAAAGTACTTTTCCCAGAAAGAAGGGTAGAGGCTGAGGATTTACTTTTTTGATGATAGACTGTCTTTGTTAATTAACATCTCAGGCAAAAGCTCATCTTGTATAGCAGTGAAGATGCAGTCTCAAACTCTAGTAAAGGCCAGGCTGTGCTGATGTAGCTAGTTGCAGTGTTGGGAGAAGCCCAGATTTATCATGTGCCAAAGTACAACCTGCCACTTCTTCAGTGCATGCACAGAAATTACTGTGCTTCAAATATCTTGGTACAGTTAAAGCAGCAAAACTCCCTCCTAGTTCATTTCCATGTTAGGTGCCTGTATTATAAACAAAAAAACTAGATACAGTTAGGTGGGAAGGATCAAGCCCTTCAAAAAGATAAGTGACACTCTGAATGAGATTCATCTCTGCTAAATTCAGACTTCTACAGAGGAGAAACATACACCTGAGCTGGTAGCTCCTTCAGCGGCCAAGGGTCCAGACAAGGTGCTTTTAAGGCATGATTTCTCTAACCCACTTCGGATTTAGGATGGAGAAGACTTTGGCCTTCATGTGCCTGTTTGCCCCTGTTGACTACAAATGGAGACAAGATAACTAGAGCAGACGCAAACATCTACAAGAGAATACTATATTTGGTCAGACAAATTCACCGTTTGTGTCAAAAAGTGGCACTACCTGTCTCTGTAGCTCTGATAGCTCAGAAGCAAATAATCTTCATTTAGAAACTCATATTCTAACATATAAAGAATATATGAAGGGTCAGTAGCTGTTATCTGTTATACACCAACTCCATAAAAAAAGGAGGGGAATTAAAAGAGTGTTCTGATAGTGCCTTTGATTCGAGAGACATATGCTCAATTTTTTATGCTGCCAATGTGAAGTAATACTTAAGATTTCTAAAAATATAGCTGTCAGTTTCCTAACACATGGAAGAACGTGGAAGAATTCTATATTAGACTCCATCTTGACACAGAAAATAAAGCTAATTATAAAAAAGAGTGCTCCAATCTGAGCAGCTGCTTCAGAAAAAAGTGCTTGTGGATTGATTACGGTTGCTACAGCAAACGTCTTGACCACTAAGTCTGGCACATTGAAAGGGCTGGCTTCACAAAGCCAGAAGTCGTTACCAGCTAAATCAGTTATGAAAAAGAATTTAAGCAGAAACACATGAATGATCATTGAGAGATGCTTAGAACAATTTATTAGGTGCCCAAAAGGCCACAATGCCGTAATTAAAAATAAGGCTCAGCTGGTTAGCTAACCAGCCTGGCTTAGAGAGAAAGTGAAAACAGGGATGCTGGTAGCAATGCAAGTGAGTGCATTCAAATTTGAAGCTGGAAGTTTTGGAAAACTGAAACAAGAAAGCAAAGCCACAAAGGCAACTCCACGACCTTCAGACTTCTGAATAATATGCTGGATTTTAAGTATCTTAGGGATAACACAAACTTTAAAAATAACAAAATTCCTGTACTATATATAAGAATAAGTCTTGGGCAATTATGAAGAATAAGCAAAGATGTTCAATAAATGCTTCTATTCTTCACTGGGAAAAATATGAAAGAATGGATTCATATCAAATGATGACAAAATACATTCATTTCAAGAGCAACAAGGGATAATGTCAATCAGCACTTAAGTTAATCATTTATTTAAGCATATCTGCATAAATTCCACTCAAGAGTTTGAAGGAGCCAGCCCAGGAATTTTCTGGATCATTCATGTTGAGTTTTTTGATTCAGTCTTCAAAAAAATGTGGTCATTAAAAGGCCCAGGGTCATTTAAAAGGTCTTGACATTCGGAGAAATAGTGTTGTGCTAATATGACCAGTGTACTTACAAGCTTGTCAACTTGACATTCATCCTCAGAAAAATAAAAAGTCTGTGACCTATACTCAATTAATATAGAATGACAGAAGTTAATGCAATCTGTGAAATTCAATGTGGATTTATAGAAAACAGATTTGGTGAAACAGCAGGAGCATAATCTCTCAATTTACTAAGAAAGACATTTTAGATAGATTTGATCATAATTTTTGAAATGCTCCAGAATTTTCTTATTGGGTTTCTTTGATGGTTTCTTCTATTTTTTTCATTACGCTGAAAAAATCCCCACATGTAATGAGATCCAGTGGCTGCAGGTTGAAGCTAAATGCATGGCCAGTTAAACATTGGAACAATTCCCTGGGGGTTACAGTGGAGTCGTCATCTATAGATATTTTAAAAATGAGACTGATTGTGCCTCTAAAAAAATGTGCTCTGGATCAGACATAAATCAAGTCAGCAAAATCCTATGACTTGTGTTATGAAAAGGTCAGACTAGAGAATGGCCCCTTCTGTTTATTAAATAAACAGAAATATAGATCAGGGAAAAATCATTGAAATCAAAATCAGTTTTGGTTTTGGCTTCCATGGGGACAAGATCAAGCGACTGACAGTGTATCTTCCCCAACCTCCAAGTCTGCCATGATATAGGCATTGTAGAAAGCCGAGGTGCTGATCCATCAGACAGGCTCATGTGTCTGCATGGAGTCCCCGCCGCCCACGAGGCTCTCGGAGAGGGCGGAAGGACACTTTCACAGAGTAATGGGTTGGATCAGACCACAGAAATCACTATCAGTATTAGTTTTACCTCCCTTTACTTTGCAATGGAACAATGCATCTGTCTAGTGATTTTGAAGTTATAAAACATATATGCAGACACATATACACCTTTTCATATAAATAGAGGACTAAACGGGTACAAATTAAAGGAGCATCAGAAGGGCACATCCTTACCTATGAGGCATGTAAAAGAGAACACCAGAAAGTCTTATAAATGCATGAAGAGAAGTCACTTTTACTGACTTGCACAGAAAGGATTCAGGCTGACAAGGCTGAGCTGGAGGACAGTCAGACTGTGCCCTAAGCTACATAAAAGCTTCTTAAAGTTCTTAATGTTTAGCCTAAGTGAGCTATTGGAAATGAACAGGTTTAGTGCTAAAGAGAAGTCAATTAAATTGTCATTTTAATAAAAAAGTCTCAGAAGTGTTTCATACTGCAGTGGGCTGCGTTTTATTGTGCAAGCGAGAAGACATGTCATATCCTGATTGCAGAATGCACCTTGGACTAAATTTTACGTGACGGATAGCCCCCTTCACTGCAGTCAAAGTGGCACACATGGAACAAAGCACAGGTTTTTGGCCACTTAAGAGGAATTAAATAGCTCTTTAAGCTAAGGGAGAAAAAGTTTTGTGAGCATTGCTTGAAGTTGAGGAAGAGGGCCTTTCCTTTCATGTACGTTGTACAAAGTAAGAGTGAATTCGTATTAGTATTGGAATTACTCGTGTAAAACAGTGGAAGACAACTATGAGACCCACATGTGAGGAGACAGAATGAGCCTATTTTAGTGAAGCAATTATGTACAAAGAAAGTGAAATATAAGAAAAAGAATTCATAATAATTATTATCTGTAAGGTACTGTGCTAACACTGGCATCAATTCTTATAGTTAGAAATTATCTTTAATGGCATTCTCCTGTAGTAGGGGAATCACAACTGTAATAGAACTTTCATTTGCTTCACGGCCTTTATGTGAGCAGAGAATATTAACTACAAATAAATCATTAGGCTGCATTTGTTCTTCATGTCCATTTTATGTCATTATTGAGCCTTACTTAGCCTGGAGAAAATGCTTCAAATAAAAATCTCTTTCCATTTTTGAAAGGTATTTTGTTAAGGATGTTACTGTAGTAAAAACATAGTTGGAGAAGACTTTAGTGTTCTTATTTATGTTTGAATTTAGGTAGAACATCCAGAGGTGAATGTAATAACCATACAATAATGCATGAATACCATTTTCCCACTGTATTTATAGAGCAGATAATAATCACAGAACGGCAGAATAGTTGACCTTGGAAGAGACCTCTGAGGATTGCCTAGTTCAACCCCAGCGCAAAGGAGGCTCAACCACACCAGGTTGCTCAGGGCCATGGCCAGCCAAGTTTTGAATATATCCAAGGATGGAGACTATACAACTTCTCTGGGCAACCTGTTCCAGTGCTTGTTCACCTTCACAGGAAAAAAGTTTTTTCTTATCTTGAAATGGAATTTCCTATATTCCAATTTGCTCCCATTGCCTCTTGACCTGTCACTGGGCACCACTGAGAAGAGTCTGGCTCCATTTCCTATACTCTCTCCTATCAGGTATTTATACACAGTGACGAAATCCCCCCCAGCCTTCTCTTCTCCAGGCTGAGCAATCCCAGCTCTCTCATCCTCTGCCCATATGTCAGATGCCAGAGAGGCCATATGCATAAATAGGTTCCAAAATGGTTAAACAGATGTATGGAGAGAAGACCTACTAATGACCATTAAATATGACTAACATCTAACCTACAGAGTCCCAGAAGCTAGAAGAACAAACCAGGGGAAGGAGCAACCTGTACCTATACTCTTTCTCTATCCATCCATTCTTTACTGCTGATTCACAGAATCGCAGATTTGTTGAGGTTAGAGGGGACCTCCGGAGATCGTCTAGTCCAACCCCCCTACTCAAAGGGGGCTCAGCCACAGCAAGTTGCTCAGGGCCACATCCAGGCGAATTCTGAATATCCCCAAGGATGGAGACCCCACAGCATCTCTGAGCAACCTGTTCCAGTGTTCGCTCACCTCCACAGGAAAAAAGTGTTTTCTTATCTTGAAATGGAATTTCTTGTATTCCAGTCTGTGCCCACGGCCTCTCCTGCCATGGGGCACCACTGAGAAGAGCTCCATCTTTTTACATCCTCCCATCAGATATTTGTACAGAGTGATAACACCACCCCCTGAACCTTCTCTTCTCCAGGCTGAACAGTCCCAGCTCTCTCAGCCTCCCCCCTTATGTCAGATACTCCAGCACCTTAATCACCTTTGTGGCCCCTCATTGGACTTGTTCCAGTATGTTCATGTCTCTCTTGTACTGGGGAGCCCAGCACTGGACACAGCACTCCAGATGCAGCCTCACCAGGGCTGAGTAGAGGGGGAGGATGACCTCCCTTGACCTGCTGGCAATGCTCCTCCTAGTACAGCCACGATGCCACTGGCCTTCTTTGCTGCAAAGGCACACAGCTGGCTCATGGTCAGCTTGTTTCCACCAGGACCCCCAGGTCTTTTTCTGCAAAGCTGCTCTCCAGCAGGTCAGCCTCCAGAATAATTCATTATAATTCATAATAATAATTCATTTTTAACCATTGCATTAATTTGCCACATTTTGGCTGCTGTTAATAGGTACAGTTCCACTAATTTCACTGGTACCTATTGACATACGTAATTTTAGGGTTTGGCTGCATTTTCAGTCTGCAGAGGATGCATAATTACCATTAGGTATTATAAAGTCGCTCGTGCAAGTGCACATGTACCTGTAAGAAAAGCAAGTTTACTAAAATATTCAGGTAACAGTAATGAAGATAGGTTAAAAATATAGCTTTTCTTTAACAAAGAAATAATGTACAGAATTACACTGAAGTTTATTTTAAATACATACTTGATCAGCTATAAAAGGGAGATGTTTCTAGCAGCCTGTACAACAAATGATGCAATGCAGCAACAGACTGGCTTAATAAATGTATATTATTATTGTTTGTACTGTGATGGTACCTAAAGTCTCCATGACAGCTTGAGACTTCATTGGGCTACACATCACAAAAGCACATGGAAGAGATCACCGAGAACACCGAGAAGAGGTCATCCTATCTGACAACACAGATAAAGAACAGAAGGGTGAACAAAACACAGAGGTGGGGGAACCCATCCAGTCTTGCAGCCACAGAAGTAGAAACTGAATTCAAATATCCTAAAATCCAATCCATTCACATCTTTAAAGCTACACATAAAAAAGCTCTGCTGGAACAACTTTTCTTCAGAATTTATCAGTTCATTGAAATGAAAACATCCCCAGAGATGGCTGGATTTGAGTTCTGTTTCAGTGGGAACCAGCTAGAAATCTCTTTACTTTTCCACCAGCTCACCTGTCTTGCTCCAAGAGCAGTCTCTGATTTAGGAACCTGGGAAGTCAGGGGCCAATGGTCCTATTGCAGCCTCCTGTAAGCAGTGTTTTGAAGTAGGAGCTCTCCTGAGTCAACCCAACTGATACATCTGTCATTGCCTTTTGTGGAAAACTAAAGAAAAAAATCATTCCAGCTAAAAAATCAAAGACCTATCTTACATCTTAATGGGATGATTCACTCCCTGATAGTGCCCATCTGTCCCCACTGAGAATAGAGAAAACCTTGATGACTAGCTTACACCAGACCATACCTTTCTGATGGCTAGATGACAGCTGAGAAGAACCCAACAGTATATGTGCAATTCAGAGCTGTATTCGCCTCATAATGGATGAAGACAATTTATATAATTATGAACTGGAATTTCATGCACCTATTATTTGGAAAAGAGCCTACAAAATCCTTATAATGATAGATTAAAAATATAAAGAGAGGAGGAACAGACTTCATTGTTTCCTCATGTCCATTTAAAGCAATTAAAAGTAATGCTTTGATCTCTTCTCTTTTAGATTAACCATTCCGCAATTTGGGAGGGATCATTTCCCAGATCAAGGAGTGTACAGGACAATTACCTTGAATGAATGCAGTATAAACTTCACAGGAGCAGTTAAAGCATAATTTTTCGTTAAAGTTTAATAAGTTACTGTAATTAAAGATTACTTTTGCTCATATATGCATTTTGCTCATATATGGCATGGAAGTCTCATCTTGAAGAAAGAAATTAAATATCAGTTCCCAGAAGCCCCACCTCTAACTGCTCTTCTCCATCTCTTACAACAGGCTTGTCTTGTCCTAGTCTCTGGATATTGTCAGGACAAACCAAACCTGTCACCACAAGATCATGATAAATTCCTGTCTATCACACCATGGCCTTGGGAATTATCACTGACTATAGGAGATATTAATGTGTGTGCTTTGAACGACAGAATGCTAGTAGTAATTTTACAGTAGCTATGAATTAAAACCCTTTAATACCTCCTTTAACTGACCAGTATTATTTCCTTCCATGGTAACTTGACTATGGGATTACAGTGCTTCTCTTCACATTTGTTCAGAGGAGTTCTTGCTCAGGCTCTGCCATAAATCTATTCTTAAAACAAAAATATGGGTAACCACAAAGCAAAAATGGCCAACAGCAAGAGATCTGTCAGCTCATGTTTGGTTACAGTCGTGATGTGCACAATTTTCAAAAGTATCTAACAGTTAAATGTCAAATCCTAGACCTTTCTAGACCTTTCAGGAAGAATTAGATAATATGTTTGTAAATCGCTTTGACAATCTGAGCTTTTTTTTTTAATCTGCTACAATTCTCATTTTTATGGTAAAAGAAAACATTGCTGTGGTCCCATGGGTTGCAAGTAGTGAGTTTGAGACAACAGAAGTAGAGAGGATGCAGAGAAGGATCTGTCAGCTAGCAAGAGCGTGTTGTGTCTAGTCAGCAGTTACAGGGTTTGTGAAATATAAGGTTTGTCAGACCAGGAGTAACACTGGTCCTCTAAAACCGAACTAATGTGCTCTGAGGGGTAAAGTGATTTCAGGCCTCCGGGAATAGATGCATTCCCAGCTGCAATGTTTCCTCTGGTAGAAGTGGCGAGTGGCTGAGAGGAGATCTGCATCTCCTCCTCATCTGAATGAGTTAACTCAGCTTTCAGCCCAAGGAATATCTAAAGCAAAAGAAAAATTAATTATGAATGTCCTCAGAAACCAACGTAGCTGAAGCCAGAATTTTTCACTGCCATAAATGCAACCAAAATAACAATGTCCCTGCCAGTAGGCATGTAAAAAAGTGTCAGCTGGGATTTGGGTAGGAGACCGATTAGGACATGTATGGCAGTATGGTGGGTGGATGGGAAAAGCATACTGAAAGATGTACAGGGTCAGACAGCCTAGCCTGAGCCATGCCTCTGCGTATCCTACCCAGGGTTCTGTGAATGCCAAAAGCCACTAACAGGAATAAGAAACAAACAGTAAATCTGCTTTGCTGAGATGCAGCATAAAGGAAGGTCCGGAAGAACTGAATCCAGATTCACCAGAGCTGCCGTAATGCTTCATCTCAGGCCACATCCCCAAGACACTGTGCATGCTGCAGACTGAATTTAGGCAATATAACAAAGTGTTAGCAAGAAGAAATTCCTGGGAAGTGCTGGATGTTGTTTAAGACTGTATTCCAGCAGAGAGTCACAGGGCACACAGAAGAGACTAAAAGTGAAAATGCTTTATTTTAAACCCTCAGGTTGATTTTTAAATGTGTGGGTTGCTATGCACACTATTTGTCTGTCCCATGAACATAACAATTGACATAGTGGAGCAAATCAGTCCAATTTAATTCATTATCTGACGCTTCAGAGGCAACTGAACAATGAAATACTCTCCCTTGCCCATAAAGGAGCAGTCTTCCTACACTCTATGACGGGTCTATGCTTTGAAGAAAAAGATTATTAATAATTTGTTTAAAATGATTCTATCTAATTTGTTTGTGAATGGCCTCATTTTCCATATTATTCTTGCCTGAGTAACGTGTTGGCTCCAAAAACATTTTATAGAAATAAGCAAAACATACTTTCTTTTAAAATGTAATAATGTTTTCCCTTTAACTTTGGTTGAAAGCCAATGTGTTTGCCCTCCTTGGTGACAAAGAAAACTCACTGAAGGGAAGTTAAAATATGAATGAGGGCTATTCAGGTCTTCCTCTGAATCAGAAATAACTACTATATTTTTCTAACGATTGCAGTCTAGTCTCTGCAGAAATCCCCTGTTAATCTTCTAATGCTATATAAAATGCTACCAAACTGTGTGGCATCTCATAAGCATGTTTTTCTAGTTTGTTTTAAGTGACTAGTGGTTTGAATGCCTCCTTCTGAAGGTATTTCACTTAAGGTCTCTTAAAGATATCTCCTTTTCAGAAAGTGATGAACCCTCCCTTTGTGAATTAGGTCCTGTAAGTGTTTGCTAACCACCAACGACAGAGAGACCCCAAATCACTGACAACTCAGAAAAATTAAGTAGAAGTTACAGCTACAGTTCCAATGAGACGAAGCAAAAAACTTGCTCCAGTGAATTGTTTCCAGTCCATTGTTTGATAACAGACCGACTTGTAGCAGATGAGGAACATTTTTGAAGGCCTTGAAGTGATCCATGTAAATTTGAGCTTTACTTGCCATCAAACCCAGGTCTGAAGAGTAATCTTTAAAACAAGAACTGTGCTGCATGCTTCAGCCCAAAACAGCACGCAGGATCATGTGGAAATGAGCAGCTGATACGCCGCGCTCCCCAGGAAAGCCTGCCACTGAGCAGGGCTCTTCTAAAACAGCTTATCTATTTGCTGAGGCCACCTAGGAATATGAATCAGGAACTGAAGATTTGATTCATGCCCTATTTAAATAAATAGTAACTCCACTTATGCCTTCAGGTTCTGGCTCAGGATATTTAACAAATGGCTTTTAGCTATTAGCTTGACTTTTAGCTAAATCATTTACCTAACGGAATTCCTGCACGCTGAATCCTCCTGCAACCTGAATCTCGTTTTGCAGACACTGGCCTTGCTGGGTGTCATCTGCATATAATAGAAATGGAAATAATTTTCAGATTACTTTGAATAAATTAACCTGCCACTAGAAATACAGCATCGCCTTTGCTCTTGTCAGACCTCTTTATCCCATATTAAAAGATCAGTTGTTGATACCATTGACAGCTTTATTATTACTAAGTGACAGCATGTGTCAGAAAATCAAGAGAAAGCACAGCAAGAATATGAAAAGGTTGAAAGCAATACGCAGAGGCAACATTACCGTTGCCATGGTAAAGACCAGCATCGAGTGAGGCCAGCAGGACAGTGGTTATGACAGACAGTGCTCAGGCAGTTTCTTTGCCCGAGATAATTGTAATAACGCATTGGGAAGGGGCAGAGACAATCCAGCGGGGCATTGTCATTGCAAGCTCAAGCGAGGCCTCAGCAAGTACCACGCCAGCAGCTTATTTGGAAAAGTCAAAGTTGATGAAGCAGTGCTCGAGTCCTCCCTGAGCAGCACGGACAGCCATTTAGTTATTTCTCTCAAGGGCTGCCCTGCATTAACAGTCATACATTTTGGCAGTGGCTCTGATAGTCCACTGAAGAACATTTTATCACTTGTCAATTCTTGACCAATCCATAGAGCATATTTAAAGAGTGTGCCATTAATCACTTCAAAAAGAAATATCTTGGAGTTTGTAATTCTGAACCCCATTCCTCCAAAGGTAACTCCTTCTGTCTTTGTTTCTGTGTTTCACGTACAGCCTCCCTGTGTCTGTGCAGCTGCTGCTGCGTCGTAGGCAGCCACATTGACAAAATAAAGCAATTCAAAAGCAGCTTGTTTTCCAGCTTTCCAGGCCTCTTAATTTTAATTACTTCCGAAAGAGTTGCCTGCTTCAAAAAAGAGATATGGTGGAAAGTAAAAGAAATAGTTGGTTTAATATAGGTAGGAAATTATACCTGGATAAAAAGTCATACCATTTGTCATTCCCTATAGTTATTTATATCTTCTATTATTTTCAACTTTCATCTATTTTTGGTTTCCTTCTCTAAGAGGTGTTTCTTTCTGTTGAGGGCCATAGCATAGTCATCCATCCACAATGACCTCAATACCTAAGCAAGGAAGAAGGATTACAGAAACAGATAAATCTTATGCTTTGACTGAGTCTCCCTATACCCAGCAATGTGGCAGAATACCAGTCTCTCTGTGAACAAAGCCATAGTCAAAGTGCTTCTCTTTGAAGAACTGAGTATACCAGTTCAGTAAAAGTACTTGGCTCTAACACAATAAAATTGTCTTTAAATGAATTCCTTTGGGATAAATATGTATCAGTGTTTTATATATTCTAATTATAATTTTTAAAAGATGGAACTTTTACCAGAACAAATATATCAGCTCACTGGCAGATACTGCACTAGCAGCTTCCCGTTATGCTGAGAAGTCACAGAGGCAAACCCGGCCAATTTAACGGCAGGTTCACAGCACTGTGTTAGTTTAAAGCCATCGCAAGGCACCATCCAGACTGGGATAGAAGAGGGTTACTGTGCTTGTTTCTTCTAACTTTAGACTCTTACGCCTTTTTCCCACTATTAAGGTCACCCCAGTGTGTCCTGAGAAACCACGATGCTGCTCTTTTCCACCAAGAGCTCCATGTTGCACATCCACCCCATGCCAGACACGGGGAGAGAGGCACGGGCACAGAAAGCTCTCGTCTAGCACATGCTGTAAGGCCTCCCCAGCTGTCTCCTTTCGCCCTGGTTCTCTGTTTGCTGACGCCAGCCCCTAACCACAGTACAGGCTCTAGCGTTTGGTTTCACCTAACACCTCATGCGATCACTTTAAAATACAAAAAAAGTAGCTAGATGTGTTGTTCGAACTAGAAAGCTCAATATTCTGTATTGCTTCAGCAGTCAAGATAGCTGTGGCAACAGAAAATGTATTTAATCCATTTCAAGAACAGATGAGTATTCATTTAACCAAAGCACATACTACACAACATTTGTTATTTTCCCTTGTGCTATGATTTCCATCTCTGTCAGACATCCCCTGAGGCCACATTATACTTATTATGCAACATGATGGACATTTTGCAGAGTGTTTCACTTAAGGTACAAAGTGTCTGAGTCTGAGAAAACCAGCATGCTGGACAATTTGTGCTGGCGTCCAATTTTAGAAGCTATATAGACCAACTACAGGGTCACCCTGTTCAAGGGACTGTCTTCTGAGAGACCTGCTGATTTTTTTCAGTTATTTTTCAAGTTTTCATTCCTAAAACAAATATCATTTCTTTAGAAAGGATCATGTGAACTGTAACAAGGATCCTGGGAAAACACAGCAATATCAAAAATAGCAGAACCAGGACACAACAGTATTTTCAAAACATAATTGCTGCAAATGAAATTTTTGTTATTTTTATCATTTTTCTGGTTTTAACAATTAAAAGTGATCTAACACTGGCAGCTTGGTCACAACTGAAAAAGACAGTAAAAGAAGTCAAGTGCAATGAAAATCTATGGAAAAATATGATTTCTAAATCCTCTCCGGTGAATGACGAAAGACCCATGAGTGATTCTGCAACCTTTTAGCCTCACCTGCACTGCGCTTGGTGACAACCCCACTTACAGTCCCAGAAGAAGAGGCACATCTGGCCACAGCGACATTGCAGGAAGCTCAGGGCCACTGTGGCGCCTGTCTGTCCTGCTCGTTCTTCCCGCTGGCAGGACCTCTCTCCAGTCTATCCCACCCTGTTCCCAGCCTGCCTGCCTTGCTCCACCTGAGGGCTACCACAGCCTCCAGCCGCTGCTTCCCAGGGCTATGAAGTGCAGCTGGCAAGGCCTGAGACCAAGAAATCCTCCACAGAGTCCCCCCGGCTCCCAGGGCGGGGCAAGGTGGCAATGGGGTCAGCACGGACTTCTTTAGCTTGGAGAGGCATTTGGATTCCTGACACTGGGGGAAGTGTGATAAAATGGCCTCTTATACCTGAACACCGTGTGGCAGAATGGGCCACAGCTCAGTCTCTTACATCAGCCAGCAATTTTGTAGCAGGGAGACAGGCTAGTGATAAGAGCTTCTTCCCTGGGTTGGCAGTCACTGGCTGTCACGGAAGAAAGCCATGTGCAGTGCCCCTGGTGAGGATCTTGTTCTCTCCCGCAACAACAGCTCATCTTCTCAGCCATCCCCGTATCCACAAGGACAACCACTGCCCTCTGGAGCACGGTAACCCAGTTTCCTGCAGATGGGATGGGAGACACTCAGAGGAACACGTATTACCCCTGACCCTGCAAGCACCTGTCAATGATCAGGAAGGGTCTGTGGATGCTGTGACTGTCTTTGAATGAGTATATGAAACACGTTTCATTAACTCTGCCCTCTTGAAGTAGGGACAGGGCTGGTAGCATTCCCCTCTGGCAGACAGAAATATTGGCAGTGTTGGTATACGCACTGACACCACGGCCGGCAGCCCTGGCAGGGATTACGTGGTCACACAACCCTCAGCAGACAACGCCAGCTTGTGGGATGTGCTTTCGCTGAGCTGAGCGATGAGTAGCAGGACCCCAGGAGAGGGCCAAGCACGCACCAGTGTCCACATCATCATCTCAACAGCATGGTGCACACAGACCCGTACACTTTGTACAAGGTGTCAGCAGAGCCCCGCAGTGTGAAGTAGAAACAGCAGGGCATGATCATCTGTGTGCAGCACCACAAACGATAGATCTGGTTTCTGGGCTGGAATAACAATCCCATACATCCTCTCCACTGGTAAATTAAATATATGTTGGACTACCTTCTGGCACTAAAGCCAGAACTAAGCTAAGCTAAGCTAACTAAGCCAGAACTAAGATGAGAACTAAGTTTTAATACTCCAAAGTGGGCTGGATACATCCAAACTACTTAACAGACATGGTCCCTCATTTGTGTTGACTCCTGAATGAGGGGGCACAAGTGTGCCAGGGACTGCTCTAACCATTTAGCTTTATAAACACTCAAGTTCCAGCACCCAGAAATGTTCCCTATCCTGTTTCATTTACAAATATAGATGTAGCCTACCTTGAATAAGAGATCCATCCAGGTGTGCTCCCACAGCGGAGAACTGACATCCCTTCAACTGCCTACTGTGAAGATCACTTAATATATGGTAGTCTTCTCTCCTTCTGATCCTAGCTAGTTAAACAGCACCATGGAGGAGTAAATATCGCATAGTATGGTCCCCAATAAACTGGTTTTGTGCAGCCTGGCTGAAAGGTGTGAGGTCAAAGTTCAGAGCTATCCTGGGTCAACTGAATCATAGCGCAGTTAGACCATAGACATTCACCTTTAGGCATCTGAGGCTGAAGCTCAATCCAGCCCAGGGGGTTGCATAAATTGTGCACACAGGCACCTGACTAGAAGTCTATCCCATAGCAGACTGTTCACTGCAGCTGTATGTACAGCTGTTTAGCTTTGACAACGAATTTTCCTCACAGGATGTGGTGGCAGGCACATTGCTGCAAGGAATACACATCCTGTATTCCTCTCCAAAGCTCTGCTCTTCAGCTCTTCTGTGCCTGTGACTGGCTTAGGTCTTGAAGGAGGATGTTTTGGTCATGGTGGCCATGACGTTTTGGTCATGGTGGCCATGAATGTGTTTTGTCCCACACAAAATATGAACAGCTTCAGGATTGCTCTAATTCACAATTTGCTTCCTTTGGCTGACATAGAGCCTACGAGAAAATACATTAGGATAGAGATTTTAAGCCTACTTTTGGCTTCCATTTCAGAATACATAGCTATAAGAACATTTCCATCCTTTACTTCTTTCCTCCAGCGCTAGACCCAAGTCCTTAAAAATATAGATGTTCAACCAGTATTATCCTTTAGATTACAACAGTTTGTCATTCTCACATGTCCTATCACTCCTTTTGTTACAAGACAACCCTGGGAAGCTCAGAAAGAATGTTTGAACTAGGTAGATTAGGATAACTTCTATCTCTGTTTTCTCCTTAGGCCGCACTCCTAGTTCAGTGAGAAAGGGCCCCAGAGCTGGTGCAGGCTGCAAAGATAAGGGAGTTACCAGCAGTCTGCATTCCTGTGCCCCACACTCCGAAAGGGAGGATGTCAAGGCTTTGAAATAAGGCCTGCTTGGGCGCCAGGACCCTGGGAAACAAAGCCTCCTCTCGCTGTTGAAACAGTTTTAATTAAGGGGTTGGACTATCTCCCCTTCGTCAGGACCTTGGGAGATAACACCTACTGTCCCTGCTGGGGCAGTGTTAATTGCTGGAATTACTATCTCCCCCTCGTCAGGACCTTGAGAGACAGGGGTGGGACCCAGGGAATGAAGAAATCACTAACCAATCAGTGTAAAAGGGAAAATTGCAAACCTGGCAATTTGTTTGTATAAATGCTACTTGAAAAGTTGGAGGGGTGTGCTTGATTTGCGGGAAACCACTGAGCACCCAGACTTGCGCAGCTCTGCAATAAATAAGCAAATGTCTCTCCTGAGTGTGTAATTATTGGCTTATTGTACACCAGGCAACGAATCCACTTTTCGGACATTTTCCTAATACTACAATTATCAGGCCAAAATACGTTCTGTCTTAATGTAATGCTTCTTCATTGATGCTAAATGAAATTATATGTAGCAAAATGAGGCAGAAACTGGCCAGCTGTCTCTATAATCTGTCTTCACATAAAAGTTTCTCCCTACTCACAACATTTTTTGAGGGTGTAGATCAGTAAATTTCCTATAAAAGCCCCATGTAATGTGTACTGTAACTCAGAAAAGGTCTTAAAGTGCACATCCTTCACGTCTTCTTTGTAATCCCAATTCCAGTTCTGCATGGCTATCAGGCACTTAAATGAGGCACTTGGTATATATATTATTGCATAGTCATTAATCTGCATAGGGACCACACAGAGTTCTGATTCTCAGAAAGAAGGAAATAAACTTTTACAGCAGTAGAAATGTAGTGTCATCACTTATAATGACATTTATAGGAGCATCACATGAAAATACACTTAGAGCAGTTTGGAAAAGCAGCTCAGTGTGTTTCCTCCAGATTCTCTTTGGCATTCGTTGTACGCTTTGCAGCCTAATGAATGAGGATCTTATTTTTATTATGTTCGTAGCTTGATTCCATGGAGGAAGATCTGGCTTTTAGATTCCAGGCCAAACTTAGAGAGTTATTTGGATTCAAATCCTTTCCCTCACAAGCATTTCTTAATCTTTGACTCAAGAAAGATTTTTGACCTGCTTGCTATTATGCCACTATCAGGACTTCCCAGCTTTGAAAATATCCGTTGGGGTTAGCTGGTTGGAGGCATCACGCACTGAACACTTAACAGAATCAGCTAAATATAACTCCAGTATTTGATTAAGTATTAGCAAATCACTAACCCAGAAAGGGATAAAATGTTCTTTTCTATCTGAAATGCAAAGAAAATGTATCATTGCAAAGCCTTTTCAAACAGTGGACCTTATATTCCAAACAATCATGAATATTAGCAATCATATTTTACAGAAACTTAGAACTATGATGAATACAGTAGGGGCTGGGGGCTGACCTGCTGGAAAGCAGCTCTGCAGACAAAGACCTGAGAGGCCTGGTGGAAAACAAGCTGAACATGAGCCAGCAATGTGCCCTTCTAGCAAGGAAGGTCAATGGTATCCTGTCTTTCATTAGGAAGAATATTGCCAGCAGGTCGAGGGAGGTCATCCTCCCCCTCTACTCTCTATTCAGCCCTGGTGAGGCTGCACCTGGAGTGCTATGTCCACTGCTGGGCTTCCCAGTACAAGAGAGACATGGAGCTACTGGGGCAAGTCCAGCGAAGGACTACTAAGGTGTTTATGGGACTGAATCATCTCTTGTATGAGGAAAAGCTGAGAGAGCTGGGCCTGTTCAGCCTGGAGAAGAAAAGACTGAGGGCGGGTCTTACCAATGTGTACAAGTATCCAAAGGGAGGGTGTAAAGAGAATGGGACCAGGCTCTTTTCAGTGGTGCCCAGTGACAGAACGAGAGGCAATTGGCACAAAATGAAACACAGGAAGCTCCATTTGAACATAAGGGAAAACTTTTTTCCTGTGAGGGTGACTGAGCACTGGAGCAGGTTGCCCAGAGAGGCTGTGGAGTCTCCATCCTTGGAGATATTCAAAAGCCGTCTGGACACAATCCTGGGCAATGTGCTTTAGATGACCTTGCTTGAGCGGCAGGGTTGGACTAGCTGATCTCCAGAGGTCCCTTCCAACGTCAGCCATTCTGTGATTCTGTGAATATATGGGAGAAACCAAACACATTGGGCTGACACAGGTTGAGGCTGTTCAAACATAAATTTTGATTTAAGGGTTGCTGTAAAAGCATAAGATGCTCCTAATCCCATGTAAAACCAAAGCAGGATCTTCTCAACCACATCTTTGAGAAATTCCAAGCTTTCTGAAAAAATATTACTGGGCCCATCTATGAAAAGACAGGCTGAGAGGAGGTACGTACATGAGCTGAAGGGGAAAGGCTTCTGCTGCTGTATTTTGGAGGAGGGAAAGTCCAGCTTCCTCCGCTGCCCTCAGGGGCAGCACCCAAATCTGACTGTTGTGCAAGTATCATCATACTGCTTCTGCCAGAGAGCCAGCTTGCAAAGACTAGTGTCCTTAGTCAAAATGAAGGGGTTCTACTCAGCCCCTAGATCATGCTAGGGCATAGGAAAATTATCTCAACAAGCTGGTAATGCCATAGCTTTTTCTAGTTATCACATAGGATTTTAAAAAAAGAATAATCAACACCAAATTGTCCATTTAAAGAAAGGTTTTGATTATTTAAATGTTTTACTGTCCCTTTTTCTGAAATCCTGTTGTGTGCTAATTTTTGCAAAAGTGTTTGGATCTTGTTCCCGAACTGGCTCAACTATTACATTAAGCTCCCTCTGCCAGAACAAGTCGAAAATAATTTGAAGGTCAATATAATTATGTTCATTCATCTTATTTCCATCATAATGCAACAGGCATTGTGGATAGGGAAGAAACAGCTCATATCTTCATCTCTTAACTTCCAGAAAGCCCTTTCCAATTTGTCATGACTTTCCCATAAGCAACCAAGGCTCTGCATGAAATTTGTTGCATAGAGATTACCAGGGAGTAGGTATGTATATTTCCTTTTTAACACTGAGAACATTTGAAGTGAAGTTTCACAGGGATCTCTCAGTATCTGGTTCTATTTGGTATTTCAATAATGATTTGGATATTCAGGAATAGAATATGCCTATTAAATCTGCAGGATCGTGCAGAACTAGGAGGCACTGCTCATGTGTTTGAGAACAGGATTAGGATTCAAAATGATAGTGACAAGCTGGTAGAAAAGCTGGAAAAATGAGAATGCAGATCAAGATGGATGAGTTCAGGGTACTATACTTGAGCTAAAATAATCAACCACACAAATACAGGAGGAGAAACAGCTAGCTGAACGGCAGTGAAATCTGAGGTCAAGGTGCAGGTGAGTGAAAAAAATCATGTTGCTATGGTAAAGATAAAAATTCCACTAGCAAGTCTAAGTATCTTGCAAATCATGATAACTGTACCTTTAACATTTCAGCTGAAGTAGGACTAATTCAGACTACGCTGCAGCTGGACATCACTTGCTTCCAGCTTCCCTTATGGTTGTGGTCAGGCATAGACACAAATGCCACATGCAGTTCACAGTTTAATTTCCTTTTCTCTCAGCAAATAAAAGCCATGCTTCTTTTCTCCCTTAACTCTTTAATTAACAGATCTCTATCTACCCTCTCTGTATTAGACATGCCATTACTGCACCGTCTGCTTGCTACACTGGAGGATTACGGGACTGCTGGAAGCAGGAGACAGCAAGAGGCAATTGATTGGCCTAGCAGCACACAGACTTCAATCCATTAAGGAAGGAGAGTTGTTGGAAATGTCAGACATTTCTCTACCCTGGGACAGATGAAAGACTAGATTCCTAGAAGCTGGTCTCTCAGAAACTCTCTCAAGATCTGACCCAGGAATTCATAATGTTCTAGAGAAAGCAAGCCAGCAACTTGTACAAGCCGGTTGTCAGAGTCAGTAATGACTCGGTTCAAAATAATTAATGCCACATACATACAATACAAGCTCATCCTGGAGAAAAGCGAAGGCTCATAAACCTGGGAAAAAAGAATTCCAGTCAGTTTTTGTAATGGCATGTACTCACCAATACCAGAGGGAGGGAAAGCAAGCCTTACTCAGGACATGACTTCTTTGGCCAGAACTCCTTCCTCAGCCATCCTGTTCAGTCCGTGGGGACACCAGCCAGCACTCTGATTCTTTCTGTACAATGAGAGCAACAACTTCATTCCTCCCAGGGTGCTGCATGGCACTAGTCTTCGACTCCTCAGAGCCTACAGAGCAGTTTCTTCTTCACAAAGAGTCCTCAGAGCCATAACTAACAGCAGCAGAAAATTGTATCCAGTATCTTAAGCTACCCACTTTATAAACTTTTTGCATGGCAAAATGGTAAGTCTGATTCTAACCTCTCCTTCTGAAATGGTACCTAGTCACCCTGAATTTAGCCCCTTTAGCTGTTCCCATGCCAACATCTGTCAAGAAAATTCTCCTCCTAATGATAAAAAGGCACTATAAAAGCCATAACAATTCAGGCTCAGTTCCTGGGTGTGACTCCAAAATGTGTGTAAAGGATTTCACTGACTCTGCCCTGGCTGAATTTTATTCACATAGTTTCCAGCAAACTGACACCCCTTTTCTGGGTAGTACTGGTCTGGGTGAGTGTCTTGTTACAAAAGCAATCACTAGCACATTTGGGCTGCTATTTACATTTGCAATACATTCACAACATATTTTCATGAGTAGAAGGTCCAGAAACTCCATTCTGCAGAAGCCTCAGCTAAAGTACCATTACCCTGTTATCCAGAAATGTCACCCCTTAAAAAGTTAATAGTCTATCTCCTACAAGACTGTGCTTCACTCAGTCCAGAAAGACTCAAAGCTGGAGCAGATGCTACAGTCTACAAGAGCCCAATGTAGATGTGCTGACCTACATGCAAGCAACCAAAGGGCATACAGCCATATCTCTTCCCTGATCATGTAAGTGTGCACACGATGGGACCATAAGACAGATATCCCATAGCAAATGCCAGGTGCACATCCAGTGAAAGAGGAGTTTGTGCTTTATCACTTGATGGACAATCATGTGGACTTGTCAGAAACCCTTGTTATGTGACCTAAAAAAACAACTGTACGCCCTTCACATGGTTGGATTTGCATGTGGACCCACCATACGGCAGGTCACGGCTCCATTTTGGATGCCCAATGAATATACTTCCAGGTACAGAGAGGATGTGGCTGAGGGACACCTGGGAAAGCTGGCAGAAGGCTGCAGCCTGCCAGCCATGAGGATGATCCCTCTGGAACACTGGATCCAGCCTGCGGACTACCCAGGGGCCTCTGCCCATCTCTCCCCTCCCCTGCTCTCCCCTGCTCTCTCTTTCTCTTTCCCTTCCTTCGTTTCTCCTTGAATAACTGACTATATAGTTGATGTCCAGACTGGAAGAATAGCAAATATGGGAATTAGAATCAAGACAAAAAAAAAAAATTGTTGAAAATGTCAGAACCAGGTAAACTGCCACAAAAAATCTTTGCATTTTAATACAAAATTCTGAAATTAAAGTATACTCTGAAGCTAGCCTTAACATCAGGCCTTCTCCATATCCTAGGCATATCCATAGATTCTCCGCCATCCTAGGTGTTTCCAACAGAACTGAACTGAGGGAAACTTATGATACTATTAAGCCATGCTTGGGTAACAGGAGATATAATAAATAGCAGACATGGTAGCAGAAGCAATAATATTTTTATACTGCCATCTGGAAAAGCTTATTAGTATTTTTTTCCATTTTGCAATTTTCCCCATAGCAGCACTGAAGAATGACACATACTCTACCTGTAGGGTTTATGAGAAAGGCACCACATGTTTTCTACATGAGAAGATATTTGCAGTCTTTGCACCATCAAATCAGCACTTTCCTAATGCTATATAGCTTGTTTACCCAGCAAATACTTGCTCTGGACATGGTACTTGCCAAATGGTGGTCACTGGGCTGTTAGTGCCCATTGTTTCCTGCCAAACAAAACTGAAGCATGTGTTTTTTTAATGACATTGCACAGAAAGACATGTTACAGCTTTCTATTAAAAAACATGGAGACTGTATGAGAAATCGCAGCTCTTTATTCATGCAGTATCACAATCAACCTGATAACATTTCAATTTTTCTATTATTACCAGCTGTGGATGCAAAGTAAGCCCAAACTTCATACAATAGCCTTATTTTGTCTAACATTTTCTACGTAAACTGTATCCAAAAAGTTTTACAGAAGTAAATACACAGCTCCAAGGAAAACCGGCAGAGTCTGAGAGGAGTGAAAAACATCAGCAGAGACTTGGAGTCTGATGAGGCAAAGAGATGCAGGCGTCCTTGGAGGCAGGCACTACAGAGGATGACAGTGACAGTGACAATGACTGCAGAAGATCCTCCACCTATGAGTGAGGGAAGGGGTTCACCTAAGCTTATCAGGAACACTGAACCTATGACCCCCTTATATCATACCAAATACTTCTTGAAAGGTGTTTCACTGGGAATGAGAACCGCCCTGAAGCTCTCAGCAGATCGAGCTGACTGGACATATTTGAGAATGAGACTTCAAAAGAAGCTGAGTAAAATTAAAAGGAAACCCCTTTTCAAATAATCCATCTAACATAAACTAGTAAAGGCAGATGAACCATGCATGCATTTTGCAGCAATAAATGAAATTAATTATGCAGCTCTGACCCCAGAACTGCATTTTGGAGTCTGCTACTAACAGCAGGTTCTGTTCTTTGCCGTATGCTTAAACTAAGTAAATGAGATAGTAACAGAACAAAACAGTCTAAACCTACTATGACTGTCATATTAGAAATGCATGACAAACTGCTAGTAAATAGGCATTTCAAAAATAGCAGAGCAACACTGAGTTACGCTTAATCAGCTATTATGCAATGTTACATTACATAACATTTAAGCACAAGAGGAAAATTCCTTAGCTAATCTTTATGGTTTACATAGATGTTGGTGCATTAGGCAAAGTATTGATTATCATTAACTGTCACACGTTTATATAGAAATTGTTCATGAAAAGCTGTCTTCCTAGTCACACAGAAAAAACTGATCCTTAGAGAAGTTTACCACAGACGTTTCAATATACCTTGTTTTTGAAATTTAAAAAAGCAAAAGAAAAAATCCTAATTTAGAAGAAGGGATTGATTTAAGCTACTCATACACCAAACATAAACCTACTTTCACTGCAAAGCAAACATTCTACAAAGAATCTTCTCATATCTAGTCCAGACAATATGATGTGCTTTGCAGCACTAACACAGATGCTCTAGGGCTTTAATCTTACATAAATTTAGATTTCTGGATCTTAAAATGAATACATTCTGAGTAATCATAATGTAATTACTTAAACCAGATTACTTGATTGGAATGGCATGTTAATATAAGAATCTTGTCATTTAGATTTTGCTCTTAACTATCTTCCCTTTTTCTCTGGATAATCATCATTACAGTAATGACGACGATAAAGGCCCATATGTTTCTTTGTCTTGCATGCTGCTGATTGAGGGAGCGTGCTGCAAGTTAATGTAAAACAAGCTTCAAAACACACTGTGCCAGATAAAGATGCCTACGCAGAATTGTGCTAGCGCAACTGCTGCCCCAAAAAGCAGGACACGGGAAGGCTGGAAGGCTGCCAGCTGAAATGGGGGTATGGTTAGTCAGGGATCGCAGAATCAGCAGGGGGGACGGGCTTGGCCATGTGATTCCTCCATCATAACCACAGATATTTACATTTGTTAAGATGAAAGAGGCTAATGCTGTCTGATGGGGCATTAATGTGCAACGCGCAGGAACCGCACGCTGCAGATGTCCCAGTCAGCATGAAATTCGGTTTTTGAAAGCTGGCAGCTCCATGAATGGAGGTCACTCGTGTCTATAACACACCTCTTGTCTGAAGGCTTATCTGCCCTAAGTTGGTAACCACAACTGCAACTGTGTCACTGCAACTCCCTCAGGTAAGCATGGTCCACACCAGCGCTGAAAGACTTGTACAGCAACAGTGCAAGTTGCTTTCTTCACAAAGACTTTGCATCAAGACAGTCATCCCAGTGGCTGAACTTTGGGTGCAGATGAGTTACCAGAGTATAAATAATCAGCACACAGTTTTGATGCGTAGCTGTGCCTCCTGCAGCAGTCAGCATTAATTTCTCATGACCTCAGCAAAGAGCATGGATTGAGTGCTAGGATTACGTGAAGAACTGGTGTCTCATAATGGGACTCTTTTGCACTAGTCTGTGCTATCCAAAAGGATAAAGGATGCTTTTCTGGCTGTTTTATAGCACTTCTGCAGCTACTCTAACAAACAGGTATCTTTTTGTTCTTACTGTCTACCCACAGACAACAGTGGGACCTGTCATATTGCACCACAAGCTGTTCTCCCAGCCTTTTACACGTTTCCACTTATTCTAGATGTTTTTTGCAGGACAGGAGAATGCCTATGTCCGTCCTCTTCCTCTGCCTCCTTGTAACGTGAGAAAACATAAGGTGCTTGACTTTCTCCTTCAAAAGCTAATCTTCATGTATTAGCCCCGAATGCTGGATGTTACTTGCATTGTACATCATAATTTTTCCTTTAGCAAAAGAAATCTAATCTTTGCTGTTCAGCAGAAAAATCCTGTGCAGGATTGGCATTTGTCATGTGAGTGTATACGTGCTTTATGATGACATGTATGCTTAAATAACAACAGATGCTATGTATCTTACTCAGTATGTGTCCCCTGCTAACATGGACAAAGTCACCTTA
Source organism: Dromaius novaehollandiae (assembly GCF_036370855.1). Classification (NCBI taxonomy): domain Eukaryota; kingdom Metazoa; phylum Chordata; class Aves; order Casuariiformes; family Dromaiidae; genus Dromaius; species Dromaius novaehollandiae. The sequence continues at coordinate 200,176,703 of NC_088098.1, read as the reverse complement.
AAAGCAGAGACACCTTCATGGGATTACACAGAGAAAGATTAAAAACTATGCCCATAAGAGAGAGAGAGAAAATAAAGGCAGGGAGAAAGAACCAGCTAACTTCCTAGACCAGTTAAATTGCTTCTGGCATTCCAAATACTTTTATTAGGTTCAGTCTGAACATGGAAAAAATCACTGTTGTACACATTTTCAAACTAACCACTAGTTTTCATGAACTTCATTCACTTACAGAGGTTCTCAGTTTAAAGTAACTTGGCCCTGGTTTCTTCAGAGGTGTTGAGTGTTGCTGTTTCACATTGATCTGAATTTTGTGATATGGATGCTTTATCCTTTTAAAAACCAGTTTCAGACTGGCCACACATCTCCGTTTGCATCTGAATGTGTTTTCCTTGATGTGCAGCGCATAATCAGATTGTTTTCCCAGTGTTCAAAGAAAGAAAGGTAGGGAATGTCACTGGAGTTCAAAGTACTCATGGATTTGATTCACTTCTTAGTTGTTGATCTGAGACAGACTCTCTTCCAGAGAGAAGTCTAGCCTCATTAATGCTAACATTAATCCTTGACAGCAGAAGGGAAGGACCAGTTCCTTAATCTAAGCAGGTCCATTGATTGCATTCATAAACAAGAAGGAAGAGCTGGGATTTCTGCGCAATCTTTATCCTCCCTCTTCATTTCAAAAAAGCAAAATAAAACAATTCTGTTGATCTCAGCTGTACAAGGTTTGTGGGTTGAAGTGCTACACCGTAACCACCCAGCCCATCTCCCTGCCTGAAAAGCCACTACCGATTCATCATGGTTTTGATGGATTGACTTTGATTTTCTCATTCTGAGTGAAACTGTATATGCTGCCTTGAAAAGAGTCCAACAGCATGCTGAACTGTGCAAAGAATACCTTTTGGGTGGAGGCTGTACTTCTTGCCAACACTAATTGCCTTGTGGAAAGCTTTCTGGCTTATGAAGGACTGAATGCTTCAAAGCTCAATGCAGATCTTGCTCTTGTCTTAAGAGATGCTTAGTCTACACTTGGACAGGTACATTAAATGGGATAGGAGATCTTATTGGAGGATGGTAGAAGGTCTGCTTATCAAAGCAACCTGAAAGCCTCTGTCAAAGAGTCTTTTCTGAAGGTTGCAGATGATAAAACTCTATTTCTGGCATGACAGGGAAGGCAAGTCCAGCTTTAGCAGTTTGCTATTTCACATCACAGCTGACCTCCCTCCACAGCATATACTCAAAGCACATTTGTTGTTTCCGGAAGAATTATGTCTGACAGGAGAAAAGAGCTGTCTCTTGAAAATTCAGGATAGCTATCCATCAGAATAGATGTCAAAAGCTTTAATCATGACCACTCAGCCAAAGCCTTCTTTCTGACAAAAAGCATTTTATTTAATGATGCGGATAAAGATGACAGACTTGACTGAAAGTTGTTGTTCAGTTACATGGTGTTAATATTCAACTTCATGCACAAAATCACCCTGCATTTTCAGCACTTTGTGATTCCTGTATAATCAAACTTGCAGTGATTTGTATATGAAGGATGTTTTCACTATCTCTTCACCTGAAGGGGCATAAAACCATACAGGTATTTTGGAGTCATTTGGTAAAAAGCAAAAGTGATATTGTGAAAGGCTGGGTTTTCCATTCCTTTCCTATAGTGGGAAGAGAAAACCTAGCTCAAGGTAACATCACCTTATTCAACACTGCTACCCCACTCCTGCTTAAACTTATAGAGATGAGTCCAGTATGCGTTAAGCCAGATCTATAGCAAAGCAAGAGAGAAGACCACAAAGAGGGTCAGATCTCCTCCTCATGAAACCACTTTAGTTTTCAGGGCACCTCTTTTGCTGTCCAGGCCTTGTGATTTTTCTGTAGAAACCACTGATGTGTATAGAAGTTAGCAGTGCTTTCCTAGTCCTGCTTCTCTGAGCATAAAACACTCACTTAAAGCAATAGAAGACAGAACTTATGTGTATTTTTTTCATAAAAATACAGGACTAGAAAGGATATCCTAGGTCAGTGGGTCTTGTCTCACCTTGCAGTAAATGCTCCATGAAGACCCTCATGCAGTGAACAAGTTTCACCTTTAAATTCGTTAGGTATGTTGTCTCCACTGCTCTTGATCCATAATCTCCCTTCTACGATGACAGGAAATAGTATTCACATTTCTCACTTCAATTTATTCTTGCAGTATGATAGAGGGAAGGTAAGCAGCTGAAGTGAGAGGGAAGGGTCCATGAATCCTTGATAGTGAGATGGGCTAGGGTTTTCCTTTCCCCTGGAGGGGAGAGGAAAAACTTCCCCATCTATACACAAAGGCTTTCACAACACAGAGAAATTGATGTCTCCCATCACCTCACCCACATCCAAAATACCTCCTCAAACCACAATTAGCCCTCCCAGTCTCCCAGCTTAACCACTTCCTCCCAGGAAAACACTCGCCTATTATCGGACTGCAGATGTCCCCTGAAACTTTTGTCAGCCCTACCTGCCACAGCCCCACAAGTAGTGCCATGCCCTCCCCTCACCCACCCAGCTTCCCTCTGACCCTTTGCAGGTCCCAACACCTCCTCTTTGGTCTCCCAGTGTTCAGCCTTTCCTGCTCTGCTCCTGTGGAACCCACTCTGCCATCACTGCAAAACTGAATTATGGCCTCAAGGATCCTGTCTGTGGCAAAAAAAATTGCACCAGTGTGGCTGAGAGTTTTCAAGACAACTCTAGATCTTGTGCCAAAATTGTCCATATCATTTAAATAGTTCTATTTCTTCTCTAGCATTTATGTAACCTTTTCATTTCCTGCCTTCTCACCCCTTCTGCCACCTTCAGTTAAAAGTATAGAGAGCAATAAAGTCCACTTTCTAACTTCAGCTCACTAGGAGGAGAAATCAAACTCTTTTAACCATCTCTCAAATGAGTTCCCCTCTAGTCCCTTCATTGTACTACCAACCCTTGCCTGTATCCCTTCCAGCCCGACTCACTCTTCCTTAAGCGCTCAGGGCCCAAACAGAGCACAGCACCCCAGAGGAGCTCTTGTTGATGACATTATATCCATTCAAAACATCTTCCCTTGTTCATCATAGAAACATATTGGTGTGTTTCATGGCCTAAAGACAGTCATCGCTCATAGCGATCCCATGATCACCACTAATTTCATCCAGCTTTAAATAACCCAGCTCTTTTTCCTGGTCTGAAGATGTTCTACTGCTGTCATAGACGACAGTCCAAGGGAGTTGTGCTTTCTGTATCAGAGCCAAATTTGTCTTTGGACAGGAATGCATTTAAAGTTTCTGTTACTTCACAGAAGTTTCCTTCAGTTTTGCCTGTTAATACTGTGCAACATTTTTTAAAAGGCTTTGGGATAATAGGTCTATTTATTTCAGTCATAATAATAAATATAATAAAAATATTTTTGCACAGCTTACAGATATCTCTTTTCTGAAATTACTGAAAGTCTCTTGCTGACATCAGCTCTGAGGAATTCCTGATGCTGGTTAGTTAGATTTACATCATTCACTATTTAAAGTAGGGGACCTTAGCTAGAATTACACTAATGCAATGCATCAGAAACTTCTTGGATAATTATTTGCAAGCTCAGTACTATATATTTAATCCCAAGAACTGGCATTTACTAAATCTGTATTTATTTGAATTCTGATTTAACTCTTCATACTTACTTAGAGACTTTACTTCTGTAAAGATCAACAAAAAATACAATGATAATTAGCAATGTTTTCCTTTAATGATCTGGAAAGCTTATTTTGAGAGAGATAGTTGGGCAAGATGACTGCAGAAGTAGAATGACATCTAAAGTCAGATACAGATGAAAAGTGTTGCAAAGATAGGAGGAACATCACAAGAAATTAAATGGAAAAAAAGGACCAAATGAGGTATAAAGAATATGAGACAGAAAGAAATGGAAGAAAGAGGAGAGAACAGGGCAGTTTCTGTACATCTACTTCAGATACCCCACTTCAGTGCTACAAAAGCCCAGAAATTCTCCCTCCCTGCAACAGACATCCAGGCCAGCCATAATGCAAGACAAGCACCACCGGCACTGAGAGATACTTGGGCGGGCACCAATAATAATATCTACGGCACTTCTTAGTATAAAAGGATTTATTTCATAACACACCCATACAAAGTTTCTCTGCATGAAGAAATGAACATTCTGGTGGAACATTTTGCATAACCCAGAGGCTGCTTCTGTGTGCCATGTTAGTGCTGAGCTTCACTTGCAAGTGGGTGGACTCCCTCAACACATGTGATTTTATTATTTAAGTTCTGGAAATGTAAATTGATTTATGCAGTTAAAAGTGCTTAAAATACGTTAAAAAGTGTGGAATGTCATATACATACACTATGACCCTTACTGAGTTGTTTGGCTTCATAATGGTGAGGCCTAGATGCAAAAAAGTAAAACCAAATGCTGGCAGAGGTTTTCAAAAATGATAGATAATCAAGCATGAAGTGATTGATTGAAAGAGCAAACCAGTATGAAAAGAAAAGATTTTGCAGAATGTTCACTGTTAAATGCCATTTTGAAAGGCATCACACAAAAATTATTTTTCAAAGTGGAAGGATGAAGAATCCTCACTATTTGAACAGCACGTTTAGGAAATAACCTGCTTAACTAATGCAATGTGATGCTAGAGTATTTGGGGAGAAAGGATGAGTTTATTTTTTAAATCGGCTTCTAATTCTCTCCAGAGTTCCTAATCCTTTTTAACTGTATGCCAGTCAAAATGGGCTAAAAACAACCTTGCTGTTTAATAAACTACCAAGTGATATGTTCTTTTGTTCAGTATGGAAAGCTGCTATCTGACAAGGATGGCATAAAAGAAGCAATGTTGTCCTCTGCTTTGTCATTCTTTGAAGATCTGGTAACAGAAGTACTGAATGCATCAAAACATGAGCAGGAATACAGCTAAAAAAGGAATTAACTCACTCAATCACGATATTACAAATCTACTGAAAGATAATTTGGGCAAAGAGAAATACTTTTCTTGTTTAGATGAAAGAGATCTGAGACAACATTGGCAATTACAATTAAATATCCATATCCAATTGAAATAAAAGAGTACCTGAATTCCAGGAAGAGCAAAATCAAAGATGTTCATGAAATTAATGTCTGAAATTGATTTTGTTACATCAAAAACCATACCTTCTTAACAAATGGTGAACCAAACCTAATCGAGATACTTGCAGACTTTTCCCCTTTTGAAAAAGTAACTGGACCTCCGAGTGGCATTTCACTGCCGCACATGAAGCAATTCAGACAAAACAAAGCACTCAAAACCAAAAAATTATCACAAATTCAGAAATCAATGAAAACTGTAAAAAAAATATTAAATGTCTTTATCTTGCAAGCACTGAGAAACCCCTAGTTCAAGATGCTTCTGGAAAAAGGAATTCATAGTATTCAGAAATGGTGGTGAATAAAAGTGTGAGACAATTTAGTCACAAGCAAATGTTTCAATACTTTACTCAGAATTTGGAGGAGGTAACATTATTGCTAGCCTCCAAAGGCCAGAGTTATCTATAACTGTGTTATCAACAGTGGCTCACAAACCAGATATATTTCCCTAATTTTAATCTTCATCTTCAAAACACTAAATTCTCTATTTCAAGGTCATGGAAAAAAATGTGCAAAGTATGCTTCATTTATAAATGACCTTAAGGAGAAAATATTTTCAAGCAAGGATTAGACTTGAAAAATTAAAATATTCCTTATTACTGAAGTCACATTTGAAAAGAGAAGAGTATTTTCATGACGCTGTTGACAGTAATTACAGAACATGGAGGTATTATGTAGATTTTACAGTCAGTTATTTCATGAGACGTTTAATCAGGTGTTTTTATTTGAAAAACTAGAAAAAAACACTAGAAAAAAGTTAAAATGATCCAGTTCATCACAAACCCAGACACAGCTAAATTTAAAGTATTATAAATGGAGAATTTCATCCATTTGGCTATAAACAATGTGAAGAAGGGGAAGGTTAATTATTTGCTGTATTCAGTTTGTAAAAATGAGGTTCACTGCTGTAAGAGAACAATTAAAAACTCCTCAATGTGAAACACCAAGTGTAAATATAAGAAAGCAAATCCTAAGAGCTTAGAAATTCTTGACCAGTTATTTCAATGCAATAAAATATTTATCACTGAATAAGTGAAAAATTTTTGGAATTACATATTTCTCCAGAAAGTTGTTCTCGTTTAAGAATTACGTAAAATCACAAATCTTACAAAATAAATGAGTGATACACGCAGCTCTCAAAGTAGCCACATTCAAGTGCAGGATTATGATGCTTCCTGCAGATCTGCAACATCATATATCACACTAAGTCCCAACATTACCAGCTACTCACACAAGTGCCTCCATTCATAGGTAAGTTTATTTTTTAATAAGGTTGGCTTCGGACCCCCGAAAAGTTGCTGTCACTTGGTAAGGCTTCCCATACAGTAAATGGAGAGGTCAAGGCATATTCAAAGAGGGATTATAAGCAGCTAAAAGTGAGGCATTTACATTTTACCATTAATTATATAAGAAGAACTCTGCATAATTTGGCCTTCCCAAACACCAAACAAAAAGAGAGCAGGAGTCAGTCATACGAAATGCTGGAGACCTTTTAAGATAAGGCCAGAGAATACTCCATGGTGGAGACACTCCTCACCCCTCCTGCAGAGTAGGGTCATACTATAAGGATTGGAAATCTTAGTCGGCAAGAAGGCACTTCCTTGCAAGAGGAGCCCCTGTGGTTCCTGTCCCACCCCACGCTTAGTGGAAGTGGGAACTCTAAGTGAGAAATGTGTAAGACCTGTAATCTTGGCCCCTCTCACCCTATTCTTTGCAATCAAGATGCCTAAAGTTGTTGCATAAATTATGAGTGAAAGATAGGATATTTCAAGATTTAGATTGTGTGGTCATCCTTAATTCTACTGCATTTTGTGCCTAGTCTGTATATTGAATGAAACAGAGTCCTAAAGAAAACAATGTGGAAGTACCCCATCTTTTGACTAAATACAAGTGCTTGAATTTGCAGCTTAAACATTTCTCCATTTTAGTACTTATCTTACTTCCTAAGAAGATACAGACTAATTCTGAACTGTCGAACATCTCTATAAGGCCTGAAGGAAAACTTGAACTTGAATCTTCAGTATAGGCACAATCAGACAAGGCAGGAATTTAGCAGAGTTACGAAATGTAGAAGGGCCTTGTTACTGCAGAATTTTGGAAGCACTGCTGGTATGACTGCCTGAATATAAGGTGTGATATGGGTTTTCTACCTCCCACATCCCCACCCAGTATTATCAGGATTGGCCTGGCCTCTACAAAATGCCTTCTGTTGCAGTAGCCATTGCAAGGGCAAAGCCTTTCCATATTCAGGTTTTAGTACTCTCTCAGAGAAACAAAAGGACAACTTGCTCATATTTACATATAGGAGGAAAGAAAAGGCACATCTCCAACCTAATGAGTTTTGCTATGTCTACTATCAAAGCACATCACAAATAGTGCTGGTGGTAGAACTTCTTCATAGAAAGGTCCCTTTCTCATTATAGACTTCTGGAATAAAATTGGTATAATGGAGTGGAATAGTTGTCCCTCATTAGTTAATATAAACATGAAAAATATTCTTCCTGATGCATGTGAAGCTATTTCATTACTACTGAAGAAAATAAAGACATCATGTTTTTATTGCACTAATTTCTAGTGGTTTTAAAACTCCAGATTTCACCAAGCTAGACATCATATCCTACACAGCAAAATTTAATTATTTCATAATAGCTCATAGAAACCTTAAAGGCAATTTATTTTTTTCAACAGAATTCATAAATGCCGCTTTAATTGTAACTTAATGAGCTTAAAGTAAGCATAGTGTAGATATAATCAACCTTCCTTGGAGTCCCTTAGAGCTGGTGTTTGGAGAAGATTTAATTTCAGCAGTCATAGCTAAGCAATATAAACTCTTTCCTACTGATTGGCAAAACTTAAGCAGGGATTCACTGTGGTTTACAATTAGAGAGATTAGCATCTCATAGCCATGGATACCACAGAGTGTGTCTCTTTTTAAAGGGGAGATCTCCCTCCCCATGAAAGGGACCAGAGAAAAAGAGTAAAACCTACAGTTGTTTGGCACTCAATGGGGAAACCGCATAGCACCAGAAGGGTCAATTACTCCAGCAACAGTAAGTGTTTCTGAGAAGCCTCATCTGTTAGCTTTCACCCCATGAAGCTCCCTGTAAAGCCTCAGGAAATATAGGCAGAAGACAGCTTTCTCCTTTTGACTTGTAAATGATGAAGTCAGTTGCATGGAACTGTTCAATGTTACATTTTAATTTTCAGTTCCTCAGTTTTCATAGTATGAAGTTCTTATGATCTGAATTTTCAGGTTGCTATGCTTCCTCAAAGGTGCTCTCGAATTGTCTCAAAACAAACCCTTAAACAACTTAAGAATGAACAATTCCTGCTATACCTAGTCCTGAATCATTCTACAGTCCCACTCTGGATTTTAAAACAATTCTTTCCTTCCTTTGCTAAACCAAGGGGTAAAGTAGATGCTAGACTACATGATGGAAATACAAAACCAACAAGATGCAGAAGTGCCGACATTGGAATCTTGGAGGAAGCTTATGTCTCTGAATCAAAGAACCAAGTAAGAAAGCTATACTCTCTACTGCTGCCAAAACTTCCTAGTTGGATGGGTCAGACCCCAAGTCCTCTTCGCACCTGTATTTGTGTACATGCTTGAAGCAGCATAGTCTGAGCACTCAGCATCTTCCTAAAATCCTTCGCAATCTAGATGTTAGACCCCTCCTGCTGCCATTTCCACTTCAGTTTAAACCCAAGTAAATAGAGTTGCAAATGTCCTGCACCTAGGGAGGAATAACCCCATGCACCAGGACTGGCTGGGGACTGATGTGCTGGAAAGCAGCGCTGCGGAGAAGGACCTGGGAGTCCTGGTGGACAACAAGTCGACCACGAGCCAGCAATGTGCCCCTGTAGCAAAGGCAGCCAATGGTATCCTGGGTTGTATTAGGAAGAGCATTGCCAGCAGGTCGAGGGAGGTGATCCTTCCCCTCTACTCTCTACTCAGCCCTGGTGAGGCCGCAGCTGGAGCACTGGGTCCAGTTCAGGGCTCCCCAAGAGAGACATGGAGCTACTGGAGCGAGTCCAGCCTCCCATCAGTGGCCACTCAGCGTGGTTCCCGGGGCTCCCTGTGCAGCTTGGAATGTAAGTCCTTTATTAAATCTATCCTGTTTAACCCCTTATGAATTTTGAGTGTCTCTCTCCCCCGGTATCCGACCCTCTCTTGCCTGCCTTGTGGTCACGAGAAGATGGGACCAGACTCTTTTCAGTGGTGCCCAGTGACAGGATGAGAGGCAACAGACATAAACTGAAACACAGGAAGCTCCATCTGAACATAAAGAAAAACTTCTTTACTGTGAGGGTGACTGAGCACTGGAACAGGTTGCCCAGGCAGGTTGTGGAGTCTCCTTCCTTGGAGATACTCAAAAGCTGTCTGGACACAATCCTGGGCAACATGCTCTAGGTGACCCTGCTTGAGCAGGGGGGGTTGGACTAGATGATCTCTAAAGGTCCATTCCAGCCACAACCATTCTGTGACTCTGTGAACTTTGACTTAGGCATGCCAGAGCCTGAAAGTGAGATAACTATTGCCCCAAGATCTAACCAAGCTGCTCAAGTTAGACAACGTTTTTTATGTACGTGTGAAAATGGCAAAGGACCTGGTTTGAACCAGAGCTAGAAAATGTCCATTGGAAAGCCCAGTAAAGCCAATGGAAAGTCACTCAGTGATTTCAATGAGACTTGGATCAGACTTTAATTGCATTACTTACAGCTTTGGAATCCACAGGTGTAAAGAAGCCTTGCACACAGATCCTTAAAAAGGGAAATAGAAAGGGTACACCCTGTGATCTCTCAGTGCAGTTACAAATTTTGAAGTTAAGGCAAATAGTCAAAATAAATATGTGTTTTCACAGCTGTTCATAATAGCTTATAATATATAAAGCTTGACTTACAAGTGATTTCTCTGTTTTAGAACAGCATCATAACTACCACCCCCATATGCATTTACTCAGAGAGCCTGCTAAAATAACTTGCCAGGAATGGGACTGTGTTTCCATCTGCTAACAGTTGAATAAAATTGGAACTAGCTTTACCCATTTTCAAAAAAAAAAAAAAAACCTGTCCTCATATTCTCAGCAATTTCTCCTCATCCTTTGTCTTGATGTGACCTATTTTCAGCTTCTGAACCAATTCTTCGGTCATGAATAATAGGATGAGTAATGACTTAGGCAAGAATCATTGAAGTGAGAGAGGAAGGACACTAACTGGGCAACCAAGTCTGCCTCCTTATAGCTAGAAGATTGTATTTACATTTTCTTATTTACTTTTTCAGTACATTTTTGTAGCATTATAGGCAGACAATTGCAAATGTTGCAGGTCTCCATGTTCCTCCTGCTTCCTTTCAGAAGTGATTCCATAACATAACAGTTCTTAATCCACCAAAGCTTTTCTTGATACCATGTGAACATTTAGGATGACCATTGTTATATGTATCTCAGCTATTAGTTACCTTAAAGAAGTTTTGTCCATTCTGTTTTACAGTTCTCTTTCAGAGAAAGGAAAGCTCTAGTCCATCTCTCCTTGCCAAAGTCAATAAGACACTGTGGCTCTGTAGTCACTTCTACATTTCTAAGCAAGGTTTCATTGTGGAGATACACTATTAATGGGACCTTTTGTTTTCATAGCTGGAACGTACTAACCTATCATGAACATCATCCCAACTGTTCTGAGTACTTCTGATTTAAAAGGGTCTTCTGGTAAGTGAGAAAATGTAATGGGACTTCTGCTGCATAAAGAGAAGACTCAGACAAGCTGTACAGCCCAAGGTCACAGTCAGATTCCTCAGGGGAAGAAGATATTCCTACACCTGCCATCTAAATAAAGGAAACAAGAAAGGTCTCACTTATGTTTTGGTGAGAGAGATGCTGAGAAGTAATTGGGAACAAACTCCTAGGTGTACAGGTGAGATAATGCATCCCCAAAAAACCCATGCAAAGCAGCAAACGTGCATCTCCTTGGGGCTATGAGAATAAATACATCATTTTCTACATCTTCCAAAGGCATGTAATTCTAAGGAATTTAATCAAAAGCAATATACTTTATAAGCAGACACCGCATCAGTACAGTTATGCATGACAATTACTGTTCCTACAAATTGGTATTACATTTTAATATAGTCATATGCCAGATATCCTCTACTTATCTCCCACTCCCATTTTCTGTCTTTGTGTCTTTCTACCTTTGATGTGGAGGTAGAAAATTCTCCCAAATTAGATAGCTAGAAAAACTGGTGGGAAGGATCTCATTCAGTTTCCATCACTATAGTTCAAACGTCAATGACCTCTGCCACTCATCTGAAAGGAGCTGGGAAACCAGTTTGCTCAGAAAGAGTCTGCTTCCATTTTCTGCAAAAGAAGCAGAATTTAGCTTGTTTTGCCTCATTAATTCTAAATTTTGCAAGTGAAAAATTAGGATTCCAGAAGTTTCAAAAATTTGATCTCTGAAGCTTGTTTATGTTGACACAGTGTATATTATATTCTCACATTTTCCTCATTTAAATGATTTCACCTGTGATATTGAATAGATGGAATATTGCTAGAGGTCTGAAAGGTGAAATAGGGAATACACAGGTTTTATGTCATGCACCCCAAATCTTTCAGAGCTGATATTTTAAATTTAGCATATGCTGTCCAACTACTGGGCTTGCTGGAAAAGCTTATAAGCAAAGGACAGGTTCCTCAGCCTTTCAAACTAGGTTAGCCAGGTTAGCATTACGTTCATTAATGGACCATGCGAAGAGAAACTCTGAAATGCCAGTGTTGCCTGGAGAATAGGAAGACATTTCCCTTCCTACATTATGTGATGTTTCAGAGTATGTTCATGTTGTTTTCCGTAACATTATTCATTTCAAGATTCCTGTAGCTGAAGGAGAGAATTACAAGCCTAAAATTTCAAATGTTCCTGATAATTGTGTATCTCATATTTTGGAAACCATCTGGAAGACTTTAGTGAAAAACATGACACCCAAAAGCTAATGAATGCAAAGCACAGTCTTTCCTAAAATTGTGTGTCTAAAATAACAGACTTGTTTGGACTCCAGTTGGAGTAAGTGAGTGTTTCAGTCATAGTTTCTTTGCCAAAGGGTTCATGCTCCTCTCATCTGGTTTCTGGGGGTCCCCTCAAGTGAGCATTTGGGTTCAAATCTTAAAGAGACAAGGCCTGTACTGTAGCCTTGAACACGTCAGATATTTGTTATGCTCTGAATGGGAATCAAAATAGGCATTAAGCTGAAATTTTACGTAAGTACATTGTTTCTTTATGGAGGTAGATTCAGGAGCACATCCTGGGATTGCTAGACCAACAGGATGTGGGATTGTCTGATCTAAAGGTCACAGAAATATTTTGGCTAATTTAAGGTTTCTAACTCTTCTTTTCCTTCACAGAGATCACTGACTATCTCCATTGATTTTACTATTGTTCTTAGCTTGACCTGTGGTAAAGGAGAAAAGAATCAAATCCAGATGTTTCCACAAATAGCAGATCTTGAGGTGATGGCTGCAAAACTTTGTTAGAGTTCAGGTAAGTAGAGAGAAGGCAGCAAATAAATGGAACTGAAACAGGATAAGGAAGAAAAACATAGTTTTTCAACACAGTAAGAGCAAGAAATACGTCAGACTCCCTATAGAGATAATAGATGATGAAGCTATAAGAGGAAGGCTCAGTAAAATGAAGCCATAGCAAAAAAATTAAGTGCATTTTGTAATAATATTTACTGTGAAAAAACTGAGGAGATGCTGGTACCCACCACAACACTTCTTTATGGTGAATGGAAAATCTTTCTCAACTTGAAGTGTCAATAGAAGCGACTATGAGATAAAAAGAAAGAAATGGAACAAATGATCAGGACAAGCTGGCAGGAACTCATGATTTCTAAATATACTCTCAAGGATGAAAAAGCCAAACTACTAAATTACTTAAGACTGCCTCAGGACCAGAAAAGTGACACCAGTTTTTACAAAGGATTTCAAAAGAGATCTGGGGAATTATGAACAAGTAACTTTGACATCTATATTGGGGAAATTGGTAACAACTAGGAATAGAATTTGCAGGTACAAAGCTAATCAATGATGTAGTGGGGAAGATCAACACAGCCTTCACAGAGAGGTTGAGTCTTACAAACCTATTGGAGTTCTTTTATTATTCTTTGAATAAACATGTGGACAAAAACTACACATTTGATATAATCTACTTTCGTTTCCAAAATGCTTCTCACAAGGCTGACTGTGAAAGGGTCTTAAAGAAGCAAACTGAAATGGACAAGAGGAGAGGTCCTCACATGGGTAAATGACCAAAGTTACAAAACAAAGGGTGGGAATACTCATTCATTTTTCACTGTACTGGGAGATCACTATGATTCTGTGCTTGGGACCACACTGTTCACTGCAGCTATAAATAGAGAGATAACATGCATATGGGTTGTCAATGGCTGTTAACAATACTAACTTATGCAGGGTTATAGAGATGCCAGCTGATTGCAGAAATACAGAAGGGCCCTATCACTGAACAACTGAGAGAGAAGATGGCAGATCAAGTTCAGTGAAGGAAAATCTAAAATTATACAGTGGAGAAAAATCCTTACTGCATACTTACAATGCTGGGCTCAGGGCTGACAATTGCTACTCAGGAAGCAGGTCATGGGGTTATCAATAGCTTGACAATCTTGTCAAAATTACAAATTATTATTTAAAAAATACTGGAAGACAGAAGAGAAAGCATCACAGGTCATAGTACAGTCTGATGCTGCAACTACATCTTGAACACTGCAGGATATTCTTACCCCTCTATATCAAAATGGTAGGAAAAACAGAAAAGATAGCAAAAACAGCAACAAGAATGGGTCAAAAGTAGAGAACAGTTTCTACATGGGGAACAGCTAAGTTGACAGGATGATGTCAGGGTGCAACAAAATTTTATTAAATCCTGAAAGCATGGAAAAAGTGAATAATGAATTACACAAGGCCTCAAGGAAAGTTAAAGTGGCAAACAAAACTAACAAAGGTAGATACTTCTTCACAAACTGTGTAGTTAAATGACCTTTTCTCACAGGATATTGTGGATTCTACAAAGTTACATAGGTTAAAAAAGCATCTGGACCAGCTCATAGAAAAAAGTTAACAGAGGTCTGTAAAATTAAAATGTGCAACCCTTTGCTCAAGAAGTCCTTGAACTACAAACATCTTGAGGTTGGGAAAAGATTCTGGAAAAGCATCACTAAATGCTGCTCATTTCTTATGTTCTTACCTAAGCATCTGTTATTGACCTATTAGGTTTAGCAGGGTTTGATGGGCCTTGGCCAGACATGGTACAGCTGTTCTTATGGTCTAATGAATATATTTTTTGTTAATCTTTCATATCTTACAGTTTATCCAACTAAGAAAATTTGTTCTGCCTATTACTCTAACATAATATTTCAAATACAGTAAGCAGTGTAACAGGAACACTTCCAGTCCTAGTAACTGGTGAGATACTGATTCTCAGACTTATCACAAGTCCTTTTAATCCAGCAAAGCTTTTTGTGTATGCACAAGCCTGAACAAACAAAATAGTAAAATTTAGGAAGGAAGATGTATGATGGTATTCATCTTTTTGCCAGTCCAGGATTGCTCCTGACAGTACATTTTCTCACTATTTTTCTCTACTGTCTAATTCCCATGAGATGTTTTTCTACGGTTAATATATATCATGTCATTTCCCAGAGGCTGTGTCACTGTAATTTCCAAACCCTGTGTGTGGTGAAGACATCTGCAAGAGATAATAAACACCCACCCTGAAACTGAAATCTTATCTTGGGCAAAATTCCCTTTCGAGTAAATGGAAATAGCCCTTCTTGCAAAACAGCCAGAGGCCTCTAGCTGCAAGTGCAGGAAGAACTCAAATTGCTTTAGAAATAATGAGGTAAAAGCAAGTGTTTTTCAGCACATTGTGTACTAGGCCTAGACTGCAATCCAATCATTAGATTCAGAATATTCCTTTGTAACACAGAATATTCTGTTTTTTCAGGAATAGTCAGGTGGTCTCATCATGGACAACGTGATTTCTCCTAAACACAGTTGGACTGTTTCATAATGAACTGTATGATTTTCTCTCATTTATCTGTAAAGCAAGTAGTATCATAATTTGACATTTAGGGATGCTATGAGGAAAGCTTATAACCAAAAGATTCAAGAATAGGGAGTGACTAAATACATCTCCCCTTTTCCACCAAATGACTACACAGAAATATACTTCATAAAGATGCATTGTACAGGCTGCCAGGACCCTGTCTATACAAGAAGATGCTCCCATAGTGTGTCTTGATGTTTCAGAGAAGCATAAGGAGAGATGTAATCATTGCAAGATGAGCTGCAGAGACCAGTGCTTTCAGGTGAAGTTAATAGCAATGGACTTTCTCCAGTGAGAAGACAGTCTGTTAAGAAAGCCTTCCAGTTTGTATTTTCCTATGTACTTTACGAAAGGGATTAGTCTTCATGCAAGAAGCGCTGAAGGACAAGTGGGTGCTCCATGTTTATTAGAGGACATCTGTGGGAAATGCTGTGGGCTGAAAGTTGCAGTGGTGGGAGAACTGGTTGAAATCCTGATGAACGTGATAGGGAGAATTTAATTACATTTAATAACAGAAAGGCCATGGGGGTGCCAGCTGTAAATATACAAATAATTAAAATCATCAACTGGTTTTCTCGATTCCATGGTCTTCTCCTGTATGTCTGTATGGTTGCTAGTTCCCTTGCAAGGGCTGTCTTATCGAGGGAAGGTTGTTGCACCTCTGTCTGAGGCCCTTCAGGATCCTGTAACGAAGGCTTCATAGAGCACAAGTACAATCAAAAGCAGACAGAGCAATGCTTGCTAAGTTGTGGACAGAGGACTATCTACCCAGACAACTCAGCAGACTGAGACAGAACAACACAAGCCAGCACTCTGTATAGCCAAAACTTCAACTTAAAACAGCAACTCGAAATCTTCCCTGAGTACTTTGGGTCTGTTCCTGGCTTCTGCCATTGCCCAGCAACTCCTTGCAAGATGTGAGTTGCTAAGACCTCTCAGCACTGGACCTATGGGTAGCTGGCTTTGGAGTTAAAAAGTCTTTAGGGAGCTTGGGGGGGGGGGGGGGGTTCCTCAAACATGCATCTGCAGTAGGTACCCTGAAAAATCTTCTCAGCTCCCTTCCTCTCAAGAACTCCATGGCACAAGTAATGTGAGTTTCTACTCCCCTAAAGTGGATGATCTGAAGAATACTTGGGCAGGGCAGGGCTTTTTCTCCCTTTCCTCATGGAAACTCAAGTGTGAATGTAAATGGACCCACAACAGGGCACTTAGGGTTATCGTTAGCAGAGACTGTAGAACACAGACTGACTCTTTTTAAGAAAGTAGCAGACAGGGAAAGGGGAGGACGAGAAAGGCTATGACAAGACCAGCTTCCTACATGGTTAATGTTCAGCTGTGGCTTCTCTGTCTTTTTAGCCCTTCCACTCAGTGATGAGAGTGCCTGCAGGGAGCCTGGCATACCACACAAGCAACAGAGTGATTTTATCTCCAGGTCTGTTAAGGCAGAGTTTATCCAGGGAGCCTAAGAAAGTTCCCAAGAAAGTTAGGGTTAAGAAACTATGCAAGTGTTTTGTAGATATGCCATAGGTACACACAGGCTGAAGGGTCAGGATGAGCCCATGTTTTTTTAGATCTGGGGTTCAAACATCTCATGGTGTTCTCAAGCATACTCCCAGAGCAAGGCAGTATGGATGGTAGTGTCCCATTAGTGCAGCCTGGCTGTGCTTCCATGGTCCCACTCCCCAAGCATCCATACTGCCTTGCTTTTTACTTTTCAACAGTTTTATTTCCAAACAACACAGATTTTCAGCAATCTTAGTTCTATCACTGTAGACTTCAAACATGAAACTAAAGTACTAGGTGTTACGCAGAGACATTCAGAGCAGATTCCACACCATCTGAAATCTCTTGCACGGTTCTTGTATTCTTTACTTCGGACCTTTTTCCCCATTATAAACTGAATTGCAGTCTTTAGAGGGTTGACAGGTAATACATACTTTTAGTGTGAGCACACGGCAACACTTATTTCATTAACACATAATGTGTATGCCACACTGCCAACAAATTGGCAGTATCCACACTAATTCCAAAAACAATAATTATGCCTTTCTACATTGTCAACACAGAGATCACTATCAACATCCCCAGCCTCAGAGAATCACTCAGTTCACTCCTCAACTTAACTTCTCTCTAAAAGTAAGTTCTTCCAGGAAACATCTGACTGTCTAAACCTCATACTGCTAAGAAGTCACCAAAAAACTCTAGTAAAGTAAGAAGTGAAGTGACTATGAGAACAGAGAATTCTCAAATGTGAATCTCAGATTCACATTTCAAAAACAGGATCAAATGTCTTTTAACAAAAGCAGTGTGGCTGAGTTCAGCTTTCTCACACATTTATATAGTTGGAAGAAATGGCCTATTCAGAGCTTTGCAGATTAATACTTATATTTCCAGGCTATTTCACTGATACTGTGTGACTGTTCACTTGACTCCTTCTCAGGCTTTGGGCCTAACACACAGCTCGTGCTAAGGCCTGACGTAGCGCCATTAGACTAAAGCAAGAGCAACATGTACCCCAGATACTGAAGAACAAAAAGAATGAGGTCTGCCATCCTTGCAGTTGTGTAAGTAACTGCTTGCTAACATCTGAGAAGACTGAAACTCATTGGAATTAAGCAAATCCTTGCCCAGTGATTCAAATGACCAATAGGGTTGGTAGAGACCAAACACCCAAGCTGGAAGATACAAATACGGCAGCCCACCCAAACAACCTTTGAAGCAGATCCACCAACAGCTGGGCTGCTGAGGTTCTCGTGCTTCCCAGTGCCGTGCAGGGGAGGCCGGCAGCATCGTGATGGAGGAAGGATAAGCACTCTCACCATCAGCTAAATAACTGTTTTGCTCATAAGGGTGCAAATTAACAAATTATCAAGTTAATGAATCAGTGAACTTGCAAATTAAGTATCTAGAGAATTAACATTTTAGCCTAGTCTACGGAAAAGGGATTAAACCCTTGTTTGTCTTCTCCGTTTTTTTTTCCTAATGAGCTTGTAAAAGTAAAGTTTGTTTCACATACTATACTGTCCTGTATATTTGAGAGATCACAACAAACTGTGACATACCAGTAAGATTTCTGATGCCTCTAGTGATGGCTTCATTCTCATCTAAATGAAGCATAACTGAGTATGATGATGGCAGGATGTATTTCCTTCATTTGCTGCCTTATTTTTTGGATCCTTCTCAAACCTGGCAAAGCCCAATGCTCCCCTCAAGGTAAATGCTGTCTGAGGAGGATTCTGTTTTACACATTACATACAGCACTACTGTTAATGCTTCTAAGTCCAGCCTAAATACATGCTCTCTCTCACATTCCTACAGGAAATCCCACATTTTACCTTTTTCCGGTAAGCATGCCAGCACTGTTCCCAGCAGCAGAGTGGCTTGCTTGCCAGGTACAGAGTAGATATTCTGCTTCTTGTTGGGAAGGTTCAGTATAAATTAGCAGATCAGGAGATTTCAGCAAACTTCCATGAAAATTAATTAATCCATGTCCTGTTCCAAGTGGACTTTTTTGCTTGTGAGTTTCAAAAGTGAACAGAACTCTAGAAAACATTCTGTAAGGCGTAATCCTTCATCCTCAGAGAAAATGGGATATCCTACTAAGTATTTCCTATCTATGCTAGACTTCAGCACTTGTGGTCTCTCAGATATTAGGTCAGGTAGAAAGGCGTCTAACATCATCCTGAGAAGCATATTAAGCTTTACTTGGATATTACTGAGGTTGTAGAGGTTTGATGTACAATTCCAGTCCATGCTTCAAAGATAAATGTGTATGAAGCAGTTCCATCATCCACAGGACATGATTAAAGATATTGACTAATGATGTCTTCCTCACACCCATCGTACCAGCCCCATTCCCTGTACTTTATTAATGAGTGTACCATTGGAAAATCCACTATCAGTGTTCTTATTATGCAAAGGTCACAGACTGCATTAGCATTTGCAATAGAGCAGTTTTTCTAGAGGTTGTACAAGTCAGTCATTTGCCAGACAAGTTACCAAATAAAGAACCCATAATCTTTCTCACATTCACTCCTGTCTAGGCTCAGAGTGTAGTCTATCAGAAGTAAAGAATTTCATGAGCATGAAGAAGACTGTGCAATTATCTGTACTGCTTATATCTCTTCTGTAGCACCCATTTTCTATGAAACATCTCCCTAAAGAGATCTTCTGAAGAGCAACACTGTTGAAAGTATCTAGCTGCCAGCATCTCTCAGCAAGCTCCTATATCTTTGTTTTCAGAATATGAATTCATGCCTGCCACTAAGTTCTCAAATAAATGTCAGTGCTGTTCCCAAAGCAGCGGAAACTCTGCTCAGAAGACAAATGGGGAAGGAAAACAGAACAGCTTTTTTTATAGTTACCAATCTTTACAGTACTCTGAGGTCAAAGGATGCTGACATTCAGATCTTGATAATGAACATGACATTTTCACAGTTACATTATAATCTCCAAATGTCAGAATGGAGTACTCCAGTCACTCCACATTATAGCAAAACAATCAGTGCACTCGGGGGGGTCTGATCTTCCATTCTATCATGCCAGTTTTATACCAGTTTGACTTTGCTTACCTTAATGGAGTTGTGCTAATCTAAAACAAAAGTAATAAAGCAGAGAATTGGCCCCAACAATGATTTCTGAATTACTGTGGGGAACATTCTCCTAAGTAAGATATCTTGGGTATTTAACAAATGTAAAAATGATTATTTATTAAGAAGAAATCAACTCATCCTTCTCTAATATTTCAGACAATAGAGTGTCTTGGGCTTTTCTCAGATCTATAGCAAAACTGACACTTTCCCTGGTATTCAGTGCCTCTGTAAATGACCCTGAAAATTTGAACTAGGCTTCCAGAAGGACATTTCCTAAATGGTAAGCAGAAAATGAAAAGAGCAGGGAGAAAAGAAGTTAAACACAAAAATACTGTTTCGTGCTCTGCAGCACAAGGACTCCAAAAACTCTAGTCTTCTTGTTCAAAATACTTGGGAGAAAATATGAAGAAGGAGCAGGCGCATGGACAATTAGAGAAGCTCTACTGGTAAGGTTTTCCTCAAAGATGGTCTGTCATACCACTTTTCCCTTCCCCTGCAAAATATCTTAATGAAGCTGAAACAGTGTCTGGAATCTTATCTCTCTCTGTTTGTCTTTGATGCATCAAATTACTAGATGCAGAAACTTGTAGTGTAAGAAGAAGGAATAATAAGGGAGAACTTAATTTTTAAATCTCTACTTCATGCACCTCATATTCTCATAATGTTGTATCATACTTTTCCCATAAGTACTTTTCCAAAGGTACAGTTAAATGTACCATAGCTTAGACAAACTCACATGCCTACAAACTTGAATAACAAAATAAATTTGTATAATTTGGAAGATGAGAAACTTTACCTCAGAAAGCAAAGAAAATAACATGGGTGTGGTAGGGTACCCAACTCAGTATGAACTGAGAGTGATTTAATTCTAGCTGAGAGCAAAAATGAAATCTTATAGTATGTTAACTGACACTACGTAGGAGAAGTGGTGAAGTGGTAATCATTCTGTACACAGCGCATTTTGTCAGTTCTCATGTCACACTGACAAAGGTTCAGAAAAAAAATACAAAAAATGGTTGCATACCCAGAAAGAGTTTTGTTATTGTAGAATAAAAAGTGTGGTCTATGTAGCGTATCTAATGCAAGGTGAACACAGAGCTTGACCAGTCTTTAGGTACTTACACAGCAGCGAAAGTTCTGAAAGTAGATGGATCATTCAGCTAGCAGAGGAAAGACATTATGAGATTCAAGAGGTAGAAACCGAAACTGGAGACTCTGACCTAAAAATAAGATGGAAACAGTTAACTGTATTTAAAAACTTGCTTATAAATGTGACAGATTTTCTTTAATTTACAGTCTTTAAAGCAAGACTAGACACAGTTCTAAAGGCTATTAGCACTCATGGTAAATAACACAAAGGACTGTAAAGAATAATAACACAATGATTTTTCATGAATAAGTAGTTTCTTAATTCAGGGCCCATGCTCACCATAACTACTAACAAAAGTCAAAAGTTATAACAATTACTGCAAGGCATTTCAGAAACAAAGCATTAGTGTTAAATGTATTGACCCAGAACATACTTGGGACAGCCTGACTTCCACTTGACTCCTCTCCTAAGACCAGTGGCTTGACACCATTCAGTTAAAGAAAATCACACATCACAAGTGTATTTCCCACATGCAACTGTTCAAAAGCATTTTCTCTGTTGATGTTAATCACTAATGATAGAATGTAAGAAACCACATTATGTATAGAGAACAAGTGAGAAGAAGATGGCTATTTACGGATGAGGCAAAGAAGCAAATAAGAAGAAGAAGAAACTCCAGCCAAGCTATTTCTGGTCTGATACAACACCTCACTCACCCAAAGGCTGGGCAGTGCCAGGACACGCAGAGAGACTGCTTCACCACACAGGTCAGCAGCATGCACAGATAGCAAAGTTTAGACATGCTGACATCTGATCATCAGCAAACCAAGAACTTTGGACAGTAACTTGTTTCCTCAAATAAAGTGTATGTCTCTTGTGCAGCCTGGTCTCTTCAGATTAGTCCCTCAAACAAATGGTACTTCCAATAGATGATGCTTTCTGTTAATATAATATTAAGAAATAAGCATTACCTGTTCTTTATCATGTATAGTATCACAATCTTTGACTTAAAAATGATCTTTTTTAAGAAGGCCAAGTTATTGATATCTGCAATTCAACATACACAGAAATAACCATACAGATAATCAGAAAGTATAATATTTATAAAAATGCTTTAACAAATCATTTCCTAACACAGTGACTGCTTGGATCCTGATGGAATTATTTCGAGGCTTTTGGCCCACTAGCAGGTATGTATACTGTTCATTCAGTTCCAGCATTCTTAGAAACTCCTCACTCATCCCTTGCTAATAAAGAGATGAAATGGGAATATAGAACGTCTTCCAAGCACATTTTTTTCAAACATTTTACTTACAAATAGAATAGCTCTGTATAGAGAAGATGCTTTTCTTTTCCTCCTGCATTTTCTCTTTCCCACTCTGTTCGTCTCTCATTATTTTTAAGATGTCCATTCCAGCGCCCTGGGAGGAAGAGTTTCCCACACCAAATGGCAAGACCACAGATTCAGTTTAGTTTTTGATCACTGCAAAGTCACTAGAGATCTTGGTAACAAGACTACACGTCATTACTAAGCTTTGCCCAGTTGTATATGCATTCAATATAGCTCATCTATTAAACTGTATTTTTCTTGCATGCTGACACTCAACCAACCCATTACCTATTTATCTCATTGATAATGGTTTTGTTCTAAATTCTCAGTGTATAGGCAATACTTTTTAAATGTTAAATATTAAGATTGCAAGAGTAGTGGGACCATAGACAGCAGTCCACTGAGAAGGCTAATAGAAGATGTCAAACTGTGCACATGAATCCACTCCTCTTCTGAAATCTGCTGGTCTTATGGATGTAAAATATTGTTAAACTGCTTAAGACAAATTCTCCTCTCACTTACAAAGCTGCAATTTTACATCAATAGCACAACTGCGGAAAGAATCTGTCCCTAGTGGCTTGAGGTTGTGCACAGCCTTGCTCTAACAATATTTTGTGTATCTTTGTGCATTGCACCCTTTTTAAAGAGCAGTTATCGCCTGAGTGGCTGAAGAAATAGCCTCTGGCAGACCCAATGTTTCAAAAACTTCTTCATCTTCATACAGTAAAAAGTAAGCTATTCCATTTGGATTTAATTTCTTTATGCTGCTATGGTTATTACTTAATGTTCCTTGCTTGGCATTGCAAAGATTTATTCGGAATCTTCTACTTACTTATTTTTGTTGCTGAACCTTTCTCTTCCTCCCTGTGTTCACTTTTACCAGGAATTAAACAGTTTCACATGAGTTACGTAAGATGACAAAAGATATTATAGAGAATAAAATATACAAAATATATTGTTAGAACAAGCAAACAATCTAAACCTTTTGGCAATAACAGTGTTACTCTCCTTACCCAGTCCATCCTTGCATGTTTAATTTTGTCACAGTATGTAAAGGTATTTTTCCTTTTCCTGTTTTTTAAATGGAGCATCAATGTTAAATATTATATTATTTTATTTTATTTTATATTTGATTTGATGTATATGTACAAGTGAGGGAATACATTTTTTAAAAGGATAAAAACCATCCTTGTATGATGGTTACCTCTCCTGTAATGAGCTGTGAATGCTCTAAGCACTGTACCATACTGTACAATGACATAACAGAATTTAAGCCAGATCACAGAGGAAAGGCTGTCAAAGGGGCAAACACTCAAAAGCCTCTGACTTTTGTTTCTCCACAGAGACTTAGCAAGATGCCTTTTCTTCACAGGTTTAAAAAAATTAAAAGAAAAAAATTGTTAAAAATTGCTGTTAAAAATGTTGTCAATGCTGTTAAAAAAAAAAAAAAAAGTGGGTTAATTCTCAGTGCTGATCCCTCCTACCCTACCCTACCTCCCAGTTAGCCTAAAAAGTCTTGTCTTCACCAGGGCCTGTGCACATTAGTTTTCTCCATCTACACAGTGCACCTTTCTGAACTGCCCGAGCAGAGCAAGTACCTCCTGTGTGAGCTTTAGCAGCTCTGATAGCGAGTGCTCGCATTTGTCTGACCTGTGCAAGCTCTCACCTCTTCCCAACAGAGCAGGCCAGCTCAGTCCAAGCAGCAAAGCTTCCATGCAGAAGGCTGTCACAGTGGAGATGGAGAGGGATGCTTTCCGACCTTCTCTGTATAGACCTGGCAGCATAGTTACTCCAGTCCTTCTATGTCTCTTTTGCTGGGAAAGATCCATCTGCTTGAATTCCATGACACGCAGGAAAGCTGTGCTCCCTGCATACTCTTCATCTTTCTAATTTACAGCTCAGCAGATTCATGAAGGGATGAGGGAAACAGAAAGAAGGGAGGAGGTAATGGTCTGTGGCATTGCAAGATGTTGGGTTAGCACCTCCGTGTTCAGTTTTGGCTGTTGTGCATGTACCTCACTTCCTTGTCAACACAATGCAAGGAAAGCTTTTCTCAGGAAACATTCCTGATCACAGTTCCTCTGATTTTGCAGCTTGTGCTAGCTAAGTCTCTTTCTGCAAAGCTGCCTCTATGTACATCTTAATTTTGTCAGTGGATTTTATCAATGTTTAAGTGCAGTGTTTGAAACTCATGCTCAGTTTTATTCAGGAATTCCTCTCCCATGTAGACAAGCCCTTCTGCCTATCTTTTACCGTTGGCCTCAAAGCGAGTACGATGAGCAGATAATGAGTGGTAATGAGGGGGGAGAAGCAGCAGGTCTGGTGTCACACCTGCAGCCCAACCCATGGCATCAAAAACAGCCAGCTAAGACAATAATGCAGGGACAGATAGGGAAACCTACAGTCTCTTACGGAACAAAATCACCTGAATAGCACAGGGCCAGGAGAGCTGTGGCTAAAGCTCTGTGACCAAGCCAAAGACCAAATGGGTGGATTTAACTTCCACAGCCAACAATGCACCTTCCACATTATAAATTGCACTTATCCAGAATCCGAACTTGCTAACAATGTCATTTCTCTGCCTTGCTCTATTTCACACCTTATTTTTGTTTTTCTAAGTAATTTAAAATAATCTGAAAACCT
The DNA here is from genome assembly GCF_036370855.1 of Dromaius novaehollandiae. Taxonomy (NCBI): domain Eukaryota; kingdom Metazoa; phylum Chordata; class Aves; order Casuariiformes; family Dromaiidae; genus Dromaius; species Dromaius novaehollandiae. The sequence continues at coordinate 200,151,804 of NC_088098.1, read as the reverse complement.
AATTCATTGGATTAAAAAAATAAATAAAACAGTACCCAGGAAATATTTACCCCAAAATGTCTTTTGATAAATGAGATCAGATTTGTATATTTTAAGTAGTCTATTGCTATACTGTTCTGTATTAGGTTAAGAAAAAAGCAAGAAATTAATGGTAACTCATTTTAAAAAACAATGTGGATGGCATCCAATATAACTCCAGTTAATCCTCAACCAGGTTTTTACTTTCACACAAAAACAATCTTTACTTCAACTGGATCAGGACCAGTTACAAAGCTTTGTTATTTTTGGTAGTGACAGCAGTAACCATAGTAGTAAAAAAACAGCTTTAGTAACTTAAATGGCATCTCAGGCATTTTTAAAAGTACAATTTATTTTTTACGTTACTAAAAGTCAATTAGTCATTCATTTTGCATGGTTCGGGGAAAGTTTGAACAGTAGTTTTCTGAAACTGTAGCTCAAAACATGGCTTATAAAGTCAAAGTGTAAAAATATTCTAATATTAGTCTTTGCTTTCTATTGTTTTAATTCACATGGCTATACAGGAAGGCTCCCAAAAGTGTGACAATGCATCAAACACTTACATAGCCATAGATATATACAAAGCTCTCTACAGTTTCATCTGTCGCCTTTTTCTTTAAGTGTTTAGCCTCTCGTTGTTGCAGAGAGCCTTACAAACATGAAGCGAGTTTATCCAACAGTACCTACCCCAGTATACCAATTCCCCCTTTGCTGGAATATCAGCTTTAAAGCCCAAAAAAGTCCTTCCGGAATCAAAACTATCTAATCAAGAACCAATCAGTGGCAATTAGTGGCTCAGATGGGGAAGGCATTGGAGTGAAAATAGCTGTGGTAGGAGCTGAGAGTTGCATCATGGAGGGAAACCAGTCACCCAGTGAACCCAAATATTTTAAAAGTATGCTTCAGTAACTAAGCCTATGTAAGATTTCCTTTTTACACTCTGCAGCCAAACTGCTCAAATGCTCCAAGGAGTAACAACAACAACAACAAAGTATCTTTTCCTTTATAGCAAACAGCAACCTAAAGTTCCATTTGTATTGTTTCAAGAGTGAAAATATTCTGCAAAATTAAATTAAATTAAATTAATGAACAAACAGAAACTTCATGAATACTGCTGGTTTTAATTACAAACCTGTATAATTATTTTTGCTTGTGTCCCACTTAGGTAATAGGATACACATTCACATACTGTTGCTGTCCACTGCATGCTTCCACCTGTTGGTCTGACATGAAACAAATTAAAACTTCCTTTAGTACAAAGAGAAGTTGGCTTTACTGACCATCGTCTAAGCTTACATGGAAAACCTACCCTTTACTAAGGCTCCAACATTTTTTGAAATTGCCTGCACTGCTGGTGGAGAAAGACAATCTGTATTATAGCCAATAATAAAAAGAAAACGGTATTTGGCTCTGGATTGGTATGACAAAAGAATTCAAAAATATGAAAACATACTTGTCAGATTCTGGGAGGATTATGAATTCTAGAATTAAGTCTTAAAAGAACCATGGAAAATGATAGTTCATCTGCAAATTGGGCATTCTGTATTCATCTGGGGAACAGGTATTACAACATGACTGTTTTTCTTTCCAGTATAGACAGCACACAAACAAATACAATTCTCTCTCTTATCTACAGTCTGGAAAAGAGAGACCTGTACATTTTCATGAGACCTGATTCATCCAAAATTCTGTGTCAAAGACAAGAGCATTCAGGGAAATCAGGAAATCCTATGCCATCTGTCCAGTGTTTTATAATTCATCCTATGAATAATTTTTTATTTCCGTATCAGAGTTTGTGCTTTACTGGTATGTAGCATAACCCTAGAAAAAAGCCTCTACAACATATGACAGCTGCCACCCAATTTCTTCTTTATACAAAAAGCAAGTGATATCTAGATCTCAGGTCATTAGTGCTAACCAAAGAAAATACTAAGTTATGTCATTACCACATTTCTGATACTGCTATTTCAATATAAGGGAAAGGCTACCTTATATCTACCAAGGAACATTCTATTGCTAACATCCTCATTATCTTCATATTTTCCTCAAGTTTTCTCAGACAGCTGACATCCACTGTTTTTACAGCTCCGGAATCATACAACATTACCTGTTACAGACAGGAAACACAATGAAACAGAAAAAAACTCTTAACATTATCCATTATCTGCAATAAATGATAATTCAATGCACATTATATATATATATATATATATATATTTATATTACACACACACACAAGTAGCATTCATAATGAAGTCACCAGTGAACACTACACAAACATTACCACTAGCCTCTGCACTGAAGTACTTCACACAACACAAATGATAACCACTGAGCACTGAGAGGCTGAAACGCACAAATGTGTTCAAGTGGGTTAAACAAATTCATAGAGAGCAAGTTTGCCAGGTTACTAAACATGACAGTATAGTTGCACCTTCAAGTCAGAAATCCCACAACTCTCATTGCTGGAAACTAGGAAAGCATGGCAGAGGAAAGTCACTCAGTATCTGCCTTATTTATTGTAAGCTTTCCCTAAGCATATAGGTGCTACTGAAGAGAGAATACTGGGATTAATGGATCTTTGTCTGACCCAGTAGAGCAGCTTCTTGTGCAACAGGAAGAATGAACCAGCAGAACTGCTGCCCTGAAAAGCCGAATCCAAGCCCTTTTCAGTCAGATAAGATTAGCACTGATGTTTACATTCCCTGCAACCATGACGCTAAAGTTATCTACAAACATTGCTTTTCTCAAGGATGTGAGCACCTGAAATGCTAAGGGTAGTAACGTGGACCCACTGTTCACTAGAAGAGAACCATAACAAAGAAGGGCATATTTGCGATCCCAAAAGCTCAGTTACAACCATCTTAACTCCCATTAGATAATGACAACTTTAAGGAAAAAACAACCTAAATATTTCACTGGACATTTTAAGAATTAGGAAACAACTTCCCTTCCCCTCCACCCACACCTGCACCCACCCACCCACACACCACTCCTCTCCCTGCAAAATAACTACCCCTGGCCAATGTGCTGTGAGGGGAGGGAAAGGGGGAAGAGAAAAGAAATTCAAGCAAAAGCCTCAGGAAACTGTTTCAAAAGGCAGGCCACTATAAACATAGCAAGAAATGCAGGGAAAGACTTAGCTTACTATGCATAAAGTAAAAAAACCAAAGGAAACAAAGCTTTGCTAAGAAATCAGATGGTAGCAAAGTGACAAAATTCCTAAGGTGATGTCCAATGGACAAAGAAATCCTATCTTAGGGGAGCTGGATGTAGAAAGCACAAGAAAACAACATGTATGACTGACAGCACAACAGCTGATGCGCACCTACTGGAGCGTGCACTTGGACTTAATGCTACTACCTTCCACAATTCTTGGTGACACCTGCACACTCTTTGTAGGAGCGTGTATGCATCTAGGCTGTTACCTGGAAAAAGAAACCTCTTCTCCCCTGCTTTGGTTATGTTAGTGCATAAAAATTTGCAAACACAGAAATGCTGAAATAGCTTGCTTCCTCACTTCCTAAACAGTAACAGACATCCCAGCCTGTTTATTACTGTTATTAGTTAACTATATCTATTCTCTGAACTATACCATGAATAACAACAAAATCTCTTTCAAATTTTAAAGACAAAGAAATTTAAGCACAGTCAAATAGAAACATAGAATCACTGAGGTTGGAAGGAACCCCTAGAGATTGTCTAGTCCAACCTCCAAGCTAAAAGCAGAAGCAACTAAAGTAGTGGTTGCTCAGGGCCGTGTTCAGTCAGGTTTTGCTATTACCAAGGATGGAAACTCTACAACCTCTCTAAAGTAACCCTCTACCACTGTTAAATCAACTTTACAGGGAAAAAAACTTTTTAATTTTGAAATACAGCTTGTTCTATTTCAGTTTGTGCCCAATTGCCTCTTCTCCTGTCACTGGGCACCTTTCTACCTGTCACTCCTGCCACCTTTGCTTGATTTACTGCACATGGAGATGGACCATTCTTGACCTTGAAAGAGGTGATGCTTGAAAAATCAACTAGGTCTCCTGGACCCTTCTTCCCTTATATGCCTTATAAAGTCAAAGTGTAAAAATATTCTAATATTAGTCTTTGCTTTCTATTGTTTTAATTCACATGGCTATACAGGAAGGCTCCCAAAAGTGTGACAATGCATCAAACACTTACATAGCCATAGATATATACAAAGCTCTCTACAGTTTCATCTGTCGCCTTTTTCTTTAAGTGTTTAGCCTCTCGTTGTTGCAGAGAGCCTTACAAACATGAAGCGAGTTTATCCAACAGTACCTACCCCAGTATACCAATTCCCCCTTTGCTGGAATATCAGCTTTAAAGCCCAAAAAAGTCCTTCCGGAATCAAAACTATCTAATCAGGAATCAATCAGTGGCAATTAGTGGCTCAGATGGGGAAGGCATTGGAGTGAAAATAGCTGTGGTAGGAGCTGAGAGTTGCATCATGGAGGGAAACGCTACAAAAACGAGAGAGGAGACTCTCAAAGACAGGCAAGGAAAAGGAGCACAAAAATGAAAGAGAACAAAATACAGTAGTGGCTTACAGGGGAACAGATTTTCTTCGTAAATTATAAATGCAACCGGACATAACAACCTTAGTGTTTAACTACAACAGAAAGTCACATTCCCTGTCTGATACCTGTGTAACTGATATGAGTGGATAAGAGCTCTGTGCTTGGGGAAATCCACTGTCCTGTTTTTATAGTCCTGGCCCCATGAACTATGTCATGCCCATCCAAATTGCAGAATTCATTACCACAGGATGTCAGAGAGATCATATGCATAAATAGGTTCCAAAATGGTTAAACAGATGTATGGAGATCTACTAATGACTATTAAATATGGCTAACATCTAACCTACAGAGTCCCAGAAGCTAGAAGAACAAACCAGGGGAAGGAGCAACCTGTACCTATACTCTTTCTCTATCCATCCATTCTTTACTGCTGATTCACAGAATCGCAGATTTGTTGAGGTTAGAGGGGACCTCCGGAGATCGTCTAGTCCAACCCCCCTACTCAAAGGGGGCTCAGCCACAGCAAGTTGCTCAGGGCCACATCCAGGCGAATTCTGAATATCCCCAAGGATGGAGACCCCACAGCACCTCTGAGCAACCTGTTCCAGTGTTCGCTCACCTCCACAGGAGAAAAGTGTTTTCTTATCTTGAAATGGAATTTCCTGTATTCCAGTTTGTGCCCACGGCCTCTTGACCTGTCACTGGGCACCACTGAGAACAGTCTGGCCCCATCTTCTTTACTCCCTCCCATCTGGTATTTCCATACACTGATAAAAATCCCCCTGAGCCTTCTCTTCACTAGCCTGAACAGCTCTCTTTCTCCCCTTATGTCAGATGCTCCAAGCCCTTAAACACCTTCCTGGCCCTTTGCCAGACTTACTCCAGGATTTCCATGCTTCTCTTGCACTGGGAAGCCCAGAACTGGCCTCAGCACTCCTGAGGACTGAGAAGAGGGGAAAGATCACCTCCCTCCTCCCAACGCAGCCCAGGATGCCCTTGGCCACTTGTGCAGCAGAGGCACATTGAGGCTCATGTTCAACTTGTTGTCCACCAGGACCCTCAGCTCTTTTTCTGCCAAGCTGATTTCCAGATGGTAAGCCCTCAGGCTACACTGGTGCATGGAGTTATTCCTCCCTACGTGCAGGACTCTGCACTTGCTTGTGTTGAACTTCATGAGATTCCTCTCTGCCCATCTCTCCAGCCTTCTGAAGTTCCTTTGAATGGCAACACAACCACTCCTTCCACTTCTGTGTTCTCTGCAAACTTCCTGACGGTGCACTCTGCCCCGCTGTCAAGGTCATTAATGAAGATGTTAAACCGTGCTGGCCCCAGTATCAACCCCTGACAGACACCGCTGATGACTAGCCTCCAGCCAGACTTCCTGCTGTTCATCACAACCTCCTGAGCCTGGCAGTTCAGCCAGTTTTCAGTCCATTAGTCCATTTCATTGTCCACTTCTCCAGTCCATACTTCATGAGTTTGTCACTGAGGATGTTACGGAAGACAGTGTCAAAAGCCTTCCTAAAGTCAAAGTAAAAAACTTCCACTGCTCTGCTCTCATCTACCAAGTTAGTCATCTCATCACTATCATGTTGGTCAAGCATGACTTCCCCCTTGTAAATCCACACTGACTTCTCCCAACCCCTTCTTGTCCTTAATACGTTTGGAAATGACTTCCAAGACTATTTGCCCCTGATCACCATGACCTTTCAAAGATCATCAAGAGCGTCCTCACAATGACATCAGCCAACTCCCTCAGCACTCATAAGTGAATCCCATCAGGTCCCATGGACCTGCACATATCCAGTCTGTTTAAGTGTTTCCTAATTTGATCCTCCTCCACTGAGAAGACGTATTCCTTGCTTCAGACTTTCCCACAGGTCTTAGGAGCCTGGGATTCCTGAAGGCAAATCTTACCAGTAAAGACCAAGGTGAAGAAGGCATTGAGTACTTCAGCTTTTTCCACGTCATTTGTCACCAGGTCCCCTGCCCCATTCAGCAGCAGGCCCACATTTTCCCTAGTCTTCCTTTTGCAGCATATACTTCTAGAAGCCCTTCTTGGTGCCTGTCACTTCCCTCCAAAACTCCAAGTGAGTTTTGGCTTTTCTAACTCCATCCCTGCGTGCTCAAATAGTGTCTCAATATTCCTCCTGGGTCACCTGTCCCTGCTTCCACCTCTTTTATGCTTCCTTTTTATGTCTGAGTTTAGTCAGGAGCTCCTTGTTCATCCATGCAGGCCTCCGGCCACCTTTGCTTGATCTACTGCACATGGGGATGGACCATTCTTGACCTTGAAGGAGGTGATGCTTGAAAAATCAACTAGATCTCCTGGACCCCTCTTCCCTCCAGGACCCTATCCCCTGCAGTTCTTCCAAGCAGATTCCTGAACAGGCCAAGTCTGCTCTCCTGAAGTCCATGGCTGTGATCCTGCTTTTTGCCTTGCTTGTTTCTCTCAGGATCCTGAACTCCACCATCTCATGGTCCCTGCAGCCAAGGCTGCCCCCAGCCTTCACATCCCTGAGCAGTTCTTCCTCATTTGTAAGTATGAAGTCCAGCAAAGCATACTTCTCATTGGCTCCTCAGTCACCTATGTCAGTAAGTTATCATCAATGGACTCCAGAAACCTCTTGAATTGCATATGACCTTCCAGCAGACACCAGAATGGTTAGAGTCCCCCATGAGAACCAGGGCCTGTGCATGTGAGGCTTCTTTTAGTTGTATGAAAGAGGCCTCATCTACTTCTCTCCTTCCTGATGAGGCAGCCCGTTGCAGATACTCACCACAATGTCGCCTATGTTGGTCTGCCTTCTAATCATAACCCACAAGCTATCAGCTGGCTCATCACCCACCTCTAGGCAGAGCTCCACGCATCCCAGCTGCTCTCTCACATGAAGAGCAACTCCTCCTCCTGCCTGTCCTTCCTAAAGAGTTGTATCCATCCATTGCAGCACTCCAGTCATGAGAGTTATCCCACCATGTTACTGTCACCCCAGTGAGATCATAGCCTTGCAACTGCACACATACCTGTAATTCCTCCTGTTTGTTCCCCAAGCTGCATGCACTAGCATACAGGCACTTCAGCAAGGCACGCAGTAGTGCGGATTTAGTGGCTTAATTCAAATTTTGGTCTGATCCTGTAAGGCTATTCTTATAAATGGCTGTTCCTGTGAGTTTTTACTAAGATTCAAGGTGGATAGTATAAGTAACTACCATAAAATCATAGACAATAGGTAAAGAATGAACATTATATGGTCATCTGGTCCATCCCCTTATCCTAAGCCAGGGTCAAATAGTGTTCCTGAGAGATGCTTGTCTAATCTATTGTTAAGATGTCCAGTAGTTTTTAAATATCAACAGCCTCCCTGCGTGCTTATTTATTCTAAAGCTTAGAACACCTTTTCATAGTATTTAACCTAAACATTCTTTCTTTCAGCTAAAGCCCATTACTTCTGTTCCTACTTCAGTGAACATGGGTGGCAGTCTATTGACTTCTTCCTTTTTGATACCTTTTATACTTCAGGGCATTACATCTTACCTGCTACCTACACCTCTGAACAACCCTCCTTCCTTCATTCTTCTTTTCACTGGCCATGTTTTCCTGTCCCCTGATCAGTCTGGCTGCTTTCCTTTAGACTCTCTCCAACCAGTCCAACTTTTCCCTGATATGCTTCCCGAAAACTTGCATAATTGAGAGGTGAGACCTACTCAACAGAAAAAATTGTATCAAGCACCTTTCAGATGACACTTGCCATGTTCACAATAACACATCATTATGGACTCATATTTAATCTGTGACTTCTAAAGTAAGCATGTAACTTCTAAATCCTTTCATAGGACATGTGCAAGCCCAGTTATACCATACCTGTATTGACAAATAGATGAATGTATGCCAGCTTTGACAGTTACACATCCTGGTTGAGGACATCCATGACACAATGTCTGATGGGAGAACGTGTCAGAAATGGTCTTGGGATAAAATCTTCCCTCCTGACAGCATTTGAAAAAGCCTGCCACTACACAGAACAGGTGGGACAGCGGTCACAGAGGAGACATGGCAAAGGCAGGGGAGGATGCGTTACTTCTATACAGCAAAGCTTCTGCCTTTCCCAGAAGCCTATAGCACAATTAAGTGCCTCTAGCAAGGCTTCTTGCCTTTCTTTGGAATGAATCAAAATGTATTATCTTGCGTAATCATAGTGTATAAATATCTGTAGTCTTCTACGTTACTGTTGAAGACAAAGCCTGCAAGAGCCACCCCTGTGGAACAAAAAAAACCCTGCGTGTCCTCATGTGTTTGGAGTGTACTTTCCTACGGAGAAGCGAAGGGAACTCTTTTGCTATAAAAGGAAGTTCACACTAGAAGATGCAATGCATGTGGCAGTCCTCATTTCAAGGGTTTCAAGCACAAGAACTGACAGAAACCAAGGATGTAGCAATGTCTCTTGAGCTTTGTTTAAAAAGGTCTTGTGTTGCTTTGCTCATTGAGTAGATCCAGCTTATGAGATCAGAAGGCAAGAGAAATATTTAAATGTATAAAACCAAGTAAACCTATCAAAAGTTTCCATTGCTGCCTACGTATCTGCACAGGACCTGTTTATGAAAGTGTGAACGCTACTGTCTTCTACTAGCCTTGTAGAAGCATAACACTTCTGGAAATCAGACATGTCTAAGCCATTTTTAGTGTGATAGATTAGTAGTGCAGGGAGTAGTTCAAACATTAAACGAGGTCACCTTGTAACCTAATGACCATTTTCAATTTCTCCTTCCTACGCCTTTGGGCTGTAGCCAGGTTGCTTCTTCCTTTGATACAGCACTAAAACTCAACCTTTCCTCCTGGGTGGAAGTTCACATTAGTATCACTCTTTTAGTTAGAGCAAGGATGAAAGTAACAAATAAAGAGAGAGTAACAGCTCTATTTAGATTCTGAAGGGAATTGTGAATATTAAGAAGCCAATATATTAGTCAGGCCTGGAACCTGCAATCGAGTAGCACTGTTCCTCTTAATGATTAGGTGATCGTGGCAAAATATTTACAAATTCAGGTGATCTTGGAGGGAAATCCTATGAAACGAGGTCCTCTGTTTCCTCTGGTTTACTCTTTCCAATAACAGCTATTACAGATTGCCAAAGTCTTGTTATTTATTGTCAACCACCTGCAGATTTCTCTGTTGTGGACAAAAAAAAAAGAAATTAATTTTAAAATATCACAGTTGATACTTTATCCTAGGGAAAGAACAGACAGCAATAACAGTCTTTAAATCCATTTGTTTACTGTACCACTAGACTTTATGTAATGCTGTTTTTCTTCCTGAAATACATCTGCCAGTGATATGAAATGATCACAATGTAATATCCTAAATGTTTTCATCATGTGTAATTATTTATTTTCATGCCATTCTGAAATCCTAGGCACACTGCCGACTTGATGATCATGTTTTCCCCCACAAAATATTTAGTAGACAAGAGACAAAAGCCTTAAAAGGATCAGAAATAGAAACGTTTACATAACCTGCCACTTGAATCATCAGAAAGAAAATGCTATGTTTTATCTGAAAAACACAAACAAGCTTTTCTTGTCAGCGACTTTTTTATTTATTGTTTGCCTTAAAATTTTATATTAAAGTAAAAATTACAAACAGAAAACAAAACAAAGAAACAAAGAAAATAAGTAAAAGCCAAGCTGATTGAATTAACTTGTATCAAGCCTGGCAAAAGGCTGACATGTAATTTTAGCTAAAGTTATTAATTTAATGGACTGCCTCTAGAACTGCAGTTATATTAATTCAATTAACAGCAATTTGCAAATAAATTTACAGTGTAGGCCCTAGTTGTTAAACTGGATCAAGACAGACCAGTAATAGCATCACAATCCCTTTTGTTTGTGGAAAAAAAGTAAGATTTTACGTGGATCTTTCGAAATATGGTATTCAGTGAATTTTGATACCAGACCGATGGTTCTGAAGCCTGTAATTAGGAGGAATAAAAAGCATATGACTTTAGGAGCATGGGGATGCTCTCTTTAATGCAGCTGCATGAAAAATGCACTTTTAGCTGCTCTGCTAGACGAAAGGTGTCCTAAGAAGAAGTGTGTTCCCTGTAGCCAGGTTTTTTACCATTTTGGTTGAATTATTTCAATTTTGAAAAGTCAGTTGCTGGAAAAGCATAGAAACCTCTGCTTTTTCCTAGGGATTGAGAATTAAGGCACACTGGGCACTTCTGTATACGTCTTCAAAGCTTCGCTTGTAGTAAACAATTGCACTTTGGGCTTCTCTCAGTCATGTTTGAAAGCATTAGTAAATCCCAAATCCAGTATATGTCTAGTGTGCATAGACAGAATGCAAAAGAACTTATTCAGGTTGAAGAGAAGAGAAAACTCTTCTAGATACATCATTAGATAGGAGAATCATTTGGGTAGGATTCATCTCAGCTAAATTTAGACAGTTGTAATGCAGATGTCTCTATCAGCTAGTCTAAGTTCTCTTTACAGTCTATGGAGAAAAACAGGCACTTTTAAGGGTGATTCATCTGTTTTGCTTTAAACATCTAGTTTAGAGTGCACAGATTGATATTCTAAAACTGTCTGTTCCTCTTCACTAATTATAAAAGGATGGTCAGATGATCTATGAATCCATGCGAATATAAACTGATCCTTGAGGTGACATAGCAAACGCCTGCTTTGGCTGCAAACGTAATAGTTCTTCATCACAAGTAGCAGACAGCTCCATTTTTCTGGGTCCCATGACATTCTTCTCAGCTTATTCACCAGAAAGGGAGATGAAACGGGCCTGCCACTCATGGAGTGTTTGCAGAGAACCAGCCCCATCTGGAAAACATTGTTCCCGCATGGTCATTTCTGTTCAGAATTCTTCTGGTCCTGGCTGTCTTTGGAAGGTGTCAACTCAAGACAAGAGAAAGAAGAAGTTAGCCAGGCACAACATGTAATAGCTTTCAAAACTTTATCTTGTGATGTCTTTCAGAATCTTCCAGGAAAAATCCAGTGAAACTATATTGCTTTTTTTGCCATCTTCATTTCTTCCCAACCTCACTGAGGTAACTTATAATAGAGGGCAACATAGTTTAACAAGGTTCTGTATTAAAGTTGGTACTCCTTTTGATGCTGTACCTTTTAAAATTACTACAGCAAATCTGGCAAATCTAACACTCCTATCAGCCTGTATATATACCAAAATTTACAAGCTCTCATCAGTCTTAAGAAGGGCTTCTACTGCTACATTAGCAAAAAACAATAAACAAGGAAAACCTGGGCCCCCTGAAAAACAGCGCAGGTAATTTAGTGCCAGAAGACACAGATGCTCGATGTCTTCTCTGCCTCAGTCTTCACCAACAAAGTCTCTCATGGCCTTTGTGCCTAGAGCCAGGGTTCAAGGAGAAGAACTGCCAGTAATGAATAGGATCGAGTCAGGGATATCTTGTGAAATCTTGACCTATACATCTCCCTGGGACCAGGAGAGATGCCCCTGAAGATGCTGAGAGAGCTGGCTCAGCACATTGCATGACACTGTTTCTCTATCATCTGTGAAATGTCATGGAGATTGGGGTGGGGGAGGGGGTCCCTGATGACTGGAGGAAAGCGAAAGTTGCACCCATCTTCAAAAAGGGAAAGGACAATGTAGGGACCTACAGGGCAGTCATCCTCACTTCAGCCCCTAGAAAAATCATGGAGTGAGTCCTTTTGCAAGCCATTTTCAGGAACATAAAGGAGAAAAGGTGATAGCATAGCAGCAGGATGGATTTATAAAGGGAAAACAAGTGCTTGACCAGCCTGATTGCCTCCCGTGACGAAATGACTACATCTGTAGACGAGAGGAAAGCAGCGGATGTCATCTACCTTGACTCTAGCAAGGTTTTCAACACAGTCTCCCACAGCACCCTTGTATCCAAGTTGGGACATCACAGTTTAGATGGGTCAACTACTAGATGTGTGAAAAAATGGTTAGATCATCAGGCTCAAAAACCAGTCATTAATAGTTTGGCCTCTATGTAGACGTCAGTTACAAGTGCTGTTCCCCTATCCCACTCCATCCTGAACCTTGTTCTGTTCAATATTATTAACAAAGACCTGGAAGAGAACATGGAGTGCTTGCTATCAAGTCTGTGGGTGACATCAAGCTGAGGGCTGCAATCGATATGCCTGAGAGCAGGACTGACACTTGGACGGACCTGAACAGGATAGAAGAATGGGCTGACAGGAACCTCATGACATTGAAAAAGGACAAATACGAAGTCGTGCAGCTGGGATAGACTAACCTGCTGCATACTTTGTATTGGTGGGGCTGCCCGGTCAGGAAGCAGGTCTGCTAAAAAGAATGTGGCGGTCCTGTATGACATGTGGCTAAATACAAGTCAGCAAAGTTTCCTGGCAACAATGAAAAATAACACCATCCTGGGCTGCATTCACAAGAATGTAGCTGGTAGATCAAGGGAAGTGATTCCCTTTACTCAGCATTCTTGAGACTATATCTGGAATACTGTGTCCAGTTTTGGACCCGCAGAACAAGAAGGATGTTTATAAACTCATGTGAGTCCAGAGAAGGGCCATCAGGATGGTTGGAGGCTGGAGCATGTGCCCTGTGAAGAGAAGCTGAGGAAGCTGGGGTTGTTCAGCTCAGAAAAGAGATGGCCCTGGGGCCATTAATAGCAGCCTGCCAGTGCCTATGAGATTACAGAGAAGATTGAACCAGGCTCTTCACTGAAATACATGAAGGAACAACAAGAAACAATGGTCATAAATTGAAAGAAAGGAGGTTCTGACTGGATAAAAGAAAAAAACATTCACTATGAGGATAACTGAGCACTAGAATACATTGCCCAGAGAGACCATGGAATCTCTGTCCTTGGAGGTTTTCAAGACCTGACTGAGCAAAGCTCTAAACAACCTAGCTGACCCTGCTTGGAGCAGGAGGTTGGACTAGAGACCTCCTGAGGCCTGTTCCAACCTGAATGAGTTTATGATTTAAATATATTTCAAAAGGAGAGGGAGCAATGAATAGCCTTGCAAGAACCAAGAAGGTATCTTTATTCCACCTGGGGAATTCTGTGTAATAATACCTACTATTTAGCAAAATCTTGATCATAAAAAAATGGTAGATATTTCAGCAAATTATTCTGGGCAGGGCTGAATACATTTTTTATCGAGCTTTCTCTCCTAAGTCCTTTCTTCCCACCTATACTTTCACAAACACCATAGTTCTTTTGTTTTACATGCTCAGTAATCTCCCTTCTGCCCACATTCAGAAACTGTTGAACCAATCTTCTCATATATTAATGACATTCCCCAACTGCAAACTCCATTCAGAACCCCATATGAGATGGATGTTTTTCAAAAGTGAAATAATCTCTACCTAAAAAAAAAACCACTATACCCTTTCAACCAACTGTAGGCTATTTCCTGGATCCATTAGCAACTACAGGATATGAGCAACTTGATATGGGGGTTTAAAATATGTGGCCAGGACTCTTGGTGACATGTTTGGAAAGACTTAAAAAAACTGCCCAAGTCTGAATCGATCAACTTTGCCTGAAATGTAACTGAGTTCCCCTTTGTAAATACATGGAAATACACTCAGGAAAATTTCTAACATTTCTGATACTATCCTAGCATCTTCCGTGATTTTAATTGAAGTCTGCTTGAGAAGTTTCAATTTTTTTTTTCGTTGTTTCAGCCACTGCTCTGCTGCTCCTTTCTGACTGTGTATGTTGTTCAGTTTAGAAAAACAGGCTTCATATTTTCCACTTAGGACTCCAGTGATTCTTGGAGTATATGTGATTTAGAGGGAAGAGCTTCCACTCATTTCGGTTTGACAAGTATGACTGAAGAAATGGGAGAGAGCAACATGGAGAGAAACTCCAGCAAAGCCCTTCCTTCACAGAAGACAAACAAACACTGGAAAATGCTTGAATTCTTTTTCTTTGTCCTTTGATTAATGTCTGTCATTAATTTTCATTAAATGTTCTCTGAAATGGTACGAATTTGAGACACATTATAAGTATTCACAAACAAACTCTTGCCTGAATTTAGTAAGGTGCCAGAACACCTATTATTGGAAATGTAGGCCTTTGCTTTAACTGCTCTTAAGATTCCCCACTGCACTTCATCAGCAGGCCTTCAGCCTATATTACAAGGATTATATTTTCATGTCAACGAATGTTTTTCCCAATTTCAAATCAAACAGGGTCATCTCTGCTAAAGTTAACAGATCAGCCAAAATGTCAATTGGGATATTGTTCCAATCAGGGGATACACTAAGACTCAAAATGTATTTTACTGATACTCTCCAATAGATGATGAGTCTAGTCATTGGTATCATAAACTGGATTTAAACCATGGATGAGAAACTAATCACACCCCTGAAATAAGTATGTGTGTACAAATTTTTCTTGTATATATACTGAATCGTCTTGTGCTACAGCTGAATTTAGTTCTCCAAAAAGAGAGGCACTATATCACATTATTACTCTACAATGTTAACTTTGCATTAGACCTTTGTTGTTTTCTTTGAGTCAGAATGCTACTAACGTGGAAATAAAAGCAAAAAATACTGGTTCATACCAAAAGACAATTTGAGAAAAGTGGCCTTATCTCTTACTGTGACCAAAAGCGGATGTTTAGAGAAAATATACAAAAACAGGCAAGTGTGGAATGGTGCTTCCCTCAGTATACTCTCTAACTATCAGCATTTAGAGGCCAACAAAGCTAGGGATCATGTCTGCACCACCCTATTTAATAGTTTGTCTGGTCTAATTCGTGAACCATAAAACTGACTGTCATTTGATCATTTCATCAGGTGCTTCTGGTTCTTATGCTATTCAAAAGGAATAAACAATCATGCCTGACTACATTCTCATAGAAAACTATCATTCTTCTATCACATCCATCCTAAGCTGCAGAGTTATAGCCCATTTAAGCCCTTCCCCATTTGTCATTGATTCAATCATGCTTATCCATTTTCTTTACACATGAATAACACAAAAACCTAAAAACATACAGTACCTTCTAGTAAAACACTTAAATGTCTTTCCTAGCATGACCGAATTAATTTGATAGTAATTGCAATGCCAGGGATTGGAATGGCTGTGCCACAGGATTGTGATGCTGTTCCTTTCAAACAGCATCATTTCATTTCATGGGTAAAGTAACAGAATTCAGAGCTGGAGGTATGTGGTATTTCTCATTGATATTACAACCCATAATAATTGCGCATACTCTTTGTCTAAGGTTTTGGACAAAAACATCACAAAACAACTAAAGTAGACAAGAGGAATGGACGACAGAACAACTGACCAGCTCAAGGTCATACAAGGACTTAGACAAGGATTAAGCTACTAAACTCTTATTCCCTGAGTTTCAATATCCAAGCTCACAGCCATTAGACACAGCCTTTTAACCAGAGGAATAGCCTATACTTTGCCTTTCTCAGTCTCAATTTTTAATGCATTAGGAAGAATCCTAACTAGTAAATCCTCTAAATGCCTTATTAAGAAATCAACTATTTTCTATGCATTGGTTATAAATGACAAAGAAGCTGCCTTATGCAGAGATCCAGCTCGGGAGACCAGAGCTGAGGAGTCCAGCGGGATAGCTCAGAAGCTTATAAGGACACACCTGGTAAATCATATTTTGAGTAACCTGCTGTGAGAGGAATCTTGTTTCATATTTGCATCTTGAACTGTTGGAACTTGATTTGTAGACAGACACTTCAAGAATACTGCTGATGCTTTCATTTTCATCTCACATAGGTGCAATTCCTAGAAAGCAGAGGGTTTAGAGAAGCTTATTAGTTCTTTGAAATTACACCTTCTAGCAAATTTGGTTCTTTACCAAAGCACTCACACATGAATAAAGACATAATTCTATTTATTGAAGAAAATAAGAATTAAGAAATTAAGATTTGCAAGGGCATATAGTCAAATGAATGCTGAATTCAAAATCTGGAAAATACAGAAGGGTTTTAATTTCAAATCTTTTTAAACTTCTGGTTGCTTCAAGAGATTAAATCATTTATCATTAAATTTGTTCAGATTGTTCTTAGAGATGCCCTTGATATTAAGGAAAGACTCCTTTTATGCCATATGAGCACAATGATTTCATAATGGTCAATCTCCCAAAATCATAAAAAATGAAAATTTAAGACAGTTTCTGTTTGAAAACTAGGTGTGTAAGATGCTGTACAGCACTATTGCTAGCACTATTGATTGTTGAGATAGGAACTACTAAAATCTGGCCAAAAGTGAAATAAGAGAAGAAGACATATTTAGATGTAACATGCAATATCTGATGATTCTCACCCCCAGTGGATGAAGATGAGTGCACTGAGACTGATGGAATTTTGGCTTTCCCATGGTATATGACTTATTTTCCCACTCCCACTCTAAATCTTTTAAATGGCAACTCCCCTGATGTGTCTGCCCTCAACTTTTGCAACATGCAAATAGAAATGGGAAATTGTTCAGAAACTGATTAGAAAGAAAAGTAAAATTCACAAGTTTATAATCACAGTTCAAGATCAGGAATGTCCCTTTTTAAACAAACAGCCAAATCAGTGAAATGAAAATCAGATAGCTCACATTCTTTCTATTTTAACAAAAGAAATTAGCATTACTATTCTAGTCATGAAAATATGTTTGTTGGGAGTTCTCTTAATCAAAGGACTAGATCACTGTATTTATCTTAACATCCATTGCAGGATACAGTGCATAGCTGTTGACTCAGAAGGACCTTGAAGGAGAGCAGAAAGAAGAAACATCTTCTCTGTGCATTTCAGATAGATCAGCATTCTGGCTATCCATAGCCTTTGCATATAAAGCTGTGGTGTGGGCCGTGAGCCAAAAGTGCTTGCTTTCCAGAGCAGTTACGCTTTTCCTAAGCCTTTGCCTCCACAATCTCTGATTTTGCCTCACAGTACTTTCCACCTTTGTCTCTGAATAATAACTATAGTACAGTGAGGGATGCAGTTGCAATATGTGTGTAACCACGTTGGACACAGTTGGTTTGGACAGCAATATATGAAGAGATGACAATGCAATCTTCATTGTGGACCATAAAGCTTACTGGGGACTCTGGTTTCCCAGGTTACCATGTCTTCACTGTCTTGCAAACAAGCTCCATAAAACATCCAGAGTTTGTTCTTCCATGCATGAGCAGAAATCTGGCAGTCAAAACTGCATGCAGTCTGCAGTAGGGTGCATTATACTATTTTCTGCATTATTATGTCCATAGGTTATGGAATCACTGTTAATACTGTCTATCATCTTATTTGGTTTCTGGAACCAGTTTCACACAAAGCAAATATTTGCCATGCTTTAGTTTTTTCCTGGAGAATTTATAGTCATTCTGGAATATACAAGCATGTACTCAGCCGAAAAACTGGTTTCCAAAAAGTGCTGCTTAGCATTTCTCAGTGTTGGGTTCACATGTATTCAAATATTGCTATTCCTTAAGTTCAAGCAAAGTTTCCCAAAGGCTGCATGTACCTTCAGCATTTTTAGAGTTATATTTAAAAATCATCTAAACAATAAAGGATAACCTTAAAGTTACATTGTATAATAATGTAAAAACAAATGACAAGACCACTAACCAGCATGTTCCTCTCACCTATGTGTTTAGACCCTAACAATCTACAAAAATTTTTTGTTTCTGTTGTACTAACTGAACAACAATTTGTGTCCCAAGGATTTGGACTAAAAAGAAGCACAAAGAAGAAGCTCAGATGGGATTTTTACTGTGAAACAAAGTTTCTTAAAGATTTTAAAGACAAAAGAGACTGGTTTGCCCAGAGGCAGAATTTCAATTTCAGTCAGCCTTACTGTGGCTGAGCTACAACATGAATTTTAGAAAGGTGTCAACATCTTTCATGGGTACATCTACATACATACAAACATAACTGAAAGACCTCCAAGATCCAAATCCAGCAGATGGTAGAATACAAACTTCAGCGCCTACACAGAAGCTTCAGTAAGACCCCACAGAATACAGCGGTGTCTCTCTTTGATACTCATTTCTGTACTACGGCCCAAATCTGTGCCAATATTAAATGGCCTTCCTTACTAAAAACATATAAAGTCTCAAAGATTGAAAGATGAAGCCAGAAAAAGCTTTTCTGCTGGTTTAAGGAGTCTTATAGTACTGGATATCTTCTCCTTATTCATAATACACGATTGAAGTTTCAACAGTGAACTAAAACTGGGTACACATGCTCAGCTTCACTACTGGCTGGGCCTGGGGACATGGAGCTGTGGCAGCCTTGCCTCTATCAGGCTCCCAGATTCAGCATCCAAACACAACGGACAAAGCTAACTCATATTGCAACCTTGGGCTCCTATTTCCCTACAAGGAAAAACTGCTGATATTTAAATAAAAAGTACTTTATCGTGTTCACAGTAAAAAGCTTAAAAGAGGAATTTTAAAAGATGAAAGCTTGATTCAAGTGTTAAAGGTGTCTTATAAAAACTACAACAACATTTCAAATAACAAGCATTTCAACACATGAATTTTCATGCCCTATTTTTACTATGAATATACCTAAAAACAGACTCAGCAAATTTCTTACACTGTCCTTAAGACAGAAGAAAGATTCTTTAATGAAAGTAGCATAAATTCAGCACAGTTGCCACAAAAGTATCTAGAACCAAACTCTGTCCACTATTACATTTACAGGTAGTTTGTTGGTTTTGATGCAGTTGCTAAGAAAGTATCTGACAAACCCCATAATTAATTTCATTACAAGATTAGATAAATATTAGCTACTGAATATAATCACCCAATAAGCCAAGGCTTACCACTTAGTCAGACTAATTTATATACAGGGAAATACCATAGAGTAAGGATTGGTTATATGCAACCGCGGTGACACCTTCTGGAAGGCAATTTCTGGGAGCGTAGCATAATTTTCCTGATACTGAACAGCCTTCTATTTAAAGACAGGCAGCAATTCTACAGACCTTTTTCTTGGGGTGAAAGTCTTTCTCACCCTCCTCCCTCCCCCAGCCATGCATTTCTGCTCCTCACTGCTTCCTCAGCTGTGGTAGTTCAGCTGTTTGTGGGGAGTCCATGGTGAACTGCAACAAATAACAGCACTTCATTATTTTAACGTGGATCAGTTTTCTGGCTCACTATGTTGTATGCCCTCACAAACAGTTGTTCCAGCACAACAGAGGAGACAGGAAGTGCCTGAAGGTAGACAGAGATGCAGGAGAACTTCAGCTGACATCACTACTATGAGAAAATGTCCATCTAAGAGCAACCACTGACTATGCATTGTTAAATGGAAGGATATAAGGTCCTCTGTATGAGTGATGAGGGATCTAAGTGGTAATGTAATAGCGTTATATTGATCCAGCTGACCGTATGGCTCCAGAAAAAAACTGTGACAACACAAGGGAAAAGTCACACACCTGTGACCAGAAAAAGGGCAGGACCCTCCACTTTCAGCAGCAGCACAGGTTTAGATCAACTTACAATGGTCATGAAAAGTCATTTTAGATACTGTGATGAAAGCAACATTTTATCTGCAAGTCACTAAACAGTATTTTTACATGAACGACTGCAGCCATCTAGTGTAGTTGTAAAAGTTAACTACTCCATAATGATAGAAACTTCACTGAAAAACATACCAACTGAAGTGTTAGACTTGAAACCATGGATACTGGGTAATTTTAGAAATCATTAATACGTACATATTGGCTTAAAAAAACTGATGATCTTGAAAACTCTGATTTTTCAGTATATGTGATCTAAGTCTGGCACATTTCAGAAAGATAAATATAAATATTATGAGCAAGAAACTACTTGTGAAGAAGTAAGTACATGAGTACCCCTAGATATCAGTGTCTTTTGGTTAGATCACCACACCATGCTGAGATTGCTTGCCTAACTTGTGTAATGTAAACTTCAGAAACTAGATAGTTTAATTGTTCATGCTTTGCAATCATTGATCAAAGTATACTTTCAATAAAGCTGTACACCCCTGTCTACAAACTTTTCTCAGTCATTGCATTCATTGCATTTGGCCTTTTCTGCAGTAACACTAGAGGCCTGTCTCCTTCTCTAAACACATGTGCAATACCTGCCATAATCTTTAGGGGAAAATTATTTTTCTACTTAGCATCTATCACATGGCCACACTACAGAAAAAATCCAATAGCAATTACGTACCAGAAAACCAAGACATGTATTTGCAGAATCTACAATCTAAACATTGGGCCACTGGCCCACTGGCCAGTTTTAGTTCATTCAGCCACTAAACCGTGAAAATAGAAATTCTTGCCGAGAAAGGGCAAAATATAGAGGATGAGAAAAAGGACACATTTGAAGAAATAATAATTGCTACATGTTCCTGGCTGGAAAGATAGTCCACCTACAGTTAATACATGCTGCCATCTTGTGGTTCCTAATTGTAAAGGTTCTGATCACTTTTGACATTGCATTTTAAATACTATCATGTAAAATTAAGAAACAATGGAAATGTTGTCTAAACAGCTAATGACACAGATAGAAGATTTTCATTCTTTTCTGGACAATCCCTGTTGCCTTTGTTGAAATCATAAACCAGGTTGCCATTTTTTTCAGCTTTTCAGAGCGATATGAACACAAAGCTGAGGCGGTGCAGTGTATGTTTGTTCATTTTTTATTATTTATTTAGGCATGCATTGAATATAAACAAATATATCCTATGTATGATATACAGCATAACATATATGTGTATCTTCTATAATTCTTTGCGATTTGTGGGACAGGCATAGAGAATAAAATGTGTAGCTGTAGAGATTTTTATAACAATACATAACCAGAGAATGGCAACTAAAACGAGCATTTGTTGTTATTGTTCATTCATTTATTAAATGCGGCTAAAGTGTAAGGAAAAGCAAGGATGAGCTATCTTCTCACAAAAGAGCTAATCAGGCTTCTCATTAAAGAGGTCACTAAACTACCTTCTCGACAGTCCTATACACTGCTGGTTTAAAACTGGATTAGGACCTTTAACCCAAGTAATCCCTCTTACCATTCCCCTTTCTCCGCTATATCTGATAGATGCCTCCCATCAGCTATCCTGCATCCTATTCCTCAGCCATTATTCACTATCAATCAGCATGTTTTTAAGTAATGCTTATAAGAAGAGATTTTTGTCAATTAGAAATTAATACAAAACATGAGAGAAACTGACACAAGCCTTTCCTCAGCTTTGAAATATAGGCAGAAATTTTCAAAGCTAAATACAAGTTGAGAAAACTCTTGAGACTTCAACTTCATTGTGATAACTGGTTAGACAATCTGAGAGAAAAGACAACCGGTATTGACAGAGCAGGAGAGAAGGAGTTAGCGCTTCTGGGACAGAGAGACAGTTAATTTATCACCTGCGGAACACGACTTAGCTGAAGAAGGGGAAAATGATAGTGTGCCATAGAGCCAGTATCTAAACCAAGTCTATGCTTTTAATGTCAAGGAGAAATATGAATTCCAGTTCCCAGGCCTGTCTTTTGAAAATATTTTGTAGGTCTCCTTCAAAAAATGTGTTACTAGTAACTGGAAGTTGAATGTGCAAGTGCAGCCTGCTATGTAGTGATTTTTAGTCTCACTAACAGGGTTTCCTCAAGGGCATCCTGGGGATAAAATGACACAGAGTATTTTTGGTGAGGCACATACACAAGGTCTAGAATTGTTCATGATTCTGCTGTAGTATGACATTTATTGTAGTGGCTGTGGAAATCCACTGGCAGTTGTCACCATTTATTGTTCACTCCCAGTTAGTTCCATCAAATACGTTAATTCACTGGAGCTTTTCTTCCAATAATAAATCTACACAGATTGGTGGGCTCTTTGAGGTCTGTAATGGGGGCCATAGGGAAAATTCCAAATAGACTCTTCTCCCACCACTGGTTATAATTGAATTTTGTAATACCATCTTGGTCAGGGTGGAATATGGCAACCAGGGGTGTACAATCAGCAGGGGTCGGTCTTTTTGTATCAAAGTAAGTTTGCATCTGGTTTGCTCTAAGTTATCATCTGCATTCCCAGAGCAGTAACCTTATAGACTAAAGGTCTTCTTTAGATCACCAAGATGGAATACAACAGTATTCTCCTCAAAACAAATTTGACAGTACCTAAGAGCCTGTTTGTGCATCACAGCCTTTCTGATGTGCCATGGGTTGTTTCTAGTTTTGCCTACCTAGGTGTTCTGGACTGTATTTGTATTTTGTAAGCTATGTGTGTCTAGAAACAGCCTGATGAATAGGCGATGGCTATTGAATCACAGAAATCAATAAAGGAGTCCAAATTTTTAGCCTAGATGTTAAAGATGCCATCTGTGTATTAGAGATGTAGAGTTGGTAATGCTAGGACAAATGTAGTTACCCTTGCCAGTGGATCTTGG
Organism: Dromaius novaehollandiae; assembly: GCF_036370855.1. Classification (NCBI taxonomy): domain Eukaryota; kingdom Metazoa; phylum Chordata; class Aves; order Casuariiformes; family Dromaiidae; genus Dromaius; species Dromaius novaehollandiae. The sequence goes on along the minus strand of NC_088098.1, from coordinate 200,128,869 downwards.
AAAGAATGCAAAATGTCTTGGAGGAGGAGAATGAGTCATCAGCTTGTTCTTGGAGTTGTGCAGGAAGGGATGATACTTTGAAATCTTAACTCAAAAGTCAAATGGCATCTTTTTTGATGTCCTTATAGTAGATGAAGAGAGAGAGAGTTGCCTGTTAGTCTCACTGATGCACTCTCTGCATTTCAGGATTACTATAAACTGCTGATTCAGTCACTATTTGGAGGATCTACATTCAAAGATCTTTTTCACAGAAGTTCCTCCCAATGTCCTAGCAGCCCTCAGCCTCACTAAATTAACTATAAGAAACAAACTTCCCGTAGGCCAAACCACACCAAAGCAAGCCAGACTGCATATGAGGCAGAGCTGTAAAATTTGACAATAGATCTCCACAAGCATCTTATACAGAGATGACTATCATCAGGTCCTAGTTAATGAAAAGGGCTTCTGGGGAAAACAATTTACAAGCAGAATCACTTTTAGGATAACTTTGATCCAAGGAAAACTAGAAATTTTTGCCCTTCACAACCAAATCATGTTACAAAGCATATTCAAGCGTAGATAATTAAAACAATTCACATTTGCCTGATCTGGGTATTTTACAGAAAGTAGTTGAAGACTTCTTTCCACAGAATTGGCCAATTTTTGAACTTTACTGCTCCCTTCTTCATACTTTCTTCCACATTACTCCTCTTGAAATTCTTCCTGTCCCTTGAGTAGATAGGACTGTTGTCTTCTCCTTCAGCTCTTTCCTCAACGCACTCAGCATTGTTTCTATTGACCACACCACTCTGGAATCACTCTGGGGTTAGGAAAACCTAAAGAGTTCGATGTCAACTTTTGAACTTTGCCTTATTACCTGAGTCAAAACACCCAGCCCAACAAATGCTTTCTTTATATATTTAAAACGAAGGCTTAAGACACCATTTTCTTTCAAGAGTACATTTTCGGTAGCAAGTCATTTTACTGTGAACAGTACAAAAATATGAATAACCTAGGCTGCATTAAGAAACTTACCTCTTTGCAAAACCAGCCTATTTCATGGTTTTGCAAAGAAGCTGTGTAACAGCTGCAAGGTAAAATCACTGCATCTAACTGACTTCTGCTTTAGGTGATTTAAATGGAAAGCTGGAGGATGTCATCGTAAACTCACAAGAGCCAAAACAGGAGTGGTGAACCACTTCAAAAGCTACTCTCCTACTCTTACTTGTTCTGCAAATTTTGAGAGTGCCTGCGGAATACAGTAACCCCAAATCACGGTAGACAAGAGAAAACCAGCAAGCGTTAAACGCAATTCCGGCTCTCCGAGCAAATCAGCGGAGGGCGCACGCCAGGCTATGCCGTGGCCTCCGCAGCCGTTGGAGCCCGCCGCATCGCGGCTCAGCGCGCGCGCACGTAGCGGCGAGGGAAAGGCGCAGCCCCCACGGGCCTCAGCAACAGCCGCCCTCCGGGGGGGGAGCCGCCGCCCACGCCTCGCCCTGATTGGCTGCGACGGGAGCCAGGGCTGAGGAGGCTCTCGCTGATTGGCGGCTAGAGGGGGGGTTGTGGCGCGTGAGGTGGAGGTTGTGGCGCGTGAGGTGGAGGTTGTGGCGCGTGCTGGCTCGGCGAGGCTGCCTGTTGTAGGGGTGCTGGGCTGCACGTTGAGGGGTGGTTGTGTGTCCTGCTCCCTTCGGTCGGTGTTCTCGGTATGTCCTTGCTCGCAGCCTCTTTACTGGCCGCCTTGTGGCACGGCGGGCGCCCGGTGGCTTCCCCGCGGGCACCTGCCCTGGCGAGGGTGCTCTGGGTGCTCGCTGCCAGGGAAGAGCAGGGCTCCGTCGAGTAGCGAGGGGTGGGGGGAGGGGAGAGGAGGAGGACAGGCTGCTGCGCATACAGAAATACAGAAGGGAACACAAGAGGCCCAATAGCAAGCCCTCAGAAAGGAGCTGGGGTCAGTATATGTGGTGGGTCACAAGCTGAGCATGAACCTATGCTGTTGTGATACTGCAGAAAAGGCAAATAAATAGTACTGGGGATGTACAAGCAGGAATGTGATTTGAAGGCATGTGGAGGTACCTCCTGCCATATCTGGTGGTGGTAAATTGAAGGGGTGGAGAAGCATATCTAGCAGGGTAGCTGGATAGTGTAAAGAAGGTAATCCTTTATTTTGTAATCTTCAAAGGATTGTCTTTTCAGAGCCAATACAGGTGTACGTTTTGTATGGATTGACGATTTTTTTTTTCTATTCTTTAATCTTTGCCAAGTGGTGTAAACTGCAGTATTTGCTGAAGTGAAGAAATGTGTATGTTAAAGTGAATTTATCATTTTTTTTTGAAAGTCTGATACCACCATGAGTAGAAAGAAAGGGTTCTTCTCAGTGGATGACAGTAATGGAGAAGAAATTAATAGAAGAAAAGCTAAAGATAAAAAGTATGTGAATTTTGAGGTCACTGTAGTGATTTTATTTCATAAGTTCTGACCATATAACAAGGAATATTACTGAGTAAATGTAGAAAATAATCTTTATATTCTGTAGTGTCATGGATGAGTCCATTTTTATTTACTGTGTATGTGTGTAATATGTCTATATATGTACCAATATATCTGTGAAGATTTAGCATTTTGGGTAGGTTCAGGTGAAAGACCCTTTAAATGCCTCTTGGGATGTCATCAAATAGTTATTAGATTACCAGCATCTAAAATTGATCCAAATGTGTATTTTACAAGTAAATAAAAAATGTAATTCACTTATTCAATCCATTTTTATTTCAATAGCTGTATAGAATGGATGTGACATGAATTGTTATACAGTAATTTTTCTAGTGCTGGTTCTAGTTACCTAACAACTCTGTAGTCCCCTGAAAGCTCTGTATTAACACCTTCATAGGTGCCAAATTCAGTATCTTAGAGAGAACTTCTTTTGTCTTTGCTTCCAGTAGAAGAGGGTAAAGTGTGAGTTGTGTGTGAGCATGTGCACGGTGTACCTTTCATTAACTGCACATTCCATCTACATAATGTTATTTCATAAAAAATGGGTATATAAGAGAGCTGAAAATCAGTAGAATTCATGGTTGATATCTTTAACTTGATATGTCTTGGTTGATACCTTTAAACTTTCCTTTTATTTCTGAAGGCAACATCTTAAGATACTAGAAAAGGATTTTACAGGACCAAGTCACAGCAAGAGTGATTCCTGTCGTACCTCAAGAGCTATGAGTATGAAAAGTAAGACTTTTGGCTTTTATTTCCAGAAATTTTGTGATGTGCAGTATATATTATTTATGTTTTAGTTTATCTCCTGAAAACAATAGCTAAGCTGTTGGATTTGATTAATACATTGTTTATTTACCACATCCTCAGTAGTTATCGAAAACAGCCAAGACCTTTCTCTTTCCCCGTCCTGTTTTTGTGTTGTTTTTGTGTTGTTTTTGTGTTGTTTTTGTGTTGTTTTTGTGTTGTTTTTGTGTTGTTTTTGTGTTGTTTTTGTGTTGTTTTTGTGTTGTTTTTGTGTTGTTTTTGTGTTGTTTTTGTGTTGTTTTTGTGTTGTTTTTGTGTTGTTTTTGTGTTGTTTTTGTGTTGTTTTTGTGTTGTTTTTGTGTTGTTTTTGTGTTGTTTTTGTGTTGTTTTTGTGTTGTTTTTGTGTTGTTTTTGTGTTGTTTTTGTGTTGTTTTTGTGTTGTTTTTGTGTTGTTTTTGTGTTGTTTTTGTGTTGTTTTTGTGTTGTTTTTGTGTTGTTTTTGTGTTGTTTTTGTGTTGTTTTTGTGTTGTTTATCAAATGTTTCTTTTCTTCTAAAAGAAACTTCATTTACTTGGGCTTTTTTTGCTTGAATATCTTTTTCCAACAGCCTTAAAATTCTGTTAAGTAAATGGTATTTATTGATGTATTACAAAAGAATTGTTTTTTTTTCTTTTGCATCTTATCTGTATATTTTGTATGTGTGTTTTCTTCTGCCTTTTTATTTTCCCTTTCTTAAATTTATCGTGAATATAGGAGCAATATCATACAGCTAATCATGCAGATGATAACCTAATTATTAAACAGATATGAAAGTTTTCTGGGAATTAAGAAAATTTACTTACATTTATCTGGACTTCTATTTCTAGCTTTCAAATTCTGTCATCATAAAAGTCAACGTCCAAATTTTTGGCTTCATTAAGACTGGGTAGAAGACTACTGTAGTGATCATATATTGCTGCTTTTTTGTCTCATTGGTTAAGATGCCCTCCAGTTACAACTTTCAGTAAAGTATTTGGTATGCTTGCTTTTACAGAGTCACAGGAAGAGCCTCCTGAAAAGGATGAAGATGCTGACTTTTTCAGTTTTTCTGCTCTTCAAGTAAATCAATCTGAAGTTTTCTGTTTGGTATTCATTTTGTGGTATCATTATATCAGACCATCAATCTTCTGCATTCTCAGTGAAAGTGATTAAAGCAAGCTCAGTTCCCCTTTTTCCCTCTAGCTTATGTATCGTAGGTGGACAAATTTAAAATTACTGTTGTTCAGGAAATGTCTGTTGGAGATAAGCATCTGCTTTTTAGAGCCTCCTGCTCCCCAGCTACTCTCTGTTCGCATTTCTGGCAGTGCAACATGATTATGTAGTGCCCATCTGATGTCCAGTGTCTGGTTTTAGAAATTTCATTTTTACTGCTCTCTTTAGTGCCTGTTGTTGTCAACTCCATTCCACCCTCTCCTCTACACATACACAGGCAAAAAATCACATGTACATTTAAAAAAGATTTCTCCCCTTTCAGCTTCCTAATAAAAAAATTAAAAACGATAATTTTCTTGTTGCACAGTTGTGCATACCCTATGACTGTAGTTCTCTCTGTTTTGGCATTTAAAAAGAAAAATTGACTGCTTGTGAATCCTTCCTGTGTTGTGGCTTGCTGATGCCATTTGTTAAAGGAAACAATTCTTTTGGACAAATGTTAACTGCATTTTTTTTGTTACTATATTTAAATGTCTGCAAAAGATATGGTGAGACCACTCTGTTATTTCCATTGTGAAGTTCCGGTTTGGCTTTTATTGTAAAATACGGAAAAGTGAAATTTTCAAGAGAAATAAGCCATGTCACTAAACTCCATAGAAATAAAGTTATAATGCAGTTCATTAATATAATAATGGTAGAAGCATACATCAGTTTTACGTTATAGTGTGGAAAACACTAAGAGCAAACATAGGAAATCAATGTTCCTTTTACTAGAACACTTTCCATTTATTAGAAGGATGTTCTAATGGGTGCAGAATTTGACCCGAAAACTGTTTTCTTAGACATCTGGTTGCTCAAATCAGCAACAATTGCTTTGAAGCTCGGCCTCATTGAAAAATGGGGAGGGATTGAAGGTGAAAACAGGCTTGTATGAAGACTTTTTTTTTTTTTCCTGGGACTAGAACTTGCTTTACTTTTTTCCTCTGGATTTAGACCAAAGTTGATTTTAAACTTGGACTGCGCAGTAGAAACTCACCAAGGCTGACAAGGTAAACCTTTATTAACCCAGCTATTTTCAATGTGTTTCAGTGTGTTTTGATGTCAAAGTTGGAGGGACCTGACCAAACATTTCCAGCTGTTCTGACTTATGCTGATGCTTAATCAGTTTTTTTCATGTGATTTGAGCTTTACTTTGAGCTTTACGTTCTCAGTATGGCTCTCCAGTGTAGCCAGGACACAGCTTGCTTGAGGACATCAGACAAGTACTCAAGGTGTCCTGGTTTTCTAACACTTGAAAACAAGATTTCTTTGGAAGGCAAAAAGAAGTAGATATGGTTTGGCTTGAAAATATTTGGAACTGAAGGTTTTAAACCCTGTTTGTGGAAACTCCCTGATCTGATCAGAGGGAGAGGCAGAGGCAGGATAGAGAATTGGTGAAATACCAGGCAATGGGAGTTAGGGCTATATCATTGAAGCACTGCCCCTGCTTCCCCCCCACCCCACCTTCCACTTAGATAACCAGTCATGATTATAAGGATTTCATGCCAGCAGAGTTTTCTGGTAAGGTCATATCTAAATTACCTTACTGCTTACTGTCACTTATTTGTCTAGCCTATGTGAATTTGATGAAGGATAGTCCTAAAGCAGGTGTCTTTTGTCTGTCCATGTCACTTTTTCTGGTAAGGTCATATCTAAATTATCTTACTGCTCACTGTCACTTATTTGTCTAGCCTATGTGAATTTGATGAAGGATAGTCCTAAAGCGGGTGTCTTTTGTCTGTCCATGTCACTGCCCTTGCCATGAAGATTCATGTCGATATAAAGGGGAATAGGCCCAAGTAATTCTTACTGATCTGTCCTAACTGTGTAAGGGAAGTATAGAGAATATCTCACCTGAGATAGGTGCATGAAGTCACACATTGCTGAACTTGTCCAAAGCAAAATACAGACTTTGGTCTTCCTGTGTGGCTGTCAGCTTCTACGCTGTTATTCTCCAAGTCCTCTCACAGTCCGTCAGAAAAAACAGACTTGAACATGGGAAGAACAACACAGTGCCTCCTTCCTATAATTATTGATTCATGCAGGCTGTTGCTGTGAAAGTCTTGACAGCTGTTTTAGGTCTGTGTGCTTTGTAGAAGAGCAAGGAGGATGATAATAGAGAATTTAAGAGCCTTCCTAATGTACAAAATGTTACAAACTGACAGTCCAATAATTTGGTTTTACAACATTGTTGTAACATAATCTGTCATGTACTCTAAAATTAACAGCCTTGTCAATACATGATGGGGTGTCTAAAAGAAACTGCTTGGAAAGCAAATAAGAAAATAATCACAAAGCATTAATATTAGTGCATTTTGCTCTCAACAAGGGTAAAAATCACTGCTACCTCCCCAAGTTTTGCTCTGCCTTGCCAGAATTGCCAGGTAAAAAGCTGGTGGCTAAAGGTGAATTTTAAGATGATGCTGGTAGAAAGGAGGAGACCTTTTGAAAAATGAAGCATCTTTAGTATTTTATCCTTAAAGTCTAAGTTTTGGAAGTTTTAAAAGTAGACATGTTTGTGTGTTTAAGGACAGATCTCGGGAATACTCAAATTGTGTGTAAAGCAGTTTTTGGAAGCTTGCTACTTAATTTCAAGTGTGTAGGGTTTTATCTTACAGTTTCATTTTGCAGGCCCTTCAGTAACGATACCAAAGAGAAAAATGTTCAGCGTCTGATTTCTTCAGATGGTGGGCTGAAGTATAAACCAGTTCTAGCTCCACCAGTAGACACGGTGGGTTAACGTTGAATTATATTCTCGTTTGTTATTTCTGTATATGCATAGTTAATACTCCATTTGTTAAGACACAGAGACAGAATGCTGAAGCTTTACTATGATGTGCATCTTAAAGTGGAATTGATGTCCAAGCAACTATAGTGTTAATAGAATAACTGACAAAATGAAGACAGACCAAACCATATCATAGCTGAGGAGGGCTCAGGTGGCTATGAAACTATGTATTTTGAATTTAGGTTTTTAAAAAGACACCTGAGGATTCACAATATTAGGGTTTTGTTTTGTTTTTTTAATTCAAGACAAAGAATTCTAAGTCTTATGCAAAACGTGTCCTTAACGTAGTTAGGCAATGTCTCAGGGCAACAGTGTGCTTATATTAGGCTATTGGACCAGTGGGTATGTCTCAAAAAGTTCTGTTAAGAATTTTCTAACCTGATCTTTCTGAATGAACTTGAAGTTCTAGGCCAGGTGAACCAGTTTGTTGACAAGTAGTGGTGTCTTAAAATGACAAAACTGGACTGAATGATTCCTTACGAGTCCTGTTTTCTTGCTTGAAGATTTTTTTTATACAGTTACCTTGAAAGATGCATAATTTGTAAATGTCTGTTAGTTTCTAATGCAGTTTTGTTATGGTACCCATTAAAGTTTAAAAATGGTTGTCTTTTCTGAACATTCTTGAAAGAATCTACTTGAAATAAGGCCGTATAACATGTTATCTTAAACTATAATGTATTACCATTGACAAAGTTTTAAACAAAATAGCCTGAGGTCATTTTTTAAGTATATTGAGCTTGCAGTCTTAAGTAATCTTTTGATGATAGTCACCCGTTCTGTTGAGAGAAAATTTTTTATTTTCTGGAGAAAGCTGTTGTGATGCGTATTTTTTTTCCTCTTCTGGGCTCATCCTTTGAAAAGCCACATTTATTGAGATTATATAATTTCTAAACTTGATAAGCTGATACTTCCTCTTGTTTCATTCAGCTTTTTCAGTTTTGTTTTTTTTTTTTATTCTTTAACGAGTGACCACTAGATTTTTGGCAGTATCATTTCTTTTCTCATTGAGTGAATATATATCCATGTGCTTTGAATTTTAGAAGGGTATTTATTACTATGCTGCTGAGCATAGAACCATGAAGTAGGGAGAAAGCTATGTTATTCCCAGGCTCTTTTTTTTTTTTTTTTTTTTTAACCTATTATGTCTCTTTACTTCTGCTCAAAATAGAGTGGGAATGGTTGACATAGGGAGATATTCCTAATACAGTTAGCATCCAAGTCATAAAACCAGGAGGAGTTTCTTTGGTTTTTTGCACTCCTGAGGAGGAGACATAATTTGTCTGAGATGTTCAGATACATTAATGAGAAAATTGTCTTAGAGATGAAGTTGACAACAAACCTCTATTAAACTCTATGATCTCTAAAATGATGCTTGTGACTAATTCATCTCTCCCAGAAAACCACCTAATCATGGTGCAAAAGCAGCAGTAGTTGAAGAGTCTGCTACCTCCTTTCACCTATACCAGTGTTTGGTCAGAGGCAGAACTGCTCCATGTTTTTGAAGTCAAGCTATAACTTCTCCCCTGTGTCATTGTTCTGCTAGACTATGAAGAACCCTTAAGTACTTGAAGAATTTTGGGTGTTAGTTAAGTTGCCTTTCAGCAAGCTAAACTGATTGCCTGGCAGTTGACAGGCTTAAGAAGCACCAGCCCTAACCTCCGCATGTTGCCCTCTGACTTTTGGGACATCCCCAGCTGGTCACCTTCTTTTTTTTATTTGTTTTTAGCAGAATACCAGCACTCTAACACCGGTTTTAGTAATGCCAGCGACGGAATAAGTCACTTCTGTATGTGCATTCACTTCTATGCTGATTCCAAACCCAAGTATCTTCTTACCTTTTCCTTCATCAGCATAAAGCTGGGAGCTTACATATTTTTGTGCTACTGCTGGTTTTTTGTTGTTCCCCAAATGCAGTTCCTAAATACTTTTATTTACTTTTTTTTTTCTTGGGTACACTGTTTCCATTTTTTAATCTGGAGCGCTTTCTTTGCTCAGTATTTGCTCTGTTTATGACCTTGCAATCTTTTCATTTGATCAGATTTTTTTAATTAGCATAAATAAATATATGCATTTAACAGAAAAAATAATTTAGAATCCTTGTTTCAGAGATACAATAATGAAAATACTCTCAGTCTAAAAGTGCAGTTCAGGTGAGCCAATGTTCTGGGCCTGTTTCCTGCTGTAGAGCTACTCAGAGCCTTACACAGATCATCAGTCACTCACTTCAGGTGTTTCTATCAATTAGAAATGGCGAATGATTATAGCCCATCTTGTCTTCTAATCATACAAGTAACTACTTGTTCTTTGGCAAATTTTTCACCAGGACAGCAAAACTATGGAAGATGTTGATGAAGCTTTGTGGATGGCTATTTGTAATCTCAGCCACTTAAAAGATGCAGATGAGGTGAGTGAAAATAAATTGAATACATCTTTAAATATTAAGTCTTATCCTTGATTAAAGCTTTTTCTTATGAGTAGGCGCACAAAACCATGTTCATGCTCTTACTGCCTTTGCAGTGTTTATTTCGATGTCTGTTCTGTCCTTTAACTGTCTGCATTATTTTTGTGGAATGTGCAGCATTAAGCTCCAGACTGTACAAAGTACATGAGCCTGTGCTTTACTTACATATGTGGACGGACCCAGTAACTTCAACAGAACTGTTTATAAGCCAGCCTTGAAGTACTAGGTTGTGTTTCCATGCATCAGGGTGAAGTGCAGCATTCTTTTTTATTCTAACAACCAAGCTAACTCTTAGCTTTCTTGTGCCTCCTTCTGGATCTAAAGATGGGAAAGAAGTTATCTGTGGGCAAGGGGGGTAATATTTCTCTTAAACAAAAAAAAAAAAAAAAAAAAAAAAAAAAAACCCAAAACACAGATGATGTAAAGTCAGGCATTCTTGTATGCAGAAAATAATACAGGAAAAATCCTAAAATAACTGGATAATGCTCTTAACAAAAAGGTTTTACTAGGTATCCTATCAGCTTCCTTATTGATTATTTATTTCAACTTTAATTCTTATTTATATTGTGTGCTAAGGAGAAGCTTGTATCTTTGCCATTTATTGAAATTTTATGTGTATTTTAAGTTATCCAGGCACAGAAATGTTTTATGGTCCAAAAATCTAAAACAAAATCATTCTATTAAGTCTTGCATGAAGTGCTCCTGAACACTGTTTTCCCTTCCCTTTCCAATTTGTCTTGCTGCAGTGGCTGATCTGTCATCTTGTAAAAACCTTGCATTTTGGCAATTTTTATAGCTAATGCACGCAACTGTGGTCTTCCAACAGCTTTTCAGTAAAGGCCTAGTATTGCCAGTGCAGTGTTGTATTACTGAGAGCTTTTTTTCTTCTTTTCTTTTTTTTTTTTCTTTTAAAAAACCAATCTCTCTATCAAATGTAACTATAACAACAGAGAACTGATGCTTAACAAGAGGAAAAACCTTTTGTTTCCTTAGTGCTTACAATGAGTTTAAAAAATAGTAGGAATCATAGCTTGATAATTACCTGTGCGCACTGCTATATTAGAATGTCAAGTAAGGAAAGCGAGGCCGTGAGTCCAAGACAGGAAGATACCTCTTGCCTGTTAGACCTAAAGACTTTGGTTGACATGATGCAGACAGTGTGAGCTGATTTGAGCTTAGAGAAAAGAAAATGATGGGTGAGCTATAATTTTTTCCCCTATTGTATCTTTATAGTTATCCTCTATTACTGTAATTCAGTCTGTGGTGAGGCCTGATAGTTCAAAGAATCGTAGTTCTGCTGACAGTTACAGTACTGAAAACTGAAGGTTAAAACCTGGCATTGTGGGTCTTTCTGTTTGGGGGGTTTTTTTGTTTGTTTTTAGTCAAGACCAAGCACAGCGTGGTTTACTGTCATGTCTTCTGCTGGATTGTTTGTCACTCTCTCAGTTCATTGATTCATTTGTTCTGTTCTGAATAAAACCAGAAATATTAGTGTGAGAACAATGAGTAAATGGATATTCATTCAATATTGAATGTAATAGATGCTGAAATACTTGGAATTGAAAGTGAAACGGGAAGGAGACAAGGTGGCAGAAATTGCAGATAGAATGTTTGATGAACTTACTGCTTCTCTTCAGTCAAGGTAATGTTCTGGTTTGTCAGGTTGGGGGTGGAGAGGAGAGCGAGTTATTCTTACCAATAAATTATTTCCTATTCAACTAAAAATAAATAATTCTGAATAAAATTTCAGTTTTCCTTATAACAGTATTTCATAATACCTGTTATAATCTTTGTACAGCTTTTTTGCCCATTCATAATGGTACATTAGTTCTTGGAGTGGCATTGTATAACTGGAAGAAACTGGCATATGTAGCCTCTGTTGTTTAAAAAACCTTGAATATGAATAAGACTATTTGTTCCCCGAAATAGCTTGATTCCAAAGGTACCATTGATGGTACCATTGATAGTACCATTAACAGATAATCAGTGTGAGAATAAGCATAACTTACAAAACCAACTTTCTGAAAATTTGGGGGCTTATAAAAGCCCAAGGACCTTTCTAGTTCTTCATTTTCAAGAATATTTGTATCTTCAGATCTATGTATATATTTATGTATGGCAAAGCATAGTATCCCAGAAGAGCCTGTAAAAGGGGGCTCTGATACCTTAATACTAAATTACAGAATTCAGCCTTTTAGTCTACGGTTGAACGTGTATGGAAATATCTGGAGGCTTGACTGGAAGAGCGGCTTTTTTAAAACATTTAATGAAAAAAGTTTCTCTAAAGGATATGGCTCTTCAGTGTGAACTGCTAAATTGTTTGGTTTACCTGATTTTTATTTCAGACTTCCATGTTTCCACATAGATCACTGTATCAGGAAAACTGTACTGCAGTTTGAGATGCATCCACTTCATGTTGTGGTAGAACTGCGGCAATTGTGTTTAACAGTTGAAGTTTGAATCTGCACTGCTGAGTGTTTATTACATTCTGAAAAGTAATGTTGTTTTTAATACAGGAAAAGGAAATTGTATGCAGAGTTATTGATGAATATTGACAACTACAGTGCAGAAGTTGCAAAGGCTAAACAGTACATTGAAGAGAAGAAAAATTGCTTGATTGGTGCTGTTAGGATTGCAAAGGAGTTAAAAATTACACCTTCTGTAAGAACCTACTGTGATGTCACTCAGGTAGTTAAATTCTTGCACTGTGAAATAACTTTTGTAACTACTACATTCAAATATTTGTGGGAAGTTACGGTGGTCCATCCTTCTTTATGAGACGTTTGCAGTTAAGTATTTTATACTCCTCTCTCCCAGTCTGAATTTGTGTTTGGTCACGAAGTAGGGCGTGATGACTGATTGGTAACAAAAATATGGTCCTTGCCTCTAAAGAGCTTGCTATCTGAAACCACAAATGGAAAGGGAGGGCAGGGCAACAGTGACACAGTGGAACAGCGGCCAGTGAAAGGGCAGTGACTTCAGGACTTCAGAAGTCTCTCAAGTCTTTCCCATTCCACAGTTCTCTAACCTCACCGAACTGCTCCAAATTTAATAGTCAGGCTCTCCTGAGCCTCCTGGTCCCAGGCCTTTGCTACCACTCTTCCTCTCCATTGTATCTGGTGCTCATAGAAACATACTATACCTGCTGCACTGTGTCAAGCCAAAGGTCCATCTGATGAAGTCTCCTGTCTCTGACAGCAGGCAGGGAAAGATGCTTGGAGGACAAAGCTGAGAACGTGAGCAGTTGGGAGTATAGGAAATTGCAGGTTAGGGATTTTATAATTTGAGGTTACATCAGGGCCATTACATTGAGTAGCAGTGGAGTCGCTCTGTCATAAACGGGTGTAACATGTCCTTGGACTCCTTTATACTGCTGGTGGTGCTCTGTGTGTGTGTGTAGGTGTGTGTACACATATACATACACAGAGGCAGCAAGTTGCACAGGTTAGTATTAAAAATAAGAGGAGTATATAGAGAATAGCTCCCTTTATTCTTTCTAAATCTGCTACCTGATTATTTCATTAGGAGCCTTTGTAGTTGTGTTGTGAAATAAAATGAGTAACTGGTCCCTCGCCATTCTTCTGTGCAACTCAATTTTAAACTATCATGTTCCCTGCATCCAGTTGTCACTTTCCATGTGAAGAAACCTAGTCTCTGTCATCTGGTCATGGATGGAAGTCCGATTCCTCTTTTTTTTCCTGGAACTTGCTCTGTTACCCAGTGTGAGCTTTAGCTGCTGACACCCACCTACCCTGTGCACCTGTAGGCTACTTCACGTTGAGCCTACCTTCTTGTGTAGAAGTTGTCCTCTCAGTGGCTGTTACACAAAAGCAAAATCCTGTTCCTCTTTCTAATCCACAGAATTGTAGAATGGTTGAGGTTGGAAGGGGGACCTCTGGAGATAATCTAGTCCAACCCCCCTACTCAAGCATGGTCACGTAGAGCAGGTTGCCCAGGACCCTGTCTGGATGGCTTTTGAATATCTCCAAAGAAGGAGACTCCATAATCTCTCTCAGCAGCCTGTTTCAGTGCTCCATTACCCTCAACAGTAAAGAAGTATTCCCCTATGCTTAGACGGAACTTCCTGTGTTTCAGTTTGTGCCTGTTGTCTCGCGTCCTATTGCAGGCACCACTGAGAAGCGTCTGGCCCCATCCTCTTTACACCCTCCCTTCAAATATTTATATGCACTGATAAGATCCCCCCTCAGTCTTCTCCAGGCTGAACAGTTCCTTCTAGCTATAGTTAGAAAAAAAGGCAAGTGTTAGGTCTTAAGTGGTGTAAGAAGACGTGTTGAGAAGGAATGGACTTACTGTGACCTTAATTATGATTAGTTATAAATGAGTAAATTTTTGTTCTGTAGAATTCAAAATGTCATATTCTGATTGTATCATGTTGTAGTTAATAGATGTGTGCATAATCTGCTTTTTGTATAACAGAAGCTAAGACTGCACTTTTTAATTTCAGATTATTCGTAACCTAAAGTTGACAGTTGAGGATGAGCTCTCAAGAGTGAATAGTTTGAAGGAGAAAACATCTCTGAGGTAAATGACTGGAACTGGAGGTAGATGGGAATGTAAATGAATGCACTGATTATCTCACTGACAAAAGCTGTCCATTTAGAAGTTAAACAGCACAAATCAAGCTGCTTCACTTGCAGTGTATCAAAAATTTTTTCTAGTTCACCTAGTTCATGTGTATATAAACATACTGTTAAAAATGCTCAGTATCTTTCATCTGAGACATCAAGGAGAAAAGATGTTATGGTGTACATACAGTTTGCTGCTATGTGAAAAGAAATACACCTGCATTTGGAAAATGTTTGGCAGGCTTCTAATGTCTTTCTCTTCTTCGCTTACTGAAGAAGTAACAGCTTAAGTCTTAGAAAAAAAGAATCCCTTTCTCATCTTCAGCAAAGACTTAATAAGTTAAATGCTTCTTATAGCACAGATATCCAAGAAGAAATTCCTGGAAACTCTGCTTACCACATTGCCCTCCTTAGAAGTTGCAAACATACAATTTCTATACCTGAATAGAAAAGATCAGGAATGAAATGCGTCACAGCTGTGGTTTAGCTGACTGTGCAGTTTGGCAGCAGGGCTTGTCAGAGGACTGCAGTGCTAGTGTATATGGGGTGCACTGAGAAACGATAAAGAAGGGAAAGAATAAGGATGCTGTCAGGTTAAGGGTTTGTTGCTGATATTTTAGTTCATGGGCAAGAGCAAGAGCTGGTGCTAGTGATGGTTGTTACTTGCCTAAATGTCTGTTGAAAGAGCATGATGTGTAGTGTGTTAGGTTATTGCAACATGTTGGGGAACCCATTTCATTTAAGGACCATTTTAAGGAGGCTTTAAATGCACAGTGGCAAACTCTTCCAGCCTAGAGGAAAGCAAAAAACATAATACAGAGTCAATTGTATTTGCACGGCAAGACCTTTTAAGGACCTGCAAATGAAAAGTAGATTATTAGAAGAGGAATAAAGGAGACCTGATAAAGGATGAGTCTAAAGGCCTTGCATGCTGGTGCTGCTCCAGAATAACATTGTAGGTGACAAAATTACAACTGGTAAGGTGCAAAAAACTTCAGACTGATTCCGTAAGTATAAAATATCAAAGAGGAAAGGATAGGTGCATTCCTGAATAGAGGAAAAAGAAAAAATGCTTCAGAGAGGATGGGCTCTTCAATAGTGCGTATGCTTTAGTTTTCACAAATTGTTAATGATGACTAGACAGTTATCAAAGCTAACAATTCGATTGAGTAAAGTTATGTTTGCAGTTCTGCTAGCCTCATTATTGTAAAAGTACTTGAAAGATGTTACTAGATTTTATTTGGGAAAGGAAATAGAGCTGTTTATTAGTGTAATGTTAAACAGAAGAAGAAAAGAATATATAGGTTTTGGAATTCCATCAGGATTTTTGGAGAGTTTTTTTTTTTTCCTCTCTGAAGAAAAATTGATAGAATGATTATTGGTGAGAACTCCATATATAAATACTGGAGTACTGTGTGTGTGTGTGTGAGGGAGGAAGGAAGCAAGGAAGCTAAGAGAGTTTTTAAATATAAATGTGAAGATAAATGAACAATCAAATCTGTTGTTAATAGGCTGTTAACATGCCAGTTTTCAGTGCTCTTTTTGTCCACAAGTGAAGGAATGGAATGGGTAATTAACCTCTTTTTTTTGCCTCTTCATGTACTATGGGAATTTTGTCCTAAAAATGAGTGTATCTCAAAGTGTCCGAGTGATCTAGATCATCGTGGTGACTTTTATAATGTTTCTTATCTTTTTTTCTAGTTTTTTCGTGAATACTGATGAGATTACATCCTTGTTAAAAAATATGGGGAAGATTGAATGGGGAAAAACAGCTAAGTAAGCATCTTTTAATAAAGAGGATAAGTACAGTAATTTACCTAGTCTTATAATGGTTCAATTAGAGATTAAATGGAGCGGAAAAAAAACAAAGTCCATGTGTGCTTCTAAGAGTATGACAACAAACCACAGCAAAACTTTAGATGTTGGCATTTTGGTTGGCATTCCAGTTAAACCAGTTAGTGTTTCGGTGGTGATATTTCAGTTTTACATGTGTTTCACACAACTATTTTCACTGTATCATTTAAGTTATGTACTGAAAACTTGTTTTTTAATGATGGATGTTATTCCAGCTTTGGCATTTAATTATGTAATAGAGATGTTTATAATTTCAGTATACAAAAATTGCTTCATGTAGGTGTAAATACATCTGGAAAATCTACAGCAAATACTGAAATTTATAGTATTTTTGCTTTACAATCTAAATGCTGATTATGGCAAATGTCAAGATAATTGATTTAAGACTAACCTGAACCAGAAAAAAACCTGACTTTTAATTAGACCCCTTTTCCTGCAGTATTTGACAAAAACTTGAGAAAATAAAATGGAATGGAATTGCTGTTAAAATGTAATGGAGGCCTATTGTTATCAATGGTAATCTGAGAAAAGGTTTGTCAAATACTGTAATAATATTTGGCAGTCCTGCAGATTACAGTACAGAGTAACTGTCAGTACAACAGCATCTAACATGCCTTTTGTTTTTAACATAAACTATCTTTCACATTTAGTAATGCTTTTCAAATAGTTCATTTGTACTTACGGGTGCTATTTAGTCGTTTAAGTGGGGGCAGCTCATGTTTGTACTGACCTGTGCCCAAGAATGAAAGGAGGATTTCCTCTAGAGAGGTGATGAACTAAATTCTGCATACTGTTTTGTAGCAGTTTGTGGACCGTTGTGGAATCTCTTGCTTAGATTGAGGAATAATTTCTCGAAGAATGAGTGGCCCTGTCTTTATCTGAGATTTATTATTACATTGGCAAAAGTGTTAAACAGATTTTCCTTAAAGCATTTTTATGTACAGTGGCCTGAATAACCTGTGCTGCTGTCTTGTATGTTTATGGTGTCAGGAATCTCCCATGGTATCATATATTACAGTTTGCAATAACCCAGATTTGACAGTCTTGAAAGCATGCTGTAAAAAAAAATCTTTCTTTCAATATAAAGTACAGTATAGTGCAAAGTACTGTAATGCATAGTCTATAGTGTAAAGTGGTCCTATTAAAAAAGGTTAAAAGAGAACAATGTTAAATTAAGAAGGATCAGTTCCAAGAGTGGCCTAGTTTTTTCTCCTTTTTAGGATTCGGAAATAATTTTACTGTTTTGTTGTGTTGATATTCAAAAACATCGTACAATTTTTTGAGAAATACCAGTCTTTAATTGAAATTTATTTTTTATTTTATGTCTTTATTGAAAATTTTTTTATTTTATTTTATTGAAAGCGTTTCAATAAATATTGAAATTATTAAAATAACTTCCACTGTTTCAGCAAGTTTTTATGAGGTGTTTTCATAGCATTGTGATTTGTTTTTAAAAGGAGGAGAGAGAAAGAAAGGGAAAAAAAAAAAAGCTTTGACTTGCCTGCTTCTCCAGAAACAAACCCAGTTCTGTTAATTCCTGTCTCCAAATAGATGTTTTCCCAAATATAGTGAGGACAATGGACAACACACTCTTAGGCCTGATGACAAAGAAGAAATACCACCAGGCTGTGATACTCATTATTCTGTAGACAGTACCTTTCCAGCACTTACCAGAGAAAGGAAAATAAAGGCTCTGGCAAAACTTGATGTTCACGAAGAAGTGAAAAATACACGAGTACAAGAGTTACTTACTATGATACATCATCCGAATATTCCTGTTCTGCCCAAGACTCTGTCCAGCCCTGACGTCATAATAGAAGAAATAATTGAAGATGACGAGGAAGGTAAGTTGCTTAACACCTGATGCTTTCAATATTCAGTTGTCAATCATAATGTCATTTATCCATAGCATGTTTGTAGTCAAACCCAGCACTCATACAGGCCCTTTTATGGCTCCTGCATTTCACTTTCCCTTGCTTTGAACTTTTGTGGCTTCTTTTTTTCCTTCCTTTAGCTTAGCTGGGTGAGAACTTTCTTAAAACTTTTCTCAAGTGGCTTTCATCATAAGTTTCTGTGTCTTCCTGAATAAAAGTCTCTTTGACTATCTTAGTTGTTACAATCCTTCGTGGAGTTTCTGGCATTGCCTTACCTTAACTAGCAACAACAGTAAGTTCTTCAGCTCGTCAGTTCTTGTCTGGACTTCTTAGTATAGTGTAGCTAGCAGGTCCAAGGAAGTGATCTTAGGCTCTGTGAGACTGCACTGGAGTGTTGTGTCCAGTTTTGGACCTTGCAGTAGTGAAAGTCACTGGCCTACTGCAGCAAGTTTAAGCAGAGTCAGCCAAGCTGGGTAGGGGCTGGAGCACATGAGGTGTGAGAAGAGGATGAGGGAACTGGGCTTCTTCCTCCTTAAGAGGAGGATGCTTCAAGGGGAGCTTCATGGCTGTCCACAGCTACCTGTTTGGTGTATACAGAGAAGCTGGAGCCAGACCTTTCTAGGAGGTACACTGGTAGGACAAGAGGCAACAGACACAAGTTGGAACATGGAAAATTACAGTTAGATACTAGGAAAAACACTTTATCCTGAGAGTGATCTAATGCTGGCACAATTTGCAGAGAGATGTTTTGGAACCTCCATCTTTGGAGGTGTTTAAGGCTCTGTTTAGCCCAAGTCTAAGAATCTCTTTGTATTTTCAGATTGCCTTTTAGGAAGTTACCAAGTTTCCCCACCAATACCATACTTACCTTTTTTAACAACTTTTGAATGTTATGGAGGCATGTGTCGTAATCTTCCATTGGTGTGCAACTGACCTTAACATCTTAAGGTGTTCTTGTGTTCGTGCTGCCTGCAGCCATCTTGTTTACAACTCACTCTCTCTGCTGACTCTATTTCAGCTTTTTTACCAAGACTATACAAATAATTGTTGCCATTGAACTATTACCATTTGTTATTCATAAAATTTAATGTTGACAAGCCATGTTTCTCCAAGTGCTTTTACATTCTGAGTGTGTGTGTGTGTGTGTGTGTGTGTGTGTGTGTGTGTGTATATATATATAGTGTGTGTGTGTGTGTGTGTATATATATATAGTGTGTGTGTGTGTGTGTGTATATATATATAGTGTGTGTGTGTGTGTGTGTATATATATATAGTGTGTGTGTGTGTGTATATATATATAGTGTGTGTGTGTGTGTATATATGTATGTATGTATGTATGTGTATCACATGCTCAAGTTTGGAGAGTTTGCCCTGGCAATGCCTCTGCAGCGCAGAACCTGTTTTTCCTTTTGGCCTGCATCAAGGACTTAATAGGGAAAACCCAGTTCCTTTCATTTGCCATTGATGAATGACAAAGTTTTGCTGGTAGACCATAGCTTTGACATTATAACCACTTTTGAATCCTGATTTTCTTTACTGATCAGTCTTATAAGTGGTTCAGGTTCCAGTTTGTCTCTTTGCTTCGTGTTTAGACTATGCTACATCACTTGCCTGGCTGAATAAGCCTTGATTTCTGTTTCTGTTGAGGCATGACAGCATGTCTTCTTTCAGACTACTTTGCTTAGAACTTGCCGTTGTCAAGTTCTCATCAGTAGCTGGGAGGAACAGGGCAGTATGTATGTTTGTTGTCATAAAAAGTGTAAACCTTAGGTCTCTGACATTAGCCTACTGGAGTTGCGCAAACTTGGCAGGCCAAGACATTTACCTCCTGAGGAAAGGAACTAGGCCTTTAATTACAGGGACCCTACTAGATGGAGGAGCATGGCTTCACCAAATATGTGCTGAATGCAGGTCCTTCACATTCTAGGCTAGAGAAAACAGCAAAAAGGCATGTTTTACATGCAAGATAAATCTGTTGGGTCAGTCTTGAATTCTAGAGCATAAGACTCTGCCAGGTATAAGTTCACTGAGCATAAAAGGTTCGTATTCAGAAAAAGATGCTGGTGACCAAGGTGACATTCTTTGAACTTATACCTGGAAAGAGAAATTCAAGGAGAAAATACCTTCCTCATCATTTTTTTTGAGGCTTACCTTTCTCAGCCATCCTCTTTTGAAATACACAAAGGCGTACTCCTCCATAGCAGAACAGCAATGATCTGTTCAACTTACCATATTCCTTGAAAGTTCCAGAAATACAAACATAAGCTTTGTTATCTGTGCACTCGGACAGCTCTTCTTAACAGTACAGTAGCAGATCTGCATGTTGACTGTCCATTCCCTTCATCAGCTTTATCATGCCAAAACAGTGATAAAGGCTCCCTGCATTGGTGTTGATACAATGCCTATTCCAAGTTTCATTTCTGTGGCTCCTTTTCCTTCTCGGGAGTCTTCTCAGGACACTGTGCACCAGCAGATTTTCTTTTCGCTCTTATCTCAGAGATATGTTTTGTATCACTAAGGAAAATACTTCTGTAGTGTTCACTTCAAAGTGTTGTTCTTAATAAAACTAACATCCTGCACCTATAAGCTAAAACAGTAATACGGATAACCAGAATTCTCCCTTTTGAATCAGGGTATTGGTTTATACCTCTCCGCCTTGAGGACACATACCTGAGCTTTATCATCGTACCATAATACAAGAAATGTTTGTGGTATCTGATTATCTTGCTTTTCAGCAGTGCCATTGAGCACCACAGATGAGCTCAGAATAGGGAAAGAATGAGTTCAAGAATAATTTGGGGAACTTAGATGTTCTCAAGTTGTATGAGCCTCAAATTTTAGCCAAGTGGCTGATTCAATTTCAGAATCATCTGGGGCTGTTTTTTTGAGAATAAGTGAGGTACCAGAATACTAAACAGCTCATGCAGTACCTGTTTTTAGAGAAAATGAAAGGACGACAAGGGGAATTGGTGATCAATTCAGTTTTAATTTACAGAAAGAAATTTACGTGATGTAAATTTTAGAGCTTGGGTACAGCTGTCTAAAATAGCTTATTCCAAAATCCCAGTGGACTTCACAACACACTTTCTGTCAGAACAAAACTTCTTCAAACTGGAGTGTAATGCAAGTTTTGCATGTCCTGAATCTTATATTTTTTTATGGTAGTCTGATAATCTTGCAATTACCACATGGGCTGGTGTCACGGGCAGGTGGGGCAATGCACTTCATTCATAGGAGAGAAGCAGCACTATGTTTTATTGTGGTCAGATAGTGACTTAACAAAGTGTGGTCATAAATAAGGCAATGATATAACGAGGTTCGATGGCAAGGTTCACTCAGTTATTTACTGCGTGGAGAACAGGGTCAACTGAAAGTGTCAGGGAGACCCTCCCGTTGAGTCACAAGGTTTAGAAAGGACACGCCTTTTGCTCTCCAAACTCCTTCAGAGAGGAGTCTGGATGTGGCTGCATCCAGTCTTAGTCCCAGACTTGGTCAATGGTGCATGTCTAATGGAGCGTGTGCGAAGGAGACTCTCCGGTTGAGTCACGAGCTTCAGAAAGGACCCCCTTGCTCTTCAGACTCCTTAGGAGAGGAGTCTGGGTGTGGCTGGATCCATTCCTAGTCCCAGACTTGGTCAATGGATTATGTCTAAGAATTACGTGTGAAGTGTGTGAGGAGATTGGCCAGTGGTTTATGTCTAAGGGATTATGTGCACAATTGATCGAAGATACAACCTAGTCGAGTTGCAGTTTCAGTGTGCTATTGATCACTTACCGAGGATCTGTCATGGGTAAGGGATCTCTGGACCTCGAGGAGTAACCTAGAGAGGTGTCTGCTCAAGAGGAGTTTCCACAGTGCAGCCTGCTGCTGTGCAGGAGAGCTCAGTGGGCTCTGGGCTGCCCCCTGTTTATGGAAGGGGGAGATGATTGACTCATAGTCATATTTGCATGCCAGATGGGCCTTAATTGGCGCATGCTGAATTAGCCCCTGCCTATGTGCTGTTTACAGGGAGGTCAGGTTGAGGGGGAGAGAGCACATGACAGGAGGGAAAAGGAGCACACTGTCACAGCTGGCCATGTGCATGTTTCACTGAGTGTGCATCTGTTTCAGTCACATCAGATATGAAAATTTTTTTCCTCCTCAGTACCCTTACAACATTCTTAATTTCTCTTTAACATATTTGCCTATATGTGTACATACATTAACTAACATAATTCATTAAATTTCTTTTAAAACAATAAACAAACAGAACTTCCCGCAGAATGTCTTGAAGATGAACAGAGGAAGAAACTCTTCAAGAAGAAAACACCTTTTGAACACAAAGCTGGTTAGTGCTTTTCCTACCTGGTAAATGGTTTAGTTTGTGGTGGTAGTTGCTTGTTGTAATTTTTTTTTTTTATTTAACTAAGTCTGACTGCGATCTGATGTTAAAGAGAGTCGTTTTCTAAGGAGCTGGTAGAGAAGACACTGAAATTAATTGGAGAGTTGGACACATACTAGTCGGGATCAGGAATGCATTATGAAGCATATAGTCTGATCTTTCCTAGTTACCATGTTTTTGCTCCTCTGTAAAAGCAGTCTTGGGACATGTGAACTGAATTCCTTCCAGATAAAACTAGTCTGGAAGGTGCTTATAGTGTGGATGTTATTTGTGATACCAGCTGTGTTGCTCTGCAGATCAGCTCATTGTTGTGTGCCCCTTGCTAATGTAGGTGCAGTCTTTAAGATTTACCATAAACCCCCTTAGTTTGCAGCTGCAATACAGGCAACTTTCAGAAACTCAACATTGGTAGGGAGAGCATAATTTGAGGGAATAACATATTTCCTGCACAGATTCTGTAGGCAGAATTTGTGCAGTGCTTTGAACAGTTGTTCATTGGTAAGTGTGATAGTAGTAATAAAAGTTGAAGAGTAGAGATTGCAGTGTTGGGAAAGAAAGAAACTGACCTAAGATGCTTATAGAGGAAGAAATTGATGTAGAAAATACTGCCACAAAAAGATGTGTATTACTCTAGGAAACAAAACAATATTAGCAGAGGAAAGAGATCAAGGAAATCGCATTTCTGTGTTTTATTACCTCAAGATCATACAAATGCGCTCTCCCCTTTCCCCTGCCGGTTTCTCTCCTGTAACTTGAGAATTCATTGGTCAGTCTTAATGAGACTTGATAGAGTATTGGAGAATTCAAACAGTTAATGTTCATAAGGAGTTCTATGGAAATAAGTAGTTAGAGAAATTCTCTTAACACCTATGCTGAAGCAAAGCTTTAGCGCGCACTCACCTGTTATGATGGGTAAGTGTGATGGAACAAGTCTTTTATTCTCTCCTGCTAGTAGAGTTAGTTATCAGACAGATACATTTTTGATAAATCTTTCAAATCCTTTTCAGCCATTTGTGGTTTGCTGGAGGTGGGTAAGGTGGAGGTTACTTGAAGGAACATATTTTTACTGCATAAATGCAAACAGACTTCAGCCATTTCTTCTGGATCCATCTGGTACTAGTGATCTAGAACTGCCCTAGCTCCTATCACCATCTCTTGTGCTGGAGAGTTCAGACTCCACTGATCTATTGAAGAAGCTGTTAATATATGCTTTTCTTAGTTTACTTAAGACAGACTAACTGAATCAGCAGATTGTTGGAGATGGTTACCTCCAGCAGGGATGAGCCAGAAGAGTTTGTGTGCCTGTAGCTTGAATCTTACAAGTCATTCAGACTTACGTACTACTGTCTTAACCACTGGAGACACCTAAGACTAATCTTAATCTCTGTTCTGGGCACTGAATTTCCTAAGCTTGCAAGCATGGTCCTGTGTCTACATGCTCAGAATGTCTTGAATGCCAAATACGTTATGCCATCCCTTGCCCATGATCAGTTCTAGTTCAGAGACGGGCACAAGAGATGATTATGTTGTAGAATGCTGCAGATCTGTCTGTTAGCTGTGCCCAGATCAGTCACTTACATTACACAAGTTCTAGTACAGATTGCATCTGCTTTGCAGTGATGATGCTGTCCATTCTTTGCAGAAAGTTTGTGGTTTAAAATACTCATGTAGGAATTGACACCACTTCTGAACTGTCCTGATCCATGCACCACCTTTGGTGACTAGCTTCAAAAGAGGATCCCCCCTTTTGGATCCCTAATCAAGGGAGGTACCTGCAGTACAAATAATACGGATGCTTAGTCAAAAGTACCTTTTTATCGAGAGTTGTCTGTTGGCTGGCTTTTAAATGTTCCTTGATCTTCATGCAGTAGCACTGAACAGCTATACAAAAGTGCTTATGATTCCTATTGTTAAAGGCAGATGTCTCACTCAGGCTCGCTAATTCACTTTCTTGCTTCTCTGCTTAAATAGAATACAAGCTGTGAATTACCCACCTTAGTTCAGGAGCCTACTTTGTAGGCAGTGAGACAGTGAACTTTTTGTGTTTTGTGAAGTGACTCGAGGTAGATGTTGCTCTTTGTTCCAAAGGGAGGATTTCATCGCAGAAATGAATGTGATAATTAGTTTGAAACAAATGTGAGCAGATTGCTGTGAGATTAAACTATTTGAGGTAATGAGAAGTGTCATCATGACTTATGCAAGGTAAACCTAATCATATATGTATAATAGTATCTATTGATGTCACTTGGACTGTGTTTGACATTTGTTTGTGTCTTGTTCAGGCTCGACAGAACTCGTGTTTGTAAGCCACGTTATAAATCCATGCCACTTCTATATTCGGAGATACTCACAGAAGAAAGTAGCAGGTTTTTTGGAGAAGAAATTGAAAAACTTTTGTCGTAGTGTGAGTTCCTATCTTTCGCCTTCAGATGTTCTGGAACTAGGTAAATCAGTCATTTCTAAAGGCCTACATTAGCTTAAAATACCATCTTGCAGTATTTCTTCCTTAGTACTCACTTCTAGAAGGTGTTTAGAAAACTTAAAAAAAAAATTACTTAATAGTCTGAGTAGACAGTAAAGTTGAATATTACCTTGGAATGTATCAGTAGTTTTATTCTAGTAATACATTTTTTTGTAAAATTTGGAAACTAAATTTGAGCTAGGGTATGTTATGCAGAAGTAGGGAACTTGTGGAATATTTAGTTCTAAACGTTTTGATGTTGGGTTGTGCACCAGGTAGATGCTGGTTCTTTCCGGATCTCAGTAGGAAAGAGTGCCCACTGAAATCTTTACATATAATACGATGCTTAATCAGAATATTCAGAGACAGAAGTGGAATATAAGATTAGCAGTTAAAATCTTATGTCCTTTCTGATGGTGGGAACCCCAAGATGCTACAGAATTGGACAGACCTCTTAATCAGGACATGGTGCTCTGTGTAGATCCTGTCCATGGTGAGGTTCACCAGCATTTTGGTCTTCAGAGCTCTTACAGGTTTTTCTTAGAATAAAACAACTGTATTCATTCATACTGTCAAGCAAAGGGATGCTCACATGAGAACATGCTGCTTCACTTTTGGTTAAAGACTAGGACACAAGTGGTATAATCATCGATGCCAAGTGGGAGCTGCCTACAGGTTCCTCTGTTACAGTTAGCTGGTCAAGTTTATCCTGCAGCCAAGGGTTATGTGCAGCACAGCGCAGGCCTGTGCCTGCTCAGGTCAGCTGTTCTGTGGATCTCTAAATCTTCAATGTACAATAGTCTTCCTGGTTAGGATCACTGCAGAGATTTTTAAAGTTTTCTCATAAAGGTTTTTTTTATGTGAACTTGACTGAACTACTTGCAAATAAATTAGACTTTCATGGGTTTGGGTGTTTCAGTAATAGGCATAGAAAGTTTACCAGAAATATTCTGTAATGCAAGCCCACCACCTCCTAGCTGTATAGACATTGTGTAAATGAACATGGGGACAAAACTTCTATTGGATATCAAGACAAGGTTTTTAATGTCTTTGTATCGCTATTTTAGAGGTAGCACTTTTCTGCCTCTGCAAAAGAGTGGAAGCAGTAGACCATTAAATAGAACTGTAATAGCAGTACTTACCTATATCTATAAATTCTGAATTTAGTCTGTTTTTCCTTTGCTTTTCTATAGGTGCTAGAACTTATATTAAGAGTAAAGAAACTGGAATGTGGTGCCGTGGAACTATCACTGAACTAGTTCCTCTAAACAGTAAAAATGTGAGGAAGCCTTGTGGTCCAGTAGGATACAAAGTTTGTGATATTGCAGTGATGGAAGTATTCCTGATAGATTTTGGGAGTTCTGAAATTCTGATTTTTTCAAGGTGTGTTTACAGAGAGTGTTTGTCTGCAGTCATTGTCCTTTGACTTTAGTTTCTCAAGAGGATCTCTACTAAGAAACAAATCCTTAATCAGTAAATAAGCTTCACACAAGCTGATAACAAATATCCAGATGACGCTAGTATTCTTCACATAACATGTCTCTCTCTCAAAAAAAAAAAAAAAAAAAAAAAAAAGTGGAGATGTGTGCAAGTACACAAATGAACTAACTTTCACATGTTAAAATGTGTAAGTTAAACATTCCGGACTTGCACGTTCTCTTTCTGCAATACAAGTTTAAGAACAAGAAATGCATTTTATTCAGGCACTGAACTTTCTAGATCTGTTTTAATCTCATGACATTATGGCAATTTATATAATAAAGTTTGGTTTTGCTCTTCTTTCAAATTAATACTGCTTTTATTCCCACTAGCAAAAAATACATTCCTGTTGAAAGGCCCGAAACTGCTGCTTTGCAGATTATTGACACAGATGATGTTTGTTTGTATGTAAGAAAGCCTGATCAGCATATAGAAGCACAACTTGCAGCTATTCCTCCTTTAGCAGTACTGTGTTCGTTGAAGGATATTGTTCCCAAAAATGCAGTAAGTAAAAGCTGTTCCTGCTATTTCATGAGAACTTTTTTTCTGCTGAGAATGTATGTCAAAGAATTTAAATGCATAATTTACAATAATCTTCTAGTATGGACAGAAAAACCCCAAGAGCGGTAAAGAGTGTATATAAATATATTTTATATTAAATATAGCTAGAAAGCAAACAAGCTTACAGATGTCTGTCTTTAAAAAGCCTGTGTTTACAGTGATACATTGCAGGCTTAAATCTCGTTACCTTTTTTTGTAGAGATGTTCTTTTGTCAAGATCAAAAACAAATTATAGAACTGAAGTTTTTATTTTATGGCTGTCTGATAGTTTCATGCAAATAGCAACTTTGAAAAATAATAGAGAAGTAATGGCATTAGTTATTCAGGGAGCCTGTTGGCGTTGTCCTTTATTACTTAAAATCTTGTGCCCTATGTTAAAAAATGTCATTTGTTTTCTTCTTTTAGTATAAAACCAAATTTAAAACTTTCAGCTTTTATTCCACTAGGAAAGGACATAAATTGCAGCTTTTTTTCTTCAGTGTTCACTCTTACTGGGTTATTTTTATTTTCGAAGCATTCACAGGGGAAAGTGTATGTCCAACACAGCTGTGTATTTCTGACAGTGTAACTGCTGGTGTCTTTTACTAGTCTGAGATTATCTGAAATAGCTTTAAATAGGATAGACCTGGAACAAACTTCACCAATCTGGATAAAATGTCCCCCCTTGTGGGCTTGGATCTTAACCTAAAAAAACGCAGATTTGAAGTTGAGTGAACAGCTATAGCATGTTGTACACTTGTTTAAAGATACAAAAGGGAAAGAATGAACTTTCCAGACAGCATAGGAGGGCAAAAATGTGAGTAGTGAGATAAAACTGCATGTGACAATTGTAGTCATCAGGAATATTGGAAGTAATGAGCTTAGAGAGAGGATGGTACAAATTACAACCCTTTGCTCTGACTCAATTTGATATAGTTAAAAACATTTATAAATCCATCACGAAGAATACTGTATTGTGTTATCCAGGCTATGGACTACACAATCTTAATAGGTTTCATAGGTGGGTTCAGTGTGTCATCTGTACAGGTGTGTATGTACTCACTTCCTTGCTCTGCTTCACCTGTCTCTGATTTGGAAGTCCCAGACATCTTGAATAACTTTTTTTCTTTCTGCTTAACACAGAGTGAAGGTTGGGGACAGGAAGCAAAGACAGAATTTTTAAAAATGGTAAATAATAAGGTTGTTTTAATGAGCATATTTAGAGAAGAGGACGGTGTGCTCATTGTGGATCTGAAAAAACCTCCATTTAACGAAATAAGCAATAACATGCCAGTGTCTCTCAAGGATGCATTAGTTTTTTTAGACTTGGCAAGGTACATGTTTTCTTTAGTTTATGCTCTCATGCTGTCAATGATAATTGCATAATACTTCTAAAATGAAGAAGCTTACCAAGCAAATTTTTTTTGCAGTGGTTGGGATTAATAAATCTTCAGCAATATCTGAACCTAACTTTTTATACCTTTGCTAATAAACATTGTTGCATGTTCATTTTCACTACTCAGGGTTTTATTTGGATAACAGATCTTAATTTTTGTCATTTTCCTGAAATGAGTTAAGTTCCTGTATAGGTTTGAGATTAATGGCAAGGGGGTAAAAGGAGAAACTATTAGTGGCCCCCACTGACACAAAAGCATGCAAAAATCAGCCTTTGTCTTTTTGGTTTGGCTGGTGACAGCCAGGCTAGTCAACGCGTTTGGCTGTCAGCTAGTCACGTGATGTGATGCACCTAGCTCAACAAATAACTAAAGACAGGGCATAAGGAGAGCTGCTTGTTGGCATCAGGCCAGGCGAGAGAGCTGCTTTGGGGGGACCAGTGGAGGTCCACAGGCAGGAGATAGAGAAGAACATGAGTGTTAGATTTGGCATTTGGGTGCAGGGGTATGGTATGCAAATCTGTAGGAAATCTGTAGGAGTTCATTCTGCTGCACACAGAGCAGCTTACTTATTTATATTTGCAAATATTTACTTATCTTGGAGAGATCAGTGAGAGGCAATTTATTTTTTACTCTATCTACATTCCTCTGGTAATCACTTTTTTTTTTTCTTACAAGTGAAGGAAAGGAAATCTCAAAATGGTTTTGTCAATATAATGAGTTCTAGACTTCTACTTTAATTTTAAATGATTTAAATGCACAGTGACAAAATCTGTTTTAAGGCCAGCCGCTGCATTACATTGGTGGAGGGAGAAGCACTAAGGTAGAGAAGATTGGTTGCACTGACTGCAAGAAGGGAAGTTCAGACTATTCATACAAATGTAGATGATCTTATTTTTAAGAGACTGTTCTGCATTTTTCATGGGAAACTTCACATCTGGATATAAAAGGCTTCCTGCTTAGTTAACTTTGGCAGAATTTATTCAAAATCTCTTTTTGTTTACTTTAGGTTTGGATCACAGCTTCCCAGTGAATTAGAAAATAATGTAATCTTGCAATATAGTCCACCTAAAATACCACAAGAAACAGAAGAAGTCTCTGTTGCAGTTTGTCATATTAATAGTCCTAGTGATTTTTATCTCCAATTGGTAAGTTTAGAAAGTAGTTCTGTTAATATTTGTACAAAGGTTTATTTAAATGTTGAACTATTTAGAGTCCACGTTTAATGACTTCAGACTTCCATTAGTCTTTAGCAAAATTCTAAAAAAGTTAACTTCTTTTTCTGGTCATTGTTTTGTTACATGCTTAATTGCTATGTGGGTACATGGAGTGTTACTGTTTAGTGTGATGACTGAACAAGGCAAAATTAAACAGTTGTTAGGTTCTTAAGTTCACTTTGCATGTTCATGATCACCATTTAATTTGGGAGGATGTTAAGGAAGTGCACTATTAGATAAAACATCCATTAAAAAAAATCATTATGAAAATTCCGAATGTTCTTAGCCTAATGTACGTGTATCACAGGAGGCTTTGTTTTTCTTGTTTTAGATGGATAGCCTGGACTTTTTAGCTCTTCCAAAGAAAATTGAGGAGATATACAAACATAAGGATAGGGAAAATTTGGAGATTGTCTGCCCAGTTGAAGGGCAAGCCTGTATTGCAAAATACAAAGATGGAATTTGGTGCAGAGCGCAGATTATAGGTGAAGTTTTTTATTTATTTATTTTCCTTCCCCTTCCCACTGTAAAGTACTGTTTCCCCCCCCCCCCCACTGTAATGTTAAGTTGCAAAATTAGAAATGTCACTGTATCAGAGTCACACACTGGATATGAGTAGTAACAAACAGTGATTATAGGAAATTTTTATACCAACAGCTAGCTTCATAAATTTCATCATACTAGTGCATGTTATGGTCTCTTTTTCTGCTATTAATGGATTGTGGTTTTATATATTATTTTTTTAGGAATTAAGGAGAGGCAGTACATTTCATTTTCTGTATACTATTGAAATTCCATTATATAGTTATTGTTAATAATATTTTACTTATTAAAACTTTAGTGTACAGTATATCCAATCTGAGTGTAAACTGTGTAGAAGAGAATTGAACAAAATGCCCACAGCACTTAAATTCCAGGGATAGATAGCAACCCATTATCCCTGTAGCAATTCCAAAGCCGTTTGTAAAATGAAAGCTACGATGACATCTTAAGCTGTCATTATGAGTAGTGTGGTGTATTTAACAAGCCTGTATGTGTACTTTCTTGTATACTTGGCATGTATTTAACATCCAGTGTGTCTCTTGTAAAATTACAAGATGATAGCGGAACAAAGTGTTAACTCTGTATCACTTCAGGAATCCCACAGAGATGGCTTTTAAAGACTATAGTTTTGAATTGGGATATAAAATACTTCAAAATGTGACATTTCATGCTTTTATAGAATGTAAATGTGGATTTTCCTTTAAGACACAATTTTTTTATCTGTATCCAATTTTTGTATACAATATTTATTTTCTGTTTTAGTAACTTAAAAGGTTATCTAATGTTATGGTTTCTGGGTTGTTCTTCTTGAAGGGCTGCCGAGTCTTCAGGAAGTTGTGGTAAAATATGTTGACTTTGGCAACATTGCTAAGATAAGTCTTAAAGACGTATGCAAAGTAAAAAAGGAATTTCTGAGCTTTCCAGAAAAGGTAAGTTAATGCTTGCTCGTAATAAATACTGAAAATAAATAGACTCTCAGAGGATGGAAGGGGGAAAGAGAGGATTCTGCACATTCTGAAGTAAATAAAATGTTAAGCAGGTAAGAGGTTGTTACAGTTTCTTTTCAAGTGCCTCATCATAAACCCTTTTGAAATGTGTTTTAGGTGCAAGCTGAGAACTTTCTGTGATGTTACTTGGTTTTGAATGAAATCTGGAGTTTACCTTGGGTTTTGTGGGGTGTTTGGGGGGGGGGGGGTGTTTGCTTGTTTTAATACCTTCTCCTATTCTATAGGTAGCCCGACTAATTTTTACATTCTTTAGCTTTCAAACAATGATCTAATAATGCTCTTGGAGTTCTGTTTTTTGTTTTGTTTTTGTGGGGTCTTTCTAAGGCATTTAGAGTTTGGGGTTAATGCCGCATCTTGTAGAAGTGTTTTTGAGAATGGGCAAATCTGAATGGGAAAGGAAAAGGCAAAGCATGTTTTTTTTGTCAAATAAAAACGCACATAAGTAGAAAAAAATATTTTTCTTCAGCTGTTCAGTAGATAATTACAGTTGGCAACTAGAACCATACTAAACTGAAAAACTTTGTGTCAGTGGGTGTTTTTTCTTAACCTGTAGACACCATAAGTAGTGATTATTACAACTAAGGTTAACCAATACTAGTTACTGAAACAGGGTTTAGTTGTTTATATTTTGAACAGATCTTGCTGGGGAAAGTTTCAGCCAAAATCATTCAGCTGTTTTTGACAGCAAGGGAGAGGAAATGCTCTGAAAACGGTAAAGGGTTCTTGCAGTTGCAGTGTTTTGATGCTTCCTGTCAGAATGATTAATGAATAAGGCTGTTGAGTTGATGTGCGTTATCCCATCATTGCAGTTGGTTGCTTGTTATTGGCCAAACACATCCTCAGAAAAATCCGTTAGGAGTTTGTCAGCCATTAAACACATACTACTTGGTCTCCTCACTTTCAGCATAAAGGAGAAGGGACTAAAGAGTACAGGTGCAGAAGGATATATAACCACTAGAGAACGGTTTACAAAACCTCGAGCCAGTCAGCTGTCACACTTCCATGTTCTTCTTGCCAAAGTGTTTCATAGTATACTTCAGATGACAGGTGTTTAAACCTAAAGTTTGCGTAAGAAATAACTTTCTATTGCTATTAGCTCTTCAAATTCAAGTAGTAGGGAGATCTCCAAGACTTAATGTGCTTCTGTGTTGCTATGCTTTCATACCTTTTCATTTTTTTAAAAAGAATAATTTATGAAGGGTTTAAAATTCCTTGAAATGTGAATGAACACGAGACTGCAAAATCAAGTCTTCTGAAGGTACGAAATAGAGTTGAGGTGGCTTTTACAAGTCTGTCTTGTGGTATGTAGGCATTGACAAGTCTTTATCACATGATCACATTATATTGTCCCAAATGTAAGTCGGTTAACAAGAGATTTGAATTAGACTGTTATAAGAAAAACTGGACTTCTTTCAGCCCATTTTACAGCCATTTTAACAGAATTGGGTGGTGCAGAAGTCTTGCCAAGACTGGAAAGGGCAGAACTGTGTAATGTGAGCTGGCCTGAGCATCCACAGCCCTTTTTTTCAAAGATTATCTAATTTATCAGCCTGCCTCATTTTCCTGTTCCTGACTGCTTGTATCCTAAGAATATCTGCACAAAATACGCTTATTTCTGTTACCCTGTTTCTTTTCTCTCCCTTGTCCTCCACCTTTGTTACTCCTCTTATTTTTGACGTGACAGTTTGTTTAAAACAAGAACTTTTTTGTTTTAATCTTTGTTTCAAAGTACTGCATTTTGTCAGATTTCCTGTCTTTTTACATGTATCCCAATTAATACCTTTTCAAACTTTCTTTGGGAATTTTCTGACATAATTACTGTGGAATTGAGGTGTCTGCATATAGTCTTTCAGACTTGCGCAGTGCTGTAATCATCCTAACCTTAAATGATTTGAGCCTCTGTATGACATTCAGATCCACAAAACCAGATGAAGGTTTTCTTTTTCACTTCTCTGTAGTAGTCATTCTTGACTTTTGCAGCCAATTCTATACCTAACCATAAAGGGAGTCAGGGAGAAGTAAAGCACTTTCTATTTCAGCAAGAACATAATCTGAATTTGAGGTTCATGTTCTGCTGCAGGCTGTGAAGGGACCATGTGGAGAACATCTTAAATCAGATCAAGGACTGATAATGTGGAAATGGAGGCCAAGGTCATGCTGTCTCGCTGTCCTGCACAGGCACACAACAAAGGCTGTGATTTGGCTGTAAAGGGATGGTCTTGATATGTGATGGCAAATATGTATTTTGAATTATTCTTTAGGCAATCAGGAGCAAGCTGGCTAACATTGAGCCTTATAAAGGAGCAAATGAATGGACTAGAGCAGCCAAGGAAAGGTTTGAAGAAATGACTGAAGATAAACTTATGCTATGTTCAGTTGTTAGTAAGTTATCAAGAGTGTGTCAGTCTTTATTTGAATATTCTTAAATTAATTCAGAAATAAAAATGTGCACTTTCATATGTTCAGTAGTGTTTATTTGAAATTCTGACGCTCATACTTGTGACAAGTAGCCTGGAGTGAGAGTATCAAAACACAAAGTAACTGAAGGAGATAGAAACAGCTTTTTGTCAGAGGCTGTATCTATCTTCTCTTATGAGCCACACCAGTATTAATTGGTTTATTAAAACTGGCTTGTTTCTAAGGGTGGTGGTCGTCCTTGACTCTCCCCGACTTCATTGGGAGCTATGAATGTGACCACTGCTGCTCTTAAACATACCCAAAAAATGAAGTTCAGTAACACCCATGTGCCTTAGTAGGTTTTCTCTCAATACCATTTATTGTTAATGTGTAGGTGGTTATTTTTCTACAGCTGTGGAATGATAAGTGAAATTACATGCAGCAGTTGTTTTTTGTACATACGTATTTATAGTGAATAAACAAGATGTTCATACCATACTTATTGGTGTCTTTCAAGTTAATTTTACAGATGCGTGCAAAGCTAAGCTTCTAGACTATTGATATTCATGGTTGAATTATTTTATAAATCAGATACAATTTTACAATGTTTGTTCTCTTCCTAACCATTTACCTTGTCTCCAAAACCATTAACGGTCTTTTTACTAGCAGTGTTTGGTGCTAATTATGTTTATATTCTTCATTCACAGAAATTTTAGAAAATAACTTTTTATCTGTTGAGCTCTTCGACTCCTCTGCTGTTCCTGGAAGATGCTGTAGTATTAACTGTCAGCTAGTTAAAGAAGACCTAGCATCCTACATACCTGGGTAAATGTGCTGTGCATTTTATATATATATAATAAATCTGGAAATACAGAATTTGTGTAACAAAATTATGGGCTTTAGTATTTCACCTTAAACGGCTGGAGTTTATGATATTTGTCATGCATTCATCACCTGAAATAAGTAACAATCTGTGTAACACTGCTGTTTAGCATAATTGTCTAAAGACTAAATACTGATTAGCATGATAACTTTTGAAACATAATTGATTCAAAAGTTGGAGATGAAACTTCTGCATCATACTTGCAAGGTATTTAACTATCAAATCTTTCTAAAGTGGTTAGTATGAGTTTCCCATTCCCTCATAATAAGAAAATAAATACCATTTTTATAGTTTAACCTGCACTTTAGAGAAGTCTTCTCTTTGGAAGTACTGTGATTTGAAAACAAATACTCAGATAATCGGTAATGGGGAATCAGAGCTACAGGGACTATTAGGAAGGAGTCAGACAAAGAAAAAGTTGGTAAGCCTGTTGGGGGAGATAAGGCTGATAAGGAGATAATGCTGCTGCACCTACTTTGCTGTCTTTTTCAAAAAATAACCCATGGATTATATGCATGAAAACCAGTAATCAATGTTTATTTTTTCATTAGTAATTTGTTATTACTGATCACGATGAAAAGACTGTTAAATAGAAAGTTTTGTTTTGAAAAGGGAAAACTGGATTTCTACTGAGGAATAGAAACAGATATTTGGGGAGGGGTTCAGCAAGAAGTAAATAGATTTTCTTATCTTAATTCAGGAATATAACTAAACCCTGGTAACACTTTTTTGTATTACATATAATTTTGAATACACCTTGTAAAGTTAAACAGCTTTATTAAAAGTTGAAAGCCAAATTAAAATGTTTTATTGTTGTCACTAAGATATCTTGCAATTCAGCTATACTT
Source organism: Dromaius novaehollandiae (assembly GCF_036370855.1). Classification (NCBI taxonomy): domain Eukaryota; kingdom Metazoa; phylum Chordata; class Aves; order Casuariiformes; family Dromaiidae; genus Dromaius; species Dromaius novaehollandiae. The sequence goes on along the minus strand of NC_088098.1, from coordinate 200,093,716 downwards.
AGATGTCTGCCTGTGGCCTGCAAACAAATGCATATGTTGCTTTTATATTAGTGTAACATTTACAATTTAAGTAGTGTGGATTTCTTTTTCCATTTCTTATAGCTGGAATGATGTTTCAGGTTTTTTTTTTTTTATTTGTAGCTTCTTTTTGTTTTCTGGTGTGTATAGATTTCTCTAGTTCTCCATAGCTCATTTGTTTCATTTTTCTCCTCTTCTCGCTGAACATCCCGTTTGTGAAGACAAGCATATGCAAGGAGGAAAGAGACAGGGCAATAATTTAAACTTACTATTAGAACAGCTGGAATTGCATTTGGGATATGCTTACCCTTCTGCATGTAGTGCTGTTTAGGGATACCCAGGCCAGCTCTGAACACATATGAGGCAATATGACTAGGTGAGCACGGTGCTCCGGGGAGGCTAACTCGCTGAGAAGTGGCAGTAATTGCATGTGGCAATGTCAGTAAGTTTACTCTTACTTTGGAATGGGAGGCAGCACATATGGAATTCAAGGAGAAAACCTTGAAGTCTGAAGGTTATTCCAAACTGATCGTTTCTTGTGATGGATCTGCAATGATAATGCTATAGAAAGAAGGCTATAGGATATGTAACATGTCTTTCACTTGTGAGAACTCTGGGTGGCAGATTGCCTCTGTATGGAGCCCATTTCGTAGCTCAGACTAGTTGTACACAAGCCAAGCATATTTATGCGCTTTTGTGTTCATTTCTTACTTGGTTCTCAAAGTTAGCTGTTTACTCAGTGATTTCCAGATAGCTGCGTCAGGAAGGCTTGCATAAGTAATTGTTTGGCAGCCTGTGGTGGTTGATTCAACACTTAAACATTCAAGAGTTTTCTCTGATAGAGCGGTTTGTTTGCTTCAGTTGAAGGCAAAGGTAAGGTGGATCTGTGAGGGGGAATAAGTGAGTTTTTTTCCTGGAGGCCCAGAAATTTAGGGAGGAATAACCCTATGCACCAGTATAGGCTAGGGGCAGGCCAGCTGGAAACCAGCTCTGCAGAGAAGGACTTGGGGGTCCTGGTGGACAGTAAGTTGACCATGAGCCAGCAGAGTGTGTCCCTGTGGCAAAAAAGGCCAATGGTATCCTGGGCTGCATTAGGAAGAGCATTGCGTTTGGTCAAGGGAGGTGATCCTCCCCCTCTACTCAGCCATGGTGAGGCTGCATCTGGAGTACCATGTTCAGTTCAGGGCTCCCCAGTACAAGAGAGACATGGGGCCGCTGGAGCGAGTCCAGTGAAGGTCTGCTAAGATGGTTAGGGGACTGGAGCATCTCTCATATGAGGAAAGGCTGAGAAAGCTGGGCATGTTCAGCCCGGAGAAGCGAAGACTGAGGGGGCATCCTATCAATGTGTACAAGTATCCGAAGGGAGGGTGTAAAGAGGATGATGCCGGACTCTTCTCAGCAGCGCCCAGTGATACAATGAGAGGCAACAGGCACAAAATGAAACACAGGAAGCTCATGTTTGAACATAAGGGAAAACTTTTTTCCTGTGAGGGTGACTGAGCACTGGAACAGGTTGCACAGAGAGGTTGTAGAGTCTCCATCCTTGGAGATAACCAGAAGCTGTCTGGACACAATCTTGGGCAATGTGCTCTAGGTGACCTTGCTTGAGTGAGGGGGTTGGACTAGATGATCTCCAGAGGTCCCGTCCAATATCCAACACAGCCATTCTGTGATTCTGTGAAATGACCAGCAGTTAAATTTGTATGTGATGTCAGATTTAGTCTGAGATTTACAAGAAGCAATGATAGATGACTTTCAAGCTGTAATCTCTCATGTCTCTAGTTAGCACATTTCGTTTTGACACTCAGTAAAATAGATTGATAGGTATCAGCCAACTCTGGATTGTTGTTGTGGTTTATTCTATCCAGTTCACACAATTTAAGCAAGTTTACGTTAAGGTGTTACTGTGGCTATACTTCATTTTGTACCCTAGCTAGGAAAGAGCTAGCTCCAGGATGTTGCATTGTATTTGTACCCATAACTTCAAGAAATGCTAGAAGGATAAATGTTCCACTAACTTAATGTTTACTTCTGAAAGGAATATTAACACATCTTGTAAGTAGAGTATTGCAGATTTTGCTCGGAGGCAATATAGCTTTCCAGAAACTTGACACTAGTAATTTGATGTCTTTTAAGCCAGACAGGCAGCCCCATTCGTATCAGGTTTACTCCTCTTCTGGCAGCCTGTATTGCTTAGTACTCTCATCTGACAGTAGAATATGCAAGGTTAGCTACTGAAGAATAAAAATAAGTTACTATCATGAGTGCTTCAGATGCAGCATTTAAAAGTGCTTTTGGCTTTTGTTGGAGTTTTTTCTGCTTTTCTAAGTTACTATTTGTTCTTCACTCTTTCCTTCTTCCCCTATCATGTTAGAATTGCAATCATAGAACTCTTTTTCACTTTGATAACATGTGTAAACTTTCAATCCTAATTATTTGACATTCCTTACAGATATATTGAAAGTACTGCTATAGGGCCCAGTGAAATATGGGATGCTCCTCTAGAAGAAGTTCCCGAAACCCTGGAAGACTTAAATCCTATAAGCATGGAACCTCTGGAGGAAGTGGATTTCAGATCACTTTCTAAGAAAGAGCTACAAGTGAGAATTAGTCACGTTGTGTCCCCTAGCAAAATTTTCATACGGTGGCTGTCATCTGAGAGCTTACTGAAAAGGTACTTAAATTCAAAGAATTTGTCTGGAGTTAAGGCACGCTTACTACAAATTGATGAAGAAATATGGTTAGAACAAACTACTTCAGGTGGCATTTGGCACTGGGGCACTCTTTTGAATGCTGTTGAATTGTCTTGCTTTGAGGGAAGTATAGGAACAAAAGAGATTTGCACTAAGTTGTGTTTCATTAAATACTTGTGATTCAAAATTAAGTGTATGATCGAACTCCCATTTCAAATAATTCTGATGTAGTAAGTATGGGAGCCTGGCAAATGCAATATTGTCCAGAAAGACTAAATCTTTCTGCTCGTTACTCTCTCCTCCCCATTCCTTCGTTTGGAATCTGACTAAGTAATGCCAGCATTCTAACTCACAGAACTTAAGTAAACTTATTTATTTTTCCATGATTCTAATATGCTGTTAGGAAAGCTTGAAAGCAACTTCTGAACATGGTATGTCAACCTTCCTTTGGTACTTGAAAGCCAAACCTCAAGTAATACTGCCTACTGGTTGGAGACAAATATAAATATCATTGTTTAGTGTGGGTTACTTAATTTTTACCTCTTATTTCTCCTTTGGCTTTTACTATGTATATACTGACTTGGGGTCCCCTTAAATTAGTCATGGCACTAAATGAGGCTCACACTCTCTCAAGTTGTCAAGAGAAAATAATCAAGAGTATCAGTCAAATATTGCTATACAGAAGGGTCACAGCCTCTAAGAGTAATTCAGCAATTCTAATTGGATTGCATCTTTTTTGAACCTCCATTTCATGTATTTCTAACAAGCTATAAGGAAAAGCTACAATACTAGATGTCTGTTAAACAGTTATTAAAATTTTACTGAATGCTAGTTAAGCAGTAATTTATTTAAAAAAACCCAAACCTTTACTCATTTGGTAAAATCTTGCTATTGGAAAAGTATATTTTTAATGTTAGTTTACAGGAGAAGATGGCTACTATCTATGAAGAATCCCAGCCAGAGTCTGTGAAGTGGGAAACCAGTATGCATTGTGCTGTTTATGTACATGATTGGAAACAGTGGCAAAGAGGTCAGATAAGCAGGATTGTCTCTGAAACAACTGCAGAGGTAAATATCGTCATAAGATTCATACTTTTATTTCTGAAGTTTTTGAGGATTCATCTATAAAATAACCTTAAATCTTGAGTTCTTGTTTTCATGTTAATATTTTCTCATATAGCCTTTTGCTTTTGTCCAGAGTTTATTTTCAGTTACATTATACATTGCTGTAAGGAAGACTATGGTCTCATCAAAACTCAAAATGTATTTAGCAGGGCACTTGATAATTGAGGAAGGTTCATGAGATTGACTTTGTGTATGGTTACAGTACACAGAGCAACATGGCACAGATTCTCAAGTTATACCTTAACAGTTTGGCTCAGATTCCAGAAGCAATAGGATCCTTAAGTTGGCGATCAGCCAAACCTAATAATCCTTGCTGATGGGGTTGATTGAACTAAGTCCACCACCACATGAACATCTGTAGTTATGCTGTTCCTTGAACCATAAACTGATGTTGATGCACTGTGCCAAATAGATGTAACACTTTACCCAGTAACCTCTCACACAGTGCTGCTTTAAGTGTGCTTTTTGTTGTACCTACTTGAATAAGGAGCATCAGGAACAGGCATTTAATGAGTTAATAACTACTTAACTCAAAAGTAAGAGTGGCTTTTTAGTCATACAGGTAATCTGGGTCTTCATTGCAATTAGTTCTCCCTAGCATAATCAGATTATGCCTCTGGATCTTACTAACAGGAAGCAGAAGCAGGACTTCCTATATTTAGATTTCGTATAATATTTGCCTTCCAAAACTACGAACCCTCAAAAAGCTATTTTACCACTTCAGTTGGAAATGCTGGAATTATTTGAAATTACTATGTTATTTTATAACTATATAAAACTTACAATTCATACTATATCAATCATTACATTATTAGTATATGAAATGCTGGGAAGGTGAGAAGAGGGAGTTGCCCTTTATGTGAGAGAGCAGCTGGAATGCATGGAGCTCTGCCTAGAGGTGGGTGATGAGCCAGCTGATAGCTTGTGGGTTATGATTAGAAGGCAGACCAACATAGGCGACATTGTGGTGAGTATCTGCAACGGGCTGCCTCATCAGGAAGGAGAGAAGTAGATGAGGCCTCTTTCATACAACTAAAAGAAGCCTCACATGCACAGGCCCTGGTTCTCATGGGGGACTCTAACCATTCTGGTGTCTGCTGGAAGGTCATATGCAATTCAAGAGGTTTCTGGAGTCCATTGATGATAACTTACTGACATAGGTGACTGAGGAGCCAATGAGAAGTATGCTTTGCTGGACTTCATACTTACAAATGAGGAAGAACTGCTCAGGGATGTGAAGGCTGGGGGCAGCCTTGGCTGCAGGGACCATGAGATGGTGGAGTTCAGGATCCTGAGAGAAACAAGCAAGGCAAAAAGCAGGATCACAGCCATGGACTTCAGGAGAGCAGACTTGGCCTGTTCAGGAATCTGCTTGGAAGAACTGCAGGGGATAGGGTCCTGGAGGGAAGAGGGGTCCAGGAGATCTAGTTGATTTTTCAAGCATCACCTCCTTCAAGGTCAAGAATGGTCCATCCCCATGTGCAGTAGATCAAGCAAAGGTGGCCGGAGGCCTGCATGGATGAACAAGGAGCTCCTGACTAAACTCAGACATAAAAAGGAAGCATAAAAGAGGTGGAAGCAGGGACAGGTGACCCAGGAGGAATATTGAGACACTATTTGAGCACGCAGGGATGGAGTTAGAAAAGCCAAAACTCACTTGGAGTTTTGGAGGGAAGTGACAGGCACCAAGAAGGGCTTCTAGAAGTATATGCTGCAAAAGGAAGACTAGGGAAAATGTGGGCCTGCTGCTGAATGGGGCAGGGGACCTGGTGACAAATGACGTGGAAAAAGCTGAAGTACTCAATGCCTTCTTCACCTTGGTCTTTACTGGTAAGATTTGCCTTCAGGAATCCCAGGCTCCTAAGACCTGTGGGAAAGTCTGAAGCAAGGAATACGTCTTCTCAGTGGAGGAGGATCAAATTAGGAAACACTTAAACAGACTGGATATGTGCAGGTCCATGGGACCTGATGGGATTCACTTATGAGTGCTGAGGGAGTTGGCTGATGTCATTGTGAGGACGCTCTTGATGATCTTTGAAAGGTCATGGTGATCAGGGGCAAATAGTCTTGGAAGTCATTTCCAAACGTATTAAGGACAAGAAGGGGTTGGGAGAAGTCAGTGTGGATTTACAAGGGGGAAGTCATGCTTGACCAACATGATAGTGATGAGATGACTAACTTGGTAGATGAGAGCAGAGCAGTGGAAGTTTTTTACTTTGACTTTAGGAAGGCTTTTGACACTGTCTTCCGTAACATCCTCAGTGACAAACTCATGAAGTATGGACTGGAGAAGTGGACAATGAAATGGACTAATGGACTGAAAACTGGCTGAACTGCCAGGCTCAGGAGGTTGTGATGAACAGCAGGAAGTCTGGCTGGAGGCTAGTCATCAGCGGTGTCTGTCAGGGGTTGATACTGGGGCCAGCACGGTTTAACATCTTCATTAATGACCTTGACAGCGGGGCAGAGTGCACCGTCAGGAAGTTTGCAGAGAACACAGAAGTGGAAGGAGTGGTTGTGTTGCCATTCAAAGGAACTTCAGAAGGCTGGAGAGATGGGCAGAGAGGAATCTCATGAAGTTCAACACAAGCAAGTGCAGAGTCCTGCACGTAGGGAGGAATAACTCCATGCACCAGTGTAGCCTGAGGGCTTACCATCTGGAAATCAGCTTGGCAGAAAAAGAGCTGAGGGTCCTGGTGGACAACAAGTTGAACATGAGCCTCAATGTGCCTCTGCTGCACAAGTGGCCAAGGGCATCCTGGGCTGCGTTGGGAGGAGGGAGGTGATCTTTCCCCTCTTCTCAGTCCTCAGGAGTGCTGAGGCCAGTTCTGGGCTTCCCAGTGCAAGAGAAGCATGGAAATCCTGGAGTAAGTCTGGCAAAGGGCCAGGAAGGTGTTTAAGGGCTTGGAGCATCTGACATAAGGGGAGAAAGAGAGCTGTTCAGGCTAGTGAAGAGAAGGCTCAGGGGGATTTTTATCAGTGTATGGAAATACCAGATGGGAGGGAGTAAAGAAGATGGGGCCAGACTGTTCTCAGTGGTGCCCAGTGACAGGTCAAGAGGCCGTGGGCACAAACTGGAATACAGGAAATTCCATTTCAAGATAAGAAAACACTTTTCTCCTGTGGAGGTGAGCGAACACTGGAACAGGTTGCTCAGAGGTGCTGTGGGGTCTCCATCCTTGGGGATATTCAGAATTCGCCTGGATGTGGCCCTGAGCAACTTGCTGTGGCTGAGCCCCCTTTGAGTAGGGGGGTTGGACTAGACGATCTCCGGAGGTCCCCTCTAACCTCAACAAATCTGCGATTCTGTGAATCAGCAGTAAAGAATGGATGGATAGAGAAAGAGTATAGGTACAGGTTGCTCCTTCCCCTGGTTTGTTCTTCTAGCTTCTGGGACTCTGTAGGTTAGATGTTAGCCATATTTAATAGTCATTAGTAGATCTCCATACATCTGTTTAACCATTTTGGAACCTATTTATGCATATGATCTCTCTGACATCCTGTGGTAATGAATTCTGCAATTTGGATGGGCATGACATAGTTCATGGGGCCAGGACTATAAAAACAGGACAGTGGATTTCCCCAAGCACAGAGCTCTTATCCACTCATATCAGTTACACAGGTATCAGACAGGGAATGTGACTTTCTGTTGTAGTTAAACACTAAGGTTGTTATGTCCGGTTGCATTTATAATTTACGAAGAAAATCTGTTCCCCTGTAAGCCACTACTGTATTTTGTTCTCTTTCATTTTTGTGCTCCTTTTCCTTGCCTGTCTTTGAGAGTCTCCTCTCTCGTTTTTGTAGCGTTTCCCTCCATGATGCAACTCTCAGCTCCTACCACAGCTATTTTCACTCCAATGCCTTCCCCATCTGAGCCACTAATTGCCACTGATTGGTTCTTGATTAGATAGTTTTGATTCCGGAAGGACTTTTTTGGGCTTTAAAGCTGATATTCCAGCAAAGGGGGAATTGGTATACTGGGGTAGGTACTGTTGGATAAACTCGCTTCATGTTTGTAAGGCTCTCTGCAACAACGAGAGGCTAAACACTTAAAGAAAAAGGCGACAGATGAAACTGTAGAGAGCTTTGTATATATCTATGGCTATGTAAGTGTTTGATGCATTGTCACACTTTTGGGAGCCTTCCTGTATAGCCATGTGAATTAAAACAATAGAAAGCAAAGACTAATATTAGAATATTTTTACACTTTGACTTTATAAGGCATATAAGGGAAGAAGGGTCCAGGAGACCTAGTTGATTTTTCAAGCATCACCTCTTTCAAGGTCAAGAATGGTCCATCTCCATGTGCAGTGAATCAAGCAAAGGTGGCAGGAGTGACAGGTAGAAAGGTGCCCAGTGACAGGAGAAGAGGCAATTGGGCACAAACTGAAATAGAACAAGCTGTATTTCAAAATTAAAAAGTTTTTTTCCCTGTAAAGTTGATTTAACAGTGGTAGAGGGTTACTTTAGAGAGGTTGTAGAGTTTCCATCCTTGGTAATAGCAAAACCTGACTGAACACGGCCCTGAGCAACCACTACTTTAGTTGCTTCTGCTTTTAGCTTGGAGGTTGGACTAGACAATCTCTAGGGGTTCCTTCCAACCTCAGTGATTCTATGTTTCTATTTGACTGTGCTTAAATTTCTTTGTCTTTAAAATTTGAAAGAGATTTTGTTGTTATTCATGGTATAGTTCAGAGAATAGATATAGTTAACTAATAACAGTAATAAACAGGCTGGGATGTCTGTTACTGTTTAGGAAGTGAGGAAGCAAGCTATTTCAGCATTTCTGTGTTTGCAAATTTTTATGCACTAACATAACCAAAGCAGGGGAGAAGAGGTTTCTTTTTCCAGGTAACAGCCTAGATGCATACACGCTCCTACAAAGAGTGTGCAGGTGTCACCAAGAATTGTGGAAGGTAGTAGCATTAAGTCCAAGTGCACGCTCCAGTAGGTGCGCATCAGCTGTTGTGCTGTCAGTCATACATGTTGTTTTCTTGTGCTTTCTACATCCAGCTCCCCTAAGATAGGATTTCTTTGTCCATTGGACATCACCTTAGGAATTTTGTCACTTTGCTACCATCTGATTTCTTAGCAAAGCTTTGTTTCCTTTGGTTTTTTTACTTTATGCATAGTAAGCTAAGTCTTTCCCTGCATTTCTTGCTATGTTTATAGTGGCCTGCCTTTTGAAACAGTTTCCTGAGGCTTTTGCTTGAATTTCTTTTCTCTTCCCCCTTTCCCTCCCCTCACAGCACATTGGCCAGGGGTAGTTATTTTGCAGGGAGAGGAGTGGTGTGTGGGTGGGTGGGTGCAGGTGTGGGTGGAGGGGAAGGGAAGTTGTTTCCTAATTCTTAAAATGTCCAGTGAAATATTTAGGTTGTTTTTTCCTTAAAGTTGTCATTATCTAATGGGAGTTAAGATGGTTGTAACTGAGCTTTTGGGATCGCAAATATGCCCTTCTTTGTTATGGTTCTCTTCTAGTGAACAGTGGGTCCACGTTACTACCCTTAGCATTTCAGGTGCTCACATCCTTGAGAAAAGCAATGTTTGTAGATAACTTTAGCGTCATGGTTGCAGGGAATGTAAACATCAGTGCTAATCTTATCTGACTGAAAAGGGCTTGGATTCGGCTTTTCAGGGCAGCAGTTCTGCTGGTTCATTCTTCCTGTTGCACAAGAAGCTGCTCTACTGGGTCAGACAAAGATCCATTAATCCCAGTATTCTCTCTTCAGTAGCACCTATATGCTTAGGGAAAGCTTACAATAAATAAGGCAGATACTGAGTGACTTTCCTCTGCCATGCTTTCCTAGTTTCCAGCAATGAGAGTTGTGGGATTTCTGACTTGAAGGTGCAACTATACTGTCATGTTTAGTAACCTGGCAAACTTGCTCTCTATGAATTTGTTTAACCCACTTGAACACATTTGTGCGTTTCAGCCTCTCAGTGCTCAGTGGTTATCATTTGTGTTGTGTGAAGTACTTCAGTGCAGAGGCTAGTGGTAATGTTTGTGTAGTGTTCACTGGTGACTTCATTATGAATGCTACTTGTGTGTGTGTGTAATATAAATATATATATATATATATATATATAATGTGCATTGAATTATCATTTATTGCAGATAATGGATAATGTTAAGAGTTTTTTTCTGTTTCATTGTGTTTCCTGTCTGTAACAGGTAATGTTGTATGATTCCGGAGCTGTAAAAACAGTGGATGTCAGCTGTCTGAGAAAACTTGAGGAAAATATGAAGATAATGAGGATGTTAGCAATAGAATGTTCCTTGGTAGATATAAGGTAGCCTTTCCCTTATATTGAAATAGCAGTATCAGAAATGTGGTAATGACATAACTTAGTATTTTCTTTGGTTAGCACTAATGACCTGAGATCTAGATATCACTTGCTTTTTGTATAAAGAAGAAATTGGGTGGCAGCTGTCATATGTTGTAGAGGCTTTTTTCTAGGGTTATGCTACATACCAGTAAAGCACAAACTCTGATACGGAAATAAAAAATTATTCATAGGATGAATTATAAAACACTGGACAGATGGCATAGGATTTCCTGATTTCCCTGAATGCTCTTGTCTTTGACACAGAATTTTGGATGAATCAGGTCTCATGAAAATGTACAGGTCTCTCTTTTCCAGACTGTAGATAAGAGAGAGAATTGTATTTGTTTGTGTGCTGTCTATACTGGAAAGAAAAACAGTCATGTTGTAATACCTGTTCCCCAGATGAATACAGAATGCCCAATTTGCAGATGAACTATCATTTTCCATGGTTCTTTTAAGACTTAATTCTAGAATTCATAATCCTCCCAGAATCTGACAAGTATGTTTTCATATTTTTGAATTCTTTTGTCATACCAATCCAGAGCCAAATACCGTTTTCTTTTTATTATTGGCTATAATACAGATTGTCTTTCTCCACCAGCAGTGCAGGCAATTTCAAAAAATGTTGGAGCCTTAGTAAAGGGTAGGTTTTCCATGTAAGCTTAGACGATGGTCAGTAAAGCCAACTTCTCTTTGTACTAAAGGAAGTTTTAATTTGTTTCATGTCAGACCAACAGGTGGAAGCATGCAGTGGACAGCAACAGTATGTGAATGTGTATCCTATTACCTAAGTGGGACACAAGCAAAAATAATTATACAGGTTTGTAATTAAAACCAGCAGTATTCATGAAGTTTCTGTTTGTTCATTAATTTAATTTAATTTAATTTTGCAGAATATTTTCACTCTTGAAACAATACAAATGGAACTTTAGGTTGCTGTTTGCTATAAAGGAAAAGATACTTTGTTGTTGTTGTTGTTACTCCTTGGAGCATTTGAGCAGTTTGGCTGCAGAGTGTAAAAAGGAAATCTTACATAGGCTTAGTTACTGAAGCATACTTTTTAAAATATTTGGGTTCACTGGGTGCTGGTATCTCTTATGGACAGATGAGCTTTTCAGCCAGATGCTCCTGTTCTTGATGAGAATAACTTCAGCAGCTGCTGTATTAGTTTTCAAGCCTCAGAAACTGAAATAACAGGTCAATTTTAGGTCCAGTGCTGTGTGAACATCATTTATGATAGACTTCTTCCATCAGTAAACAAAACTTAATTATTATGAGAATTTGATTTTTTCAGTATTTGTTGGCAGCTGCCACTGAGGTTTTACAGTGTGTCTGGAAATAAAAGCACTGATGAGCAAGGTTATCTATCAGTAGATTTAATGGTCCTGGTAGAGAAAAACAAGTATTTGGCAGTTCATTCAAAGAAAATAGCTAAGGGAAGAAGCCAGCTTCTACTCTGTGGGTTCCCCCCACACACTCCCACCCCCACATCATGTTTCGAACAGTTGGTTAGATGATGGGAGCTGTAATACGAAAAGTAAATTTTGCATCTTCTGATCTGGCATCAGTTGTTCAACAGAGTCTTATTTGTAGTCAGTACAAACAAAATGAAAAATATGCCAATAGTTTAGAGAATTGTTTCGTATTGTAACATGTTGTATGGCTCTAATTTTTTACCAGGAAAGTGATGTGGCTTGTCCGTTGCCTGTGAAAATTCTTTGCAAAGATGAAGCAGGACAATTTATTGATATTTCAGAACACCTTATTAAAAAGGGTTTGGCTTTTAGAAACAGAAGGTTCGGACACTTTTATATTCTTTCAGACTCAGATTCAAATTGTGGTAAGCTAATAAGTAAAATGAAAAATGAGTTGTCCTCTACAGCATACGTAGAAACAAAGCATCATTTTAAGTGGACTTGCTTGAGTAAAATAATTAATAATTGTATCTATTGCATGTTTCAATTCGTTAAGTCAGTGGATGAGATGTCTGACAATATTTTAACAAGTATTTGCCATCTCTGTGGTTTGTTGGGGTTTTTTCTTTTTATTTCTATTATTTTATTCTTTTTCATTTTTCAAGTTCTTCATCTTTTGATATGTTGATACCATTTGATTGAATCTGCTAGAACTGGTAAAGCCGATGCAGCTGGCTCAATCCCCAAGGAACATCTTGAAGTACATTTAGAACAAGAGAACTCGCAATTAGATGGCTGTAATTCAGAAACTGCTTGTGCACTAAACAGTGCTGCTCCAGAGAAAGACTTCACTGTTTCTGAGAGAGAACATAAATCAAAGCAAACTGAGGAACCACTGCTTCAGTCAGGAGTGGATAAAGTATATAAACCTCCTGTTATACCAGAAATGAAAATCTTTCAAGCTGTAGTAAGTTGTGTTGGACACGATGGAACTATTTATGTGATACCAGTATCATTAGGTAAGATTATATAGAAGGGAATGTATCTGTGTTTATAAATCCAATAGCTGTGGTAATGTGAGAACATTTTTCTGTAAGATTCCTGTTTGGGAGTGTTGTCCTTTAGATAGGATGAGGACTTCTGTGTGTGTGTGTGTGTGTATGTGCGCGCATGCGCACACATGCATTTTATCTACTTACTCTTGTCCAACTATATAGAAATTCAACAGTATTTAGAAAAAAGAAATCAAAATCCCCACAAGGCAGTGCCTTACATTTAAGAAGATGAAAATAAACTATTCTGTCCATCCACCCCCAACAATAAATCAGAAAACCCAGAACACTTGGACAAGCAAGTTACTTTCCTTGCTTCTCTAGGCTTCTCTATTTGGGTAAAGCAGCAAGTGCTTGATTTTGCAATGTTGAGATTGTGATATGTTTTACTTCTAATAATGATACATCTTACACACTCAAAAACTAGGTTGGTTCTCAGGTATCACTGTTTTTTTTTTTTTTCCTGTTTTCAGTGAGCTCAGTGTCCAGTTTTCTTTTTTTAGTGTAATAGAAAATATACAGAGATATGAAATTTATTTCAAAATGTTTGGAAAAAAGGACAGTTTCATCTGATGGATGCTATGTCTTCCATACCCTGGTAATACATTGTGCTCCAGAAAAATGTTTTCCTAGGAAAACGATCTTTTTTTCCACTCTGCTCTACAAATATATCGAACTCTTAAATTGTGTGATAAAGATTTGAAAAAAGTACAGTAATCCTTCCCACCCAAGACTGTATTGCTCTTGTAGTAGTTGCTGTAAACTACTGTCAGAAGAGGATCTTTCAGAAACATGTCTTGTGTTGTCTCATGGCATCCTGCTGCTGTTTCTGGGAGTCTGTTGTCTTGTTGATGGCTGCTGTTATCAGAGGCTCTTGTGTTACTACTGTCAAAGTGTCAACTGCAAAACTTCTAGATCCTTCTTTTCTGAGATTAAAATCCAGAATTACTAATAGCTTCACTATTGCAAATACAATTAAATTCTTGTTGAAGTAATAACTTGTTTGCTAATACTAGACATTTCTCAACACTGATGCATTAGGTTTGTTCAGTGTTTCTGGAGTGGCACGTGTACTTTATCTTTATACACGTCTTCATCTGAATCTGCTATCCTTCAGTTGATAAAAAATAATTTGCACTAGTATGTTTTAGACTGTTTTGAAATTTGCATTTACAATTTTTTTTTTTTTTTCAGCAAATGAACTAAACAGATTGATGACTGAAATACAGTGCAACTTCAAATGCCTTGGTCTTCTGGAACCCTACTGCTGGAAAAAAGGAGAGGCTTGTGTTGTAAGAGGGTCAGATACCATGTGGTATCGAGGTAAAGTTACAGAACTTGGTGCTGGTACTCTCCAGGTAAATTTGATTATATATCTTACATATATGTGTGTGTGCACTTGTATGTGTTTAGGAAAAAAAAAAACAAAAAAACTTATCACTGCTTTTGTCATTTGGATGACCTGACTGTCCAGATACTCATTCTGCTTAAAACTGTAATCATTTTCCATTCTGATTTTACATTTATTTTAAAGGTGAATTCTGTCTACCTATTTCATTTGTCATAATTTTCCTATAGTTCTTCTGTTGATGATAAAGGATCCTAAATAAAAAAATCAAACACCTAAGTAATCCCTTTAAAATTAAAAAAAAAAAAAAAAAAGAAAAGAAAAGAAAAGGAACACCACCACCACCCCTCACATAGTCACTGTCTGTTTGTTTAAGTTCTTTCTGCTGCTCAGGTATAGAACAACTTTTTCTTACTAGCTGTTAGTCTTACCTAATCTCTTGAGTCTGGTTGTACTCTTTGAATGTAAGTATCTAAGTCTGACACTTTCCTCGTTCACAAAATTAGTATTTCTTTCAGATACTAGTTTTAAACTACTGTAGCTTATTGCACATAAAGGTAGGATCTCTTGCAGGGCAAGTTTAGAGACTGGACTTCTAATCCTTCTGATCTATACTAATTCCTTAATTCCCTCCGTATTTCTACTTTGTCACATCTCATACGTCTCAGCAAACCATTTTATTTATCCAGAAAAATTAATTCTGTAAATGAACCCTTTCTATGATAAACTTGATAAAAAAGAAAATAAAAATAGGAATTATTTTTGGAAACCGTTTTTTTCCATATAGGTGCAGTACATAGACCGTGGTTCCGTTGAGAAGATCCCCCAGTGTCATCTGTATCCAACTGCCTTGTACACCGATATTCCTCCATTTTGCATACCATGTCAGCTCTACAAGACAGTACCAGTGAGTAATGCTAAACTTGAAGACTTTCTAGTAGTATTCAGACTGATACACTGTTTAGTCATATAAAAGTTGAGAGTTATTTGTGGGCATTTCCTGGTATTTTTGCTTGTGTTTGCAGATGAATTTATGAGAACTCAAACAACAGCTGATCAGGATCATTTCAGCAAGGCAGTCTTTAGGCAGAAAATGCCAGATTGCTTTATGAAGTGACTGTATTTCAAAAACTGCTGTTATTGGGAAAGACTCCTTGGAAATGTAATCTTTGTGAGAGAGGACACAGCAATAGCTGGCAGGATGGTAATGTGAAGTGACTGTTTTACAGTAGCAGCAACAAGAGATGTGGCCTGTGCTTCTTAATACAAAGTGGCCAGAAAAATGTTAATCTTGATGTCCTGCAAAAGTGTGTCTATCATTCTGAACTCCAGCTGTGCAGGAAGCAATCTGTTAGGCTAAACTAATACGCATGAATTGTTTTAGGGTTTACTGCTAGTCTCAGTAAGTAGTTGATACCTAAGTAGCATCTTCATGTTTTATCACATCTTCCTCAAATTTGAACTGTCATTTTTTAAATGTAATTTAACAAAGCAACTGGCTTATTTTAGGGAAAACTGTTATTTATTGCTATAGACAATTTCATTGATAGATTAAGAAAGATAGGATTATAGGCCTGCAGGTTGGGAGGCAAACAGATATTGCAAGGAAAATATTTAAGTATTGCGTGTTTTCTGCTCTCTGTTATCTTAAAGTATAATTCTCTATGTTTGGGCTGTGTTTCATGTAATTCTACACACTTGGATGATTATGTATATAGTAAGGGTTAGACTTGGCAAGCAGCACCTCTTTCTCAATGACTTCAAGATTTAAAAATTGCTGATCTGCACTGTCAAACAGTCAAGTCCAGTGTACCATGGTAGATCATGTTTGTTGACAAATCAAATTAATGATGTGTGTTTTCAGTGTTAAATTTTTCAATGATAAGCATGTATTTTCGTCTTACTGTTTTAAGAATAATAGAGTATTCTTTGTTAGCATCTTACTGTTTTGAGTGTTTGTCTTTTCTCTCACCGAATAGATTGGAAACTTTTGGCAGCAGGATGCAGTAGATGTCCTTCAGGAGCTACTTACAGATGAAGAGGTTGAAATACATGTTCAGGTAGCTTAATTCATTCATAGATGGAAGAATGAGGCTTAGTGTTTTGCCTCTTTTTTTTTTTTTTTAACTTACATTATGAATACTAGATCAAGTAGCATAACAATAAACACACTTCTTGGACAAAATATTTAATTTGGTCCTCAATCTTTATGCTGTCTGTGAGGGGGAAGGGGACTCAAAAGGCTAAAGCTGTTTCTCTTATGATTTTACCTTTGTCACAAATATCAGGCCTACCTAAAGGTATTGAAGCTTTTGCTATTGTTTGTATTTCATGCTGCTGAATTGGCCAGTTTGCATTCTACAAGCCACTTACTTATCACCATTAGAAATTCTTCTGAATCCAATTTTAACTGATTAAAATTGGGTGAAAATAAGTATGGGCTTACTTACATTAATATATAATGCTATAGGGAAACATAAATACCTATCTCCTTGTGATTGCAGGTAATTTAGTTTGTAATGATAAGTTGTGAAGGAAGAGGGTTTATCTTTGAGCAAACATGAGAGAATGTTTCAGTGTTAGACTGGGTAGTCAGTGCTGATATTCCAGAGATAGGTGCAGCCATACTCCAATTTGTGTAATAATCTTAACAGCCATTCTTACTGGTTTTGTGTCCTTGATGGTACCTGTAGGTACCTACAGTTAATGATAGCTGTGGATATTATATGGTCTGAAAAATGTGGTACCATACCTATAGTGGCCAAAAAATTAAAATCTCTGATTCCTATTTTTAAAACCTCAGTCACACTTTTACTGTTAAAATCTTATTTTGTCTTGTTTAAGTAGGAACTACCAGATAATCCATGGGGCAAATTGTCCATCAGCCTGTATATTGATGGAATGTCACTTTCTTCCCTCATGGCATACCAAAAGTACTGTCTTGTTGAAGGTTGTCAGGACTTGTCAAAGCTGGTGAGTTTGTTTTTTTTTTTTTTTTTTGCTGTTGTGATTATTTTGAAATTAAAAAACATAGTTGCTTATTGTGACCCTTTTTGTAATAAAAATTTCTCTTTGTATTTCTATACAGTTTTGCAATGTAAATAGCAATAAGACTAAATATACAGCTCCCTAGCATAAAAAGTATACGTCCAATGTGTTGCTAAAATTGTATGGAATGGTGAATTGCCAAGAGTTTATTCTTGAACTCCTTTCTAAAAATAGATTTTGTCTGCACTTCTGTTTAAAGTGTTACTACTTTCTGTGCTTATCTAAAGCTTGCTTTAAGAAGGATAGGAATAGGGTAGTATTTTTACCTCTTGAACGGTTTAGCAGTTAATGTCAGAAAAGCATTTAAACACAAATTATTGGAAAGGCTGTTTCTTCTCGTCTTTAGTAAAGTACTACTGTCTCTTTCTGACCTAGCTCATTCACATCAGGTATACTTCTTAAACCGTCTCTCTGGGTTTAGTTGTGGAGACTAAATAGTGAGCCCCACAAGCCAGCCGATACTCTACATTGACTAAAGGAGGTGGTTGTTATCTAAAGCATAATCATTATGTATTTTACTATTTTATACTTTTGTGACTTCATTACTTCAGATCTGTAAGTGATTTGGTAAGTGCTGTGTTCCATTCCTGTAGGCGTTGTAGTTTGTTAATAGTGGTACTAAGCTGTGTGTGCAGACCCGTTACACTGTTGCCTTGCTGCAGGTATCTTCTTGTCTTTGAGACACCCTTCTGTTGAGCTGCATAGGTCAGTTTAGGAGCTGGTAACACTGCAGACTTCAGTCTTTGTTAGCATATGATAACCCTAGCCCCATAGTCATGCAGGAAGCTCCTTAATAGGCAGCAGGATATTGGAGAGGGCACCTGAACCCCAGGGGTTCTGGGTGACCTTACAACAGTGGATCTCATTCTAAGTACATATATATATATATATACACAAGACCGTTACACTGTGGTATTTTTTTGTTTAGGTTGTTTTGAGGGTGTAGGGGGAAGGTGTTTGTTTTTATGTGACTGTGAGTAAGACCCAGGTAGCCCTGGGCTTCCTTGTGCTCCCATATTAAGGCACGGGTGACCTGCTTCATTTGACAGGCAGGGATTTAATCTGCTCATTCTTAGCTCAGGCTTAACTAACAGAAGACTTTTCTCACATATTTAGAACTGCTTTTTCTACAGCAGTTGACTGCAAACTGTTTCCATCCATCTGAACCAAAATCAATTCAAAATTCCTTATATAGACTACTTCTGTCTTTAACTGAATTCCAAATAAACCCCTTTACTGTGAGGTACTTAAACTTACAGAGTTCAAGCTTTGTTCTTTCTCAAGTTGATTAATCTAAATGGATGTTGAACATTGCTGGTGTGTCTTTGAGCAAATGGCCAGACTTTCTCAATTCACCCCTTAAGGTGACAGGGTGCCTTTTCTTTTTTTTCTTTCTCTCTTTTTTTTTTTTTTTTTTTTTTGACTAGTCAATCAGCTATATAAGCCAAGTTCATTCAAACAGCATCTGTCTGCCTTCTAAATTACACCAAAGACAATGCTGAGAAGACTTGATGCAAAGCCATCTTTTTATTACTGACTTGTCAATCTGAATGCTTCCAGCATTACCAGGAGCTGTTCCAGATTCTGTCAGCAATTCTAGAGAGAGATCAGTGTTGTTTCAGGCAGAGAGAAAAATCTTTCAGTCCAGCATTGAGAATCAGGCAGCAGCAGCATCAAAAAGGCAGACTTCTCAGGCACTGATACTATAACTATTTGCATGGATTTCCATCCTAAATGAGGAGAGCATATAGTGCTGTTGATGGTGCTGTACTACACGTATCATTACAAATTCAAGCACTGAGATTTCTATATGGTTTGGCACTTAAACTGCATGAAGGCCAACTAGTCCTGTCCCTATTCTCCATTTTTCAGTAGGCAGTTAATTTCCTCTTAAAAACAATCATCTATATAACTAAAAGACCTGCCAGATACTCTAAGATGTTGTTTCCTGTCAGGAATGCAACAAGACAAGCCTATATGGAGGGGAAAAGTCAAATGATTGTGAACGTATGTTAAAGGCCAGCTGTGCAGGTCTTAAGTCCCCCCCATCTCTGGCATCAATAAGGCGTGCTGTGTCACTGATTTTTGCAGCAAGACTAGTGGAAAAGCATTCTGCAAACTCCTAGAAGGCATTTATGCTTTCTTTTTGCTAATATGAGAGTTAAGTCTAGATACCCTGTCCTTTTCAGGGAAATACAGTACTTGAGATTTGCCAGAATATCACTTCAGACTTCATGATCTTAAAGATGTCATTAAGTGCGTCACATTGCTGGGTAGGGCCAATTAGACTGTTCATAAACAAAGTTCTTCATGTGGTATAGAATACAACATAACACACTACAGTGAAGCCTACCATTTACTTTGAATTAAATTTTTCATGATGAAAGGCAAGAGTGTTTAATCTCCTGAGTTGCCTTACTAAATATACAGAATTTTGCAATGTGTAAATTATGTTGTATAATTTCTGCTGTGCCCTTCCAAACATAATAAAGAGCAGTTAATATAAGCCATTTTTATTTTTTTAAAGATTAGACACAAAGGCAGAAAGGATGGTGGACAACTGTTTGGAATAGGTGACTCTTAAACATCTCTTGGTGGAACCGGTGGGCATCCTTATAATACTGCTCTCCAAAACCAAACTGTCTGTGCCAAGGTATGGTAGATCTAGCAGTAGCTGATCTACTCAGAGTGAGAAAAGATTGCTAACGATAACAAGGACAACAGCAAAAATACTAATGCAGTTCTTTCTTTCAAAAACATGCACAAGAGCTGACCGAGATAGATATCCACCTGAGCTACCTGCAGTGCACAGTTGGGAACAAACTGAAATTTCAGTTGATTGTTTGCAGCCAGTTGTAATCAGATTGCCTGTCACAGTGTTTTTGACTGTTTTTCAGAATTCTGCTGTTTAGTTTAGTTTAGTCTGCTGTTTAGTTTAAATATAAACACGATACAGCCAAACAAGGGGCTGTTCAGACATCCTTTCTTTACTAGTACATCATTTAGCAAGACTGACTTTAACTCTTAGGAGAAAATACTTTTGCTGGAAGCGGTATTTTTTTTCCTGTTAAGGCTGAGGTACATAAAGGTTTTTGTATTCTGTCCTGTGTCAGGTGCTACACAAAATATGGCTTGGACTTTATTGCTTTATTTTGCAGTTATGTTTGTGGCTGCTTCCTTGTTTCTTTTTGTTTTGGATGTAATGAAGTCTGTTCATTAAACAAAGACATCTTTATTTTAGAGAAATTGGTACCTTATAAGTGTTGTATTAAAGTACCAAAGAGAATAGGAGCTGTACTCATGAGCTAGAACTCAGATGAACTATGTGCTATACAGACACATCATTATAAGGACATCATTTAATGCACTAAAGCTTATTTTGTCATGAACCAAATGAGTTAATGGCATATGGAATTGAAACTGAAGTATCTGGCACTAGAAGCAGATACACTGCAGCATGCTGTGTTGGTGAAACAATACCTATCTGTACTTCGCAAAATCTATTATGTTGTAAAACGAATGATAATTCTCGTGGCAAAGAAATTACTCTTTCACCAAAGAGAGAACTTCTCTGGCAAACTGCAGGAACATGTGTCATTCAGGTTAATCTGTGCCGGTTAATTGCTTTTACTTTAGTTTTTCTTCTTAAGTATTCTAGGTTTTCTTTCCAAGTATTTTATCTCTTTAAAGGGAATCAATATTTTGGTCATTTTCGCATTAATGGCAAAAAAGTTAGCATGTCAGCATGTTAGGACCATTTCTGAGATTTATCTTCTTTATATTTTAGAAGTGTTTATTAAATAGTTCTGTTCTTTTAGTTTTTTTACGTTTTAGCCAGTAGCAATCCAAAGAAAAATTGATACATGTATTTTTCTGTGGAGGACACATTGTTAACATTATTAGATGAGAATTCTCATCAGAAGTCCAAAAAAAGGTCAGTTTGCAGTTTATTACTAAATGTGAATGTTGACTAAAGTCTGTCTTGGTCTAGGAATTACTTGAAGGAGATATTCCTGTTTTGCCTCCATATATGTTGCCATCACTACCTGTTCCAGGAGATACCTTTCCTGTCAGAGTTACCCATCTTGTGTCCCCTAAAGAGGTATGTTTCATAAATGTCTCATACATATTGTAGACAGGCGTGTCGCAGTCTTGTCAGGCTAGTGAACAAGAAATTACAGCTAACAATTGTAGACAATATAAAGAAGAATCACTGAGGTTGCAGAATGGTACTTATTTATTGATACTAATGGTTGCGTAGTGCAGCTATTGGTTAAACTATTATTGGAAATACCCTCATTTGTATTTTTTTCATGAAAGCGGACAAGTTAATACTGCACATTTCTCTAAAAACTGAATTTTTGGAATGACATCTGGTATTTATTCATCTTGCATGATATGAAAATAGGTTATTGGATTTTTACTTGAAAGATTATCAATGCTTTTCTCTTCTGTATCCTCCAAAAACTAAATTACTGGAATATAAAATATAAAAATTAAAATATAAAAATAGAAATAAGAACATTTTCTGGATGTTATAATGGAGTTGTTTGTCTTTGGTCAGTGATTCAGCATTGATTTTGTGCAAACCCAAACAGCTTCCCTTTTAGTAGCCTCCTAGACAAAACGCTGAATGTAATGCTGATTGATTAGTTAAAAGATTCATGTGCAGACTTTGAGTGTTGAATCAAATCTGAAAGCAGGAAGCAGTAAGAAGCTGATAGTGTCACAAAATCTAGGATCTTTTTAAGTGCGTTGACTTATGTTGAACTACTCAAGAGTTTGTTGTTCTGGTAAATTTGTAAACCAAATAATTGGTTTTATGATACTCAAGTGTGGTAAATTAATTTTAGACCGCAATGCTGAATTTATAAAACAGTCACTTATTTCCTTGAAGAAATGTGTGTTATCCAGAAACAGTGTACACTGAGTATTTTTCTGTTCTCACTGAGTACAAGACAGAGGTGTGTGTTCACCTCAGTGAAGGACTTTTCTTCAGTTGTCTCTTCTGTTTCCTTTCTTACTGGAGAAATGTTATAATCAACATTTTGGGTTCATTTTATGTAAAAGATTTAAACTCTTTTGCTTTTGATCAGGATAAATGCTGGGAAATGTTAGATCTTGCTTTTGATTCCTGTAGATTTAAGTAGAATTTGCATGATAGAATTGTGGCTTGATAAGTATTATATATAAATTAGAAAATTAAAGTTAATCTTATTTATTGCTGGTGAATCATGACTGTAAGTTTAAAAAAAAAAAGGATCTACTTATTAATTTGTTGGGCTGTTACTAGAATATCATAGTATTCTGAAATGGCTCTGTAAAAAAGATAAAGATTTTAGTTTAGTTAGAAAATCTTTCCAGGTAGGGAAGCTAAAATCTACATATTAATTTTTATATGTCGTATTTATACTTTCATTTCCTTCACTTACAGCATTATACTGATGACCAAATTATAAAGTTGGTGAATGGAATGTCAGAAAGTTTGTTTCTTCTGTCATTAATTTTAAAATTAATCTTTGGGTTTGCCGTTATGAAGCATGAATATTTACTAGGTAGTGTGAAGGAGGAATCCTGATTACACACAATTCTCTATATATTCTATATGGATATGCTCTCTGATATGTACATTTCTTGTGTTCTTACTTTTTAACATTATGAGATGTGGTGTTTTAGTGACCTTTCATTTGGGGAAAAATTTTGGTGTAAATGTGAAATTATTCATAATAGGTTGAGGAAAGAAGTAAGGGAGGAGGCCATGCTGTATCTTTTCAAGATGGGAACAAGTATCCTTCTAACAATCTTTGATCACTAATGAAATTTGAAAACTACAAATCTGCGAAAGTTTATAATATGAGAGCTTTTTCTCTGAATAGGTATATATTCGCCTTGATCCTTCCGAGAGCCTTAAAAAGCAGTCTGACACGGAGAGAGATGCCAACAGCAACTCTGCATTGGAGAGCCTTGATGAAGCCCTGAAGTGGTGCAATAAAAATGTGGATTCTCTTCCTCCTCTAACAAACTTCAGAACAGGTATATTAGTGTGTTTATTTCCCCTGTTGTTCCATGTGATTGTACAAAAGGCTGACATTATTCTTAAGGAATAGAAATAATTATGTTTCTATGCATTTTTAAATAAAACTCACTTGGACAGTAAGGAATAATCCCACTGTTCTGATATGTTCTTACTTTGCACGAAATTGAGACTTCTGTCTCATTTTGTTCCACTAGAAGATGATGGAAAGAACTCACATTTCTGTGGTGCCTGATGAAGCTTATGAACTGAGTTGAGATTGCAAATGCTGATAAACTTTTATGACAATAATAAAATTTTTCCCTTAAGGCGACTCTCACTGAAGCTATAGCTTTGTAAGTCTTGCTGCTAAATATTCAAAAGACACAAATTGTATACAGAAAATCATGTAACCAAAAGCTTAAAAATATGTGCAACCTAGAGAGTGTCACTTCATTTTAATTCTGGATTTCTCAATTTAGCCAAAAGAAGGACTTTCATTCTCTCATCCACAATTGCTGGGCCTACAGCAACTTAAAACTTACTGGTCTAGAGCTTTGTGAAGAGACTAGTTATTGCTAGGACTTGATTCTACCAATCAGGAGAATTCTACTTGAGCTTTTAGACAATATCTGCCTTTTTTTCCCTCAAGACTATGTCTGTTAGATAGTTCTTTATAGATTGATCTGTTTACTAACTGGAATATGTGAGTCAAAGTAAGAGTTGAGATGTTAGATGAGTTGGTTTGCTATCTTTACGAAGCAATTTTCTGTTTAAGTCTCATGGTTGCCATATGAGGTGCGGAGACTTGACTTAAATTGCATAGTAGCGACTGTGAATTGGAGTGCAGAGAGAATTGGAGGATATGTAGAATAAAATAGCAGTATGAAGTAGAGAAAGAAGAAAGTTTAAAATAGGTTTTATTGCATGACTGGTATTTTCAAGTTGTTAGTTTGCAATGCATTTAGAGTATGTGTTGGGCTTTTTTTTTTTTTTTTCTTTTTACAGAAATGCCTTGCCTTGTTGAATACAATGATGGTTTATGGTATAGAGCGAAGCTCCTTGCTGTTAAAGAATTTGACCCTGTTAAGGTCCTGATTCAATTTGTTGACTATGGTAATTTTTCAGTTGTCCCAGCCAGCAGGTAAATAATACGAATATATGTAAACTTTTTTTTAGAGAGAGAGAGAGTATATAACATTCACTTCTTCATAAATAAATAGGTATTTATAAACATATGTATATACTGTATATTTGTGTATAATTATAAATATAAAAATTTAGTATTAAATTTTGGTTGGAGAGAAAGCTGTTGGCTGGTTAAATGAGTTTCTGCCTACAGAGAGGTAGGTTATGCACCTGCTTCTTTCTCAAGTAGTTCTGTGACCCATTATTGGGGGTCCATCATGCATTGACTGCTCCATCATCTTCAAGGTTCTTGCTTCACAACCTGTCAAGTAGGCTTGGGTTTATAATCCACTTTCGCACCTTAGAAGTTTGCACAAAATAGGGATAGAACCCTCCAGGTGTAGACATAAATCAGCTGATCCTGTGAGCCTACTTGGCACACATGTAAACAAGGTACAGTCTGTACAAGGGACAGCTGGGGCATAGGATAAGGAAGGGTCTGAGTGGGCTACACCTCATCCTGCTTGCGTGGAAAATAGAAATTCAAATTCCTGTTCTGCTTGGTGCTGAGCCAGTCTGGGAAATGCGTCTCAGTGCCCCCTCCCCCCCCCCTCCCCCCCCCCGATGCCAGCTAAGTGTTTCAAACACCCAGGCTTTTGGGTTCCCTAAGCTTCTCTAAATTTTCTCTGTTGCAGCTCTTTCACTTTGTATAAATACTTAATCATATAAACTTGCTTTAGAGATCACTGAAGTATCTACAGGTCTTTGCTTAACATGAGGCAGAATGGGGATTTGAACTGAGTACCTGCTTCCCAAACTACTAGGGTTTTGGTTCAGGGTTGCACTTCCTGCTCTGCTTCTGCCTCTTTGCTTCTTGGATGGAGAGTGAGTGAAGTGGGAGACAGTATAAAACTAATATCTATTTTCAGTAATCTGACTAGGACACTTCCAGGAATGAACACTTCTGACTGCAAAGGTCCCTGTCATTTTCCAGACACACCAGTTTTGGAGCCTGCATTGTGTCCCCCGGTTACCTTGTGTGACTTGCTTTTTGCACTCCTTGCTTAGATCCATGGCAGACACTTGAGTCTCCTCCCCAGGCACTGTAATGGGGAGCTGGTGTGCCTAACAGTCTGAGGGTTCTGTATGATACTTGTCTGCCTCTTGAGTGTTACTGTGCTGAATTCTTCTAGAGAGCCTAGCCCTACATGAATTGTTCAGTATGATGCAGGTTTTTGTAGAGCAGTTACTGTGATTACAGTTTCTAGACTGTTACTTGCCTGCACTAATCATTAAGCTATCCTTCTGGCCTTATGAACTGTTTAGCTTGACAGATAGTTCCAGGTAAATGTTTTCATTTTGTTTTAGGTTGCGTCAGATACCTTCTCATCTGCTGCATTATCCTATTCAGGCAGTACGAGCTCTGTTGGCTGGCTTTAGACCTCTTGTGTATGATAAAAACAAGAAAAGAATTCCTTACTGCCCAGAATGGAGCATGGAAGCATTGTGGGCTATGATGGAGTGCGTTGAAGGAAAACAGCTCTCTGCTTCCATACTTGTGAGAAACACTTTTTTTTTTTTTTTTTTTTTTTTTTTTTTTTTTTTTAAACTCTTGCTTGGCTTAAAATTCTTAGTATAATTTCTGAGTATTTGTTTTATTGTGAACCCTATTAAAGGGAAAAAAAAAGTGAAGCTTTTACTGTGAAGGTGCCACTGATGAAGAGAGGAAATCATGTGGCTCTTCTCTTAATCCCATAGTCAAAAACTGTCTGAGCATTGCCATCATTTAAAACCAGTTGCCTTTTACTATGAAGAGAAATATTCTTTATGTTCAGAATTTCATTTGGGATGAAATTATAGCTGGTAGAGTGAATTTTACTACTGGTTAGCTTTTGAGATTTGAACCTGGTTTTGTCATGCTGCTTAAAACTGTGTCAACTCCTGGTTTTCAGGCTGTTTCACCAGAGGTCACCATTTCTTTGTATGAAGATGATCAAAACCTAGTTCATATGAAACTGATAGAAATGGGATTTGCAGATTTGGATGAGTAATGTGTAAGTACAGTGAATAAGAACTACAAATTCGTAGCATTATGGAGGGCATTATTTTAAAAGTTTTAAGGAAAGGACTAAACTGTCACTGTAATATAGACTTACCACAACCAGAACTCTTTACTGATGTAGGTTATTTTTTGTTTTGTTTAGACTTAAGTAAGCTTTCTGATTTTTAAAATGAGTTTAAATGTTGGGGAGAAGGGGGCGGAAACACTAAAGGATAAATATTAAATATTTTAATCAGATTTTTTTAATCAGACCTTTTTAACCATGATCCTTGCTGTGTACACTTCCACTGTTCCAAGAAGCTGTTACTCTCTGCAGAGAACTTGTTTTTTACTTGCAAATTACGGAAGCCCACAGTATAGTTTTTAGAACCAACAGGGACTGAAACAGAGTTCAGGCAATGTAACAGGAAAAGCTTTTGCTGCTAATAATTGAAGAAGATAAATTGCAGATGATTGGCAGTGTATGCTACCTGCAGTCATAACAGATTGTTCATTATGAGCATTTGATCTCCATGTTCTGTGCCAGCAGTTCTCAGGCTGAGATCCATGATACCATGATAATTTACTGATATCCATACATTCAGTCAAACATGGAAAAATTTAATGGAAAGCTTCAGAGCATATGGTGGCTGCAAAAAATACTGAGGACTGATAATGATGTGATTCTCATATTTTTTGCCCAGTACTACTTTATGTGGTCCTTTTCCCTTCCCTTTAATAAGCTTTCTTCTAGTCTACTTTTGTAGATAATAATCTATATACTTACGAATCTTGAAATAGCAAAACTGTATATTTACATTTCAATCATTTTTGACCTTAGAGCCTTAAATACTGTCTTGTGATATCCTTTTTGTAAGAGTGTATGGAATAAATGTAGAATAATAAAGAAATAGATATAAGAGCTAATGCTGGGCACACTTGTTTAAATTATATCCTTTTAGAAGACTTTAAGGGAAGGTGATAGTCTTACTACTGTGATGTAACTCTAGTTTGTGTTTCAGGCATATTTGGTGACAAACTTCTCCAGTACTGGCATCTTAATCAGGAAAAAAAAACAGGGGGGAGGGTTGTTATCTCTCCCCCCCCACCCCTGCCCACCGAATGCACTTGTATTGCTGCTGTGTTTCCTGTTTTCATTAATGTTCAGATTAATGTTTTGTGTGTCCTTGCACTTCCTCCCCACTCACAGAGATGAAGTGTTCATTTGGAAGGTGTTAGAATAAACAGTGCTGAACATGTTTCTGAAAGTGGCTTGTCTTTTGTGGTGGTGGTGGTAGTGTGGGGTTTTTTTGTTTTGTTTTGACTAGTTAACTAGTTTTTTACTTTTTTTAAACTAGTTTATAGTCAGTAAAGCTTTTCGGATATGCCTTTATTGTACTAGTGTAGTACATCTTTTACACGCGGAGCTCCATCTCTGCAGTTTCCTCTTGGAGAACTTTGTCTAGATTAGCAAGTAAAAAAGTACAGGAAATCAGTATAGTAGAATTCAGGTCTTAGTCTTATATAAGGGGAAGGTGATACTCCTTTTAAACAAAACTGGTTTCAGCTACTTGGTCATTTTCTTAGAGATCTTCCTAGCACTCACTGCCACTTCCTCACAAGCTCCTAAATACATGTATCTAGCTGGGTTGGCCAGAATTGCTCACCTGCGACACAGAGGACAAGGCATGAATCTTCATTACAATAAGCTGGGTTTTGGATAGGTCTTTTATACCTGCTTGGGAACCGCATTACTACGACAAGAGTATTTTCCTTCAGTCTTGCTTACTTGATCCTCCACAAATCTTGGGCAAGGTTTCTGTCCACTTTGTGTTTCCTTGTTTGGGTATTTTTAAGGGCTACAGTCTGACCTCCTGTTTGGAATAGCGGAACGGGGAATGGCACATACACTCTATCGAACCTTAATGTCATCCTTCTATTTTCAGTGTAAGTTTCCTCTCAATACAGACAACATCTTTTTTGTTCACTAGTGCCTGCTGTCAGTCCTCTCCTTGATTAGCAATACATGCTGTTATTTTAAACCTTTATCTATATTGTTTCTTCAGGTACTTCTACACAGAAACACTTCCATTCATATAAATCTTAGTATTTATTAGAAGTATCTTCAAAATGATAGCAGTGCCATTTGAGTACATTCTTGCAGAGGGAGGGGTGGAAAAATGTTTTAACAGCCTTTCACCATTTGAACCCCTTTTGCTACTTCATTGCAGTCAGAGGACCTATGACAGAAGAATGTCTCCCCTTTTTGCCTTTGTAAAGGCTGGAAAAAGGCATGTTATCTATCACAGCAAATATTTCCTGAGCTGAATGAACATGATTTAATGTCTCCCCCTTTTTCCCTTGTGTTAGTAACTGGAACTAACCTGGCTGGGGGCGGGGGGGTTGCCTGTAGTCTTCTGCCAATCTAGCAAGCTGAACTGAGGTATGGGCATAGCAAGATTGTCCCTTTTAGGCTGCTGCATCAGACCAGCTTGTATTACTGAATTACACCCTTATGCTTGTCCCTTCCCTCAAGATCACATGAAAGCAAGAGCAGAAAACTTTTCTCTCTGGAATTCACAGCATGCCTATTTTGTAGCAGGAACACTTCATAGTTTTAAGTACATAATCTCAGAAGTGATGTAGATAGCAATGGCATAGCCCATGTCTAATACGCCATAGAGCTGTTGTGTGGCATCTTAGGAAACTGATGTTTGTCACCTTATTTTTATTAAAAAATTGATAAGGGACATAAAAGGCAGCTCTTGGGTAATTCTGATCTCTTGAAGACTGCCAGAAAGCACACAGTCAACCAAGCAGCTTCTATTTAGGAATAATTGAGTGAACATACTTCCACTACTGCAAGTTGTTTTACCCCTTGAGTAAGAAAAGACACAGGCCGTAACTACAGAGCGTTGCTTTCCATAGGGAGAAAGAGGGAGCCTGGGGCCAAAGAAGGTGAAAGTCATCTACTAAGCAAAGGGTAAGGAATGAAGCAAACTTTTCAGCATCTGCTGCAATGCAGCAACCACTAACAGTAATGACAGCTTGTCCATGGACTCTAGGGAATTCTTAAAGACAAATCAGCTTATAAGCTATGTCAGGCAGAGAAATAGGATGAAATGACCCTTGTTGACTTCAGATGTTTCCCTCTACTTTTTCATGAGTGCCTAGGAAAGTGAGCTATCCCAAAGTCCCAGTCTGTCCTAGCCTTAAGAATAAAGTTGAACAGTTATAGAACTATGGGATCTCCTGCTGCTGTTCCCTAATTATTGGATGAAAAGCAAATAAGCTAATGAAGGAAGAAAAAGAATAACCTATGGCTGACTAAGAGCAAATACTGACCTTCATTTATTCTTTTCAGTCAAGCAGTAAGAAAGACTGATACCTAAGTATCAGTCATAATTCCATTATGTTATCAGCATAATTCTGTAATTCCAGCCTTCTACAGTATTTCACTACAGCTTGTGGGAGTTCCAGAAACACAACCTTTTAGTTTAGATTCAAGTGTGTCTTCCCTTAGAACTCTAACATAACAACTACAGAAGTTTGATTAATTTTTGCTAACAGTTGAGTTAATAACACCCTCTAAACTACATGTTGAATTGATAAACTGCTTCCTGTAAGTAGAAGAGGAGACAAGACTTAAGAATTTATATAAGAAAAACACTGATACAGTAACACCCACTGAAAAATAAATTTATTTCAGGAAAACTATAAACAACATATACACAACTTTCAGCTTAAAGAGAGTTTTTGTTTACAGAATTTTACATTATTTTTGCTGGTAATGCTTCCACTAGTTTCTGCACCAACTACAACTTAGTGTCCATGATGATATTGCCATCCTTGTCCTTTACTCTTACTCTCCCAGAGACATACTTTGTTTCCTGGTGTCCATTCATATACACAGTCTTCACAGTACCATCTGGATATTCCCGTCTCTTGAACTGTGATGTGTGCAGTTCTCTCTGGCCATTATTAAACTCTATAGTTTTGCTTCCATCTCTGCATTAAATGATTAAAGAAATTAATAAAAGTGTATTAGTTACCATTTAAGTCATATACAGACATTTACTCTCAGGACAAATATTAAATACACAAGCCTAAATGAAGGAAAAGTTTCAAAAATGTAGTACTTGGGGAAAGTCTGTTTTGTTAAATATCATCCCAGCTAGTTGGTATGCAAAATCATGTTTCTGAGCAGCATGACTTCTTTAGATTTCAAGTATCTACATCATTTTTTTTCTGCACTAAAGCCAATGCTGCAACAGTCCAGGGAAAATTTAAAACTCAGTGTTTTGAAGTTAGACCTGCTTGAGGCACCCAGACTACTCTTAAGTGTTCTCTGGAATTGTGCACAAGTCAGGAAAATCTTTCAGATTAAAGCATGAAAAAAACATGCATAGACATTCAGTCTTTTCCATCTTCTGCAAGCTACAAAAAAGGAAAACTTAAAATACCAAGAGCAAATACATGTTCACAGTACAGTACATTTAAATGTAAAGTTTTAGAAGTAGATAGAAATACCACTATATACTGCATCTATTAAAAGTAGCTAAAAAACTACTACTTTCTCATCAACCAACAGTCCGTAATACATTTTAAGGCAAAGCTTACCGCTGAACACGAACAATAGTGCCATCTGGAAAGATACTTTCTTCTTGTCCATCCAGAAACAAGTTTTTGATAGTTTGATCAGGGAAAGTAATCTCTTTCCTGCCATCAGGATAATGCTTTTCTGAAATATTTTGACACAATAAGCTTATCATATACATAAACAAGTATCTATATAGGCAACAGTTTTGTGGGTTGGTTAGTTTGATGGTTTCTTTACCTATTTGCCCATTTGAAAACTGCAAGACCTCTAAGCCATCAGAGTACGTAGTATGTGTCGTCTTAGCATCAGCATAATAATAGATCTGCAGAAAATGGTGCATATTAATATTTCTGGCCACAAATTTTGTGTGTGTGTGTGCACACGCACACGCTCATGCACACAAATACATATTTATAGAGAAACACAAAAGATTAGCATACATACCACTGTTTGATCAGGCATAACCTGCTTCACATCTCCATTAAAGAAGGTTATAGTTACGGTCCTCCCATCAGAACTCACTTTTTTCCATGTCCCATTGGGGAAAAATATGAGGTGACAGCCATTTTTTAAAACCTTTTCAACCTAAAGAATTGGTTACAAAGCCAATGTTTATGATCAGATTCACATACCCATGAAGCTTTCACAACAGCTGTCCCGTAGAGTTTCAGAGTACCAAGCTCTCATTTTACCTTTCCATCAGGATAGGCAATTTCTTTCTGTATCTCTTTACTGCCTGTATATGCAGGTACAGATGGTATTGAAACAAGCGTTTCATTAGGAGAGATGTCCTGAAATGACAATGGTAATCTAAGCAGAAACTGAAATCAAGCCTTGTCTTTATGCAGCTTTTTCTGGGCTGAGAGGAAGCAAGGAATATGAAGGAAGGAAGCCTAGAAAGGCATAAATTAGGTTTTATGCAACTCAGAGTATAATGTAAATAAGATTAAACTCAGGCTCAGCTATAACTTGTCATCTGTGGTCAGTTTTTTCTGGATTAAAATAGAATTTGTTACAGCATTTCAGCATGGTGCCCAACTGACCAAAGTCATCCTTATCAAGGTTTGAAACAATTGATGAAGTTTCATAAAGTTAAATGCTACCTACAGCAATTAATGTTAGAATGAATCTTGCTTTTTTTTTCCTTCCCCCTATATGGAGCATATAAACATCTAACTTCCCCCCCCCCCCCCAAAGTAAAAACATTTTTCAAAATTCAAGGTGGTGCCAGTTTATCATCATTTTACTTTCTTTCCTCAACCAGAGGAGGTTGCGAATACTAGACACAAGTAAAACATTCTGTATCGATTACTGCCTAATCATTTTCTGGTTTGATAATGACACTGCTGTTTATATAAGAAGCTTGAATCAACAGCTTCATAAGTCACCCTCCAGATAAGTACAAATGACTGTACTACTGTTTTATTTTTTTTCCTTTAAAATCAAATCAAGATACAGGACTTACTTCCATAAAAGTCCTAGAAGCATCTTCTAGTGCCATCACTGTTTCATCTGAGATGTTTCTATCATCATCAGCAGGTGCTGACTTAGGTATTCTAGAAAGTCTTCCTGCTAAGATACATGTAATAAGGTTAATTTATACAGGAAAAAAAGCTACAATTTAAGTGCAAAAATTATGATAAATATACATGAGGTCAAGCTGTACAGAATACCTACATTTCTTATATGCAATAGAAACTGAAAGCAGTATGTTTATAACAAGAATCAGCGTAAGCCAACTCCCTTGGGTATATTACTGCTTTGTATATCAGCAAGAAACTACAACTGAAGAAGCATTGCAACAATCATAATACTTGCACCTTCTCTATTGTTTTATTTAGATAGATTTACAAAGGAGTTTTTTTCCTAACAATCTAGATAACAGTGTTTTTATTAGTTATACTTTACAGTGAATAAAGCAAGACTAATGTAATCTTTTAACAGGAACCGACTGGCAGATTTTTCCCATGTGTCTCCCAGCATGCCAGAAAGATTGCCAAAATAAAACCACCAAGGGCTTCAGTTCTGGAGTGCACTCCTCTAACAGAGGACATAACGGTTGTTTATCTTTAGCACCCTAACAGGAGAGGTTATTTGATTACTCCATATTTCATTATTCATTATGAACAGATACAGCTGCCAACAGCATTGGTTCATAACTATGAAAAGAAGGAAACCAAAGAACAGCAGTACTGTCCACTGCTGTGGCACTGCCCATACGCTTACAGATGCTGTTAGTGGAAGGCTCTGGAGAGAGGCAATAGTGCTGATGCTATCAACATAGTCATCTGATCGTCGCCCACTGCTGGGAGAACGTCAGAGATCAATGCTGTTTTAGATTACAGAACACAGCTTCTGGTATGCCCCAGACCACCAACGTGATCAGAAGCCCTTGCACTCTAAGAATGGCATCATCACAGCTTTCTCCATAATCCTACCCTGGAAAGTATCCATACACTTAAATCCATTTCAGCTGTTCTCAGTCTACTTTTTAGTTGGTGATGCACTCTATTTAACACAAACAAAAATCCCCAGTTACCTTCTTCAAAAGGGTTAACAGAATTCTGTGATTAAACAAACATTTATACCTTTTGCCTGTGAATAACTTTTGCCACTTATCTTGCTGCACTTTTGTGCTGGAAGAAGTGGAGACAGAGTTTGACTTTTCTGGCCTCTATTGGGCAGACGCTGAAAGGAAGTTAATAAGAGTTAGTTGTGGCTTACGTGATGTTTGTTCATAACCAACTGTTCATACACTTGCAATAAAACTTAACAAGATATACCATCTGATAGGAAATTTACTGGAAGCTTTCTACACAAACTATACATTTTTGAGGTTTAGTCAGCCACAGGGCTTGTATAACGTAGCCCAAGGTATATTTTGGAATTCTTCCTGTTTTCTGCCTTACTACCAACAACTACAGAATATTAATTTGGCACAAGTAATCCAGAGTAATAGTTACAGCAATTGCATTTAGTTTTGAAACCAAACAGTGGTGAACTGGCTGGCTTGCCTGGATCATCCTTAGGATGCAAAGGTTCTGAGGTTAGATCCCATCCATTCATTTTTCTCATATAATTGCATCATTTTGAATTTTTAAGTAGGTAAGTTCCTAAAGGGAATGGAAGCTGCATATAGCAAACGTTTACATTTGGACAGAATCGGACATAAACAAAATTCTGTGTCTGTCACCACTAGTAGAGCCCTAAGATTATTAAATTAAAGGAAACATCTACATTGTGTCTGTTAGATTCCAAGCTTATGATCCAAAACTCACAGTATTCACACAGACCAATTTAAAATACCTGAGATGAATAACTTACTACAGACTCCGCTCTTTTTATCCCAAAATTTTCAATTTTCCTCTTGTTCCCAGCAGCTTCAGCTTGTTTCCAGGCTTCTAGACGAAACCTCTCCATAACTCTGACTTCTTCTTTTAGCTCCAAATTCTCATTTAGTAAAGCTTCTATTTGATCTCTAAGACGTCGCTGAGTGGTTAACCATTTCGTCTCTTTTCGTTTTATATCTTCCTGTAACTCTGCAATCTGCTGTTTTAAAGACTTCGAAAGTGCACATTTGAAATTTAAAAAGGTGTATTTTTTAATATACTAAAAGATGTTAATGTTCTAATAAAAATTTACAAGCACAAAAAAGAAGCCCAAGAGACAGTGACAAAGAACAGGTAAGGTCTGCTTAATGGTAGAGGGTGAAAGGTAGGAGAAATTTTCTTCCCCAAAAGAGATACTACTTACTTTAAACTAACAACTTAATAATCTCAACTTCAATCACAGGAAGTGCCTTATGGCCTTCCCAGCATCCTTTGCACTTCAGAGACTGGCCAGCACAAATACGCGGGAGTCAGAAATGTTAACTCTTTAACATTACCTAGAGAAGATCCTTCAAAAATCTTGGCATGGGAGAATAGGGAGGGCACAGTCACATAAAACACACATGAATCTGTCTAGCCAGATCGTTTAGCAAGTGATATTACTTGAACAGATCAAAGCAAGTTAGGAAATTCAACAAGTAATTGTATGGGGAAAGGGGAAATCCACATGATATTTAATACAACTTGTCTGTACATCTCAATTACTACACATCCTGACATCATGAGACAAACAGATCTTGTTTCTTATATCTCTGAGATTTAAAGACAAACAAGTAATCACAAACCGTAACTGCAAATTGTAGAAGGTAACTGTTTGCACTATGGAAAAGTCATAGACAGGAGCACACTTGAATGAAGTTTTATTTTGCATTTTGATCCACTACCATGAGTAAAAACTTGCAACCTAATATTAACTCGTGTAATTTTCTGTCAGAGTTCAGACTATTCTGCTATAGTTTCTATAGCAGCATATGTGCTATGGGCACTTCATAGTATGGAAGCAGGATTAAAAAAAAAAAAAAAAAAAAAAGTTTTTTTTGCCTTAAAGCCCTCAAACATGACATGATAAAATTCCTAACTTGAAATCACTTGCAATCTTCCAAATTCAGTTAGAATTTAGTTCTCTGCCTCCTTTAAATGGATTTAGGTTTTTCCCCACATAGACTAGAAGAATAAGAATTAATATTTTCATACCTGAATTTCATCACGCTCTTTTTTATCTGGAATTGCTCTAGCTTCTGTAGTATATTTTTCAAAAACTTTACGCTCTTTTTGCAGTTTTTTCATTTCTTTCTTTTTATATTCTTCTATTTCAGCCAGTTCTTGAGCTTTCTGCTGTTGAAAGTCTGCAATTTCTTTCCTATAATTATAAAATCCTTCTGTTTTAGCCCCAATCTACCTTACATCTGGGTTTGAAGTGGGAAAATCAAGACACTTAAGACCCAAATTTGGTGGAAATTGATTTAAATCTAGGATCTTTTACCTCCAGGGAGACTATACTAAAAACAGTACTACTTTTTAAGAAATAAGAACTGTGACACGGCCACAGTCCAACAATGCCTGTCTTCATATCTTCTACTCACAAAAGTTATCCTGAATTTAGCAAATCTCTGGCTAGCATCTGCCAGTGTTCCTTAAAACAGCAGAATATCTTACCCAAAAATGTATTGTGAAAAAAATCTGCTAACAACAGCAGGTCACAAACATTAGCCAACAACATGATACTATTTCCAAAACAAAATGAAAGTAACTTTAGGTTATAGAAAAGGATGTGCCGCATGTAAGTCACCAGAGATAATTACTCTGCTCTATTTGTCATTTGTAAATCACCCAGTTCAAATCAAAACATTCCCAGTCTGTGCACACAAACATCCAATCCAAAAGAAGAGCATCAATCACGTTAGCGTGAACGTTAGCTTTGCAAAACCAATTTAAGAATATTTTATCATTCAGAATAAAAGACTACAGAATAAAACACTGTCACATAAAACCTTGAAGAACATCACATTAAACCAAGAGGGGTTCTTAATATTATTCCTAGATTAGCACTTCATATATGAGTAATAATTACAGTTTAACATATATACAGAGCAACCACCAGTTGCTTCACCTATGTCTCCACTGTTATTGAAACACATCAATTAGATATCTGTGTTACTGTAATACTATCTAGGTAGGAACAGAATATGACAGTCTGGAACATACTATCTAAGTGAATACACAAAAATATTTTCAATTAAAAATTACCTGAGATTTGCCAAGGCATGCTCTCTTTCTTCACGGAGTTTAGTTAGAGTTGTGTTTTCAGCTCTGAATCTCTCAATTTCAGTTTCCAATTCAGTGAGTTTCTCTTTCAATATTTGGGATGGAACAGTATTTCCTAGCAAAGAACAAGATCCAAGTTATCTAAACAGTATTTATATAAAGATTCAAGTAAGCAACTATTCCACATTAGTAAAATCAAATTATACTATTTCAAAGATAGTAATATTATTGCAAAAACAAAATCTAATATTAAAATGATAGAGAAAGTGCACTTGAACTTAGCACCTTGAATAGCAAGCATGTATCCATTATCTTCATAAATCTAAATGTACATTAGAAATTGAAATTTGAAGCAGGTTTTCATGTCAAGCTAGAGCAATTATGTGAAAGTACGATAAGGACAGAGTTACAACCAAGAATCGAACAAGAGAGATCATGGTCATAAGCTTTACCAAGTTTTATTCCCAACAAAATCTGCTCACATGCATCACTGAAATGAAATATACTGCAGAGACCCATAAGAGAATTTGCCGGCTTCTTTGCCATCTCAGTTTCCTCTTCAGTCACTACTTAACTTTCCGAGAATTTTAATGGTCTGCTTCTAGGTAGGCAAGAGAGGTGCCTAACTCTTGATGGCAGACCATAGCTAGTTGCCACATTCACCCTTAAATTACTGAGATTCAGTAAATACCCACCCCTCTTATTCCCTGCAAACAAGATCGAGTAGGCATCTTTAGACAACCCTGCAAAATCAGCTCTCCACAAAATACAAACAGGATAGAAAGCAGCAGTATTCATATGAAGTTTTCATAAAAAAAGAAATAAAAAATCCATAATATTCTTTGGAGCAAAGCTTGAAATCAGGATTTCACTACCTCCCAGAGGAAGGATTTAAACACTAGGCTATGCTGTCAGGCTCCCATTGAACAACTACATTTTTAACAATCTCGCAGCTGCAACAGCTTCAACAGGAGGTTTCACAGGCAGTCCTTCCCCAGACTATAACGTTATACTTAGAACAGTTGACATCAGCTTGGGCAGAGCAGGAAAATGAATATACATTTCCCATATTCATTGTGAGTTCTGTATTGTACTGTTAGCTGAAAACAGAGAAAGGGCTGCCACGTACTCCTATGTTATAACGGGAACAAACTAAGCTAACGGTGCATGGCATTACCCTACTGTTGTGTAAATGCATTCTACCACTGAAAAAGGAGGTCCTGCTTCATCTTATACATCCCTTTGTTACTTCCCTTGATTTGGAACCAATGATCAAGCAGCTTCAGATTAAATTAGTACAATGTGCTGGTCTGACAGAAGACTAGCCTTCAGAAAGAAGCTAACATTATTTATAAATAAATGTTCATTGATCTTACTCATCCTGCAAACTGCACAATTGCTAGATCTAAGACAGGGAGAAACAGCAGACATGCAACTGGGAGAGGAGATGAAGGATAAGGCAGCAGCCATTCCCTCCAGCATAAGTCCATGCTTACACCCTTTGGTGTAATGTCAGTTTGTATCTTACATCTTAGAAGGAAAGACTTTTAATACATTTCCTCTTCAATATTTCCTACCAGTTACCGTTTCCTCACCTCCTGGTTCCTGTTCCACATTTGATTTGATTTCATGCTCTGAATGACAGCCTGTCTTCTGTTTCGGTTTCAGTGAAGGAAACAGTTTCATCATCAGGTTTGATGTAGGTCCCTTTGAATCACCATCCACTGCAGGCTGTTTAGACAGTTCATCTCCTCTCTTTGAGGCAACTTTTCTCTTTATTGTTTTATCTGGGACAAAGATATCATTTTTACAGGAAAATTCTGTCTGTGGGGGCATCTTAGTTGTATTTTTTTCAGGTAAATCATTCTGAACATAATTTTCATCAAGATCACTCCATGTTCTTTCATCATCAAACTCAAACTTACTCCTATTTATACAAGACAGGCTTCTCTGATGGTCTGAAGCTTTGCTTTGCTTTGACAGTGCACTGCAATCTTTGTCTGATAAGTCAAGGTCAGCATCTCCATTTTTTCTTTCTCTGCTAATGTCTGTAACACAACCTCCATAAGCAAAAAATTCTGGATCACTCTCTCTATGGCTCATAAAGGATGCATTAGTATCTTCACTTTCACATTTTAACGTGGTCTCAGATTCTTTCTCAGAATCTGTAGTAATATCACTGTTTCCTTCATCCTTATCTTCAGTTACAATCCATTGAGTACTTTTTAAAGCAGGGGCTGCTGTCATGGAAGAAGCTGAAAACATTATACTATCTGTTCTATCTGTTTTATTGAACTGATCCTTCAGTCTAAAAGCTGTTCCTGAAGTTGATACTGTATATATAACTGCTCTGTCATTTTTATTTCCCTGTGTGTCAGAGTTTGCCCTTTTATTTTTCTTATTTTCAAGTGTAATAGCCAGTGCATTTACTTGCTGTTGTTTTGCCTTGATAGGGGTAGAAGACATTCTCCGTCCTTTTAAAGTCCGCTGATCTTGATCTAAGATCCTTTGCACAAATGAGGAATTACT
Source organism: Dromaius novaehollandiae (assembly GCF_036370855.1). Taxonomy (NCBI): domain Eukaryota; kingdom Metazoa; phylum Chordata; class Aves; order Casuariiformes; family Dromaiidae; genus Dromaius; species Dromaius novaehollandiae. The sequence goes on along the minus strand of NC_088098.1, from coordinate 200,054,725 downwards.
TGAGAAAGATATTTCATCTGCAGCTTGTTCTAGAAACAAGAACTCATCTAATTCTAGATTTTCTTTTTCCTTTTCTTTTTCCCAGTTTTCCAGCTTATTCTGAAATGAAACTTCAAAAGACAGCTCTGGGCCTTTTACAGAGTGACTTATAGAACATTTAGAATTAGAAAAGGCACCGGTCAGCTCATGAGACAACTGAGGCTCTTCTGTGTCAGGTAATTTGTTTCTGACTCTGCTACCAGTGTTAACGGATTTAGCAAATTCCATGATGTTCTCTTTATTTTCTATTTCGTTGTTAATTTCTGATGGGAAAGAATCTCTCATCTGTCCATGAAGATTCTTTCCTATTTGCACTCTTGTTTCTAATGGGAAGGTATTTTTTCCATTGTGATTCCTGAGTACCAGGGTTTTCTGAACAGGACCATGCTTTGCTTTATCAGACTGGTTATATTTTTTACATGGTGCAAAAGAGTTCTCAGAAACCAGTTCTTTGCCAAGAGGCACAGTTTTTTTCTGTATTTGTGATCTGTCAATTTTAACATTTCTGTCCTCTGAAGCACTTTGTTGAGGTTTTAGTTTGTTTTCCCTAAGCTTTGTTATCTTAGATTTGGCATTAGTAAACCTTGTTAAGCCTTCTCCTCTTTTCAGGAAGGGTCGTTTGATCACTGGTTTTTGAATGGTTGATCTACTTGTCTCCTGTAAGGGGGTAAGGAAAAGAAGCAAATGCAAAATGTTAAAAGCTCCTTATACAGTTTAAGATTTCTTCAAATAATGCCACATGAGTAGGAATTTATATAGGATGTCTCTACTGGATTTCTAAAGACCACTTAAACAAATGAAATAATTGGGGTTTGTTGTTTTAAAAAATTTTAACATTGCATTCAGTGTTAGCTTTTAGACACTAGAATCTGCCTCATACATTTGTAAGATACCTATAATATTTTGTCACAATATATAAAGAACAATAAAGTTAAAAAATAAAAGAACCTGTAACTCTTGGTTTTGCTTCAGACGCCGCTGTTCTAGTTGTATCTGTTCTTCCAGGAATTCTTCAAATGTCTGTTTCTTCTCCTGAATCCCAGCTTTAATAGGTCTGGTGTAATTCAGAACCAAGTCTTACATTTTTATATAAAATAACTGTGTTTAACATCATTGCTATTCAAAGACCTAAGATCTAATTGCACAAAAGATGACAAATTATGAAGTATTTCAGTCATTAAGTGGCAAAGTTAACCCAAGGAATACATTATACCACTTGTTGTTTATCTTTTGAGAAATGGTTTATCAAATCCCTGCTATAACGAACAACATATATACAGAAGATACCGTATGCAAGTTCTGCTGTTTCTTCTTTCACTACTTTTCTCAGTGATCCATTCTTCTGCCTGAACCAAGCTTTCACTCAGATTCTAGTCATACTGCCTATTTATACAACATAGTCCTAATGCTGATTCACAGTAATGCCATTGAAATAATGTTCCTTCTCTCTCCCTTTGATTAGAGACTCCTACTCCTTCACTGTCTGGAACAACTATTTCTTGGCTTTGTGATGACCAGGCAGCTAAGGTAGAGCTTTAAAACAATTCCAACCACTATTTTTATTCCACCAACTCCAGGAACAAAGCTATTACCATACATGAGAAGGCTTCTCCCACAAGCACTATTATTACTTCTTGGCCATCCACAGATGCTTACAACATAACTCCTGGTAATAGAAGGGGCCTTACACTCCTCTTTCACATTACTTCTTTTGCCACCTAACAGTGGCGGTGGAGGTTGTAATTAATCAAGTTGGGAGCAGTAATTATAACTGTTTATATACTAAGCCTATACCAAAATGTGCTTCTAAACTGTCATTACCTCATGCTGCACACACTTTATGCCATGTCTTTCACAGCACAAGCAATTTCAAGCTAGAGCCTCTCTTACCGCTGGTCTCTACAGTATCTAGCAAAATGAAATCCTTGGTTGGGAAAGCTATACAAATTGAGAATATTAGACTCTTTCAATCAGGACTCCTAAATCAGTCAAACCAGAGTTAGCTATTCGATAAAAATATGCATAACAATGGTCTTAATTACCTTTCCTCTGTATTAGTCACCCATAAGTGTTTTTCTGCATTGGAATTTTCTGAGAAATCTGCACTTCCAACACATGCATGATCAATGTGACAGTCTTTGCTCTTCACTGATTTTTCCATCTTTTGTTCTGGACACCACATGCTTTTTCCTGTGAAATGACAGAAAACTGTATTTTTTTCTAACATAAAAATCAGTTTTTGGCTCTACTTTTACAAAGCATTCAGATGAGATTAAAAGCAGAAGGGAGCACTGTGATCATGTAGTCTGAATTCCCACACAACATAGTCCTAAGATTTCCCCAAATTAATTCTTATTTGAATTGAAGCTCTCTTTTTAGGGGAACATCCAATTCTGCATTTACATTTTCCACAGATCTTTGTACCTCATTTTAATTGTTCATCTTCTTTGCTGTTGTTAATTTATGACTTAAATCCAAATTTGTTCAGTTACTTTACCTTTGCTGTACAGAAGAGCTCTCTTATCAAGCTTGTTTCCCATGTACATACATATAAATTAAGATCAATTGCTCCTTTTACATCCTTTTAACCAACCAACAGTTTTCAGCAACCATATTAAATTGCTAAATTAAAACAGAATTAGTTTTCCAGCCAGAGCATCACAGTAGTCACACTGGTGCCAATGGTAAAACTGAGGAGAACAGGAAAGGTGAGAAACTCTAGCGCATTGTTTCTGATGTATAAATAACTTCTGGTTATACAGTGGGATCTCTTTGTCAACTCACAGCCATCTTGACCCCTAGTTCCAGTTCAGTTACTAATCCTCACAATAGGGCTGGTAGGAAGACATTCTGTATTTCTCGATAGATCGTTATTTTCCATTCACCATATGAAAATATGGGTTCAATTCAGCCCAACTTACCAACAATCCAGCTATCCAAGATTTGTCATTATTTATCATTTTCCCAGTCTTTATCATATATAGGCTTTAACAGTAATGATTATAGTTTTTCCTAAAACAGACAAACATTTTATACAGACAAAAGAACCTGATTTTTCTGCACGCTGCTTTTAACAAAACTCAAATGGACATCAACAGGAACTCTCTAAGGCCTACAAGCTGATAGTATGTCAACTGATGAAGTATTTACCAAAGTAAACCAGTATTTACCTAAAAAGACACAATAAATGGTAGCAAATTATTATGTTCAGTAAATATGGAGGAAAAAAAACACCACACACATCAACTTATCTTAAAAAGGTGTTTCTTTCAACAAATGACTAACCAGTGGTATATTTGTCTTCCTCATTGTTTTTCAAGCAATTCTGCATTTTCAGAGGCACACCCAGACTTTGTTTCTCACAGGCAGAGACTGCTGAAAGACTGCTCTTCAAGGCTGAGATGCATTCCTTGTTGTTTAACTTTTGTAAAAATCCACTGTCCTGTGTATGCGAAGAAACGTTATTGAGAGCAAAAGCTCTGTCTTCATTGTGGTTCTGATATACAGATGATGGAAACTGGTGTAAAGCTGTCAAGCCCACTGAATGTTCAGATCTTAGGTTTTGACCTTCAGCTACTAGAGCAGAGCCTTGAAAGAAAAAGAAAAAAGGTGTCATTGTATTTGTATTATTGTATCACTACTGTTCCGAAAAGAAAAGAAGTGGCACTGAAGAGCAAGACTGATCATCCAGACTTCATCCTTACACTCCTGATCAAGAATAAGCCATGAGGCAATCTGGGTTTTTTTCCCCACTTAAGACTAATCCCTAAGCTAACTTTCTCAGGTATGCAGAGTGAAAGAAAGGTAGTCATTTAAGTCGGCATGGACTGATACTGCCAGCAAAAGGAAGTGCCCCTGCTCAGCTGACTTTTTTTCACTCCCGTGCTGTCCCCTCCCTTTGCACATAACAAATTGGACTGGAATACTGATCCTGGTTACAAATGTTTGGTTTTGGTTGGTTGGCTGGGTTGGTTTTTTTGTTTGTTTGTTTGTTTGTTTGTTTTTAAAAACAGTGATCACCTTCCCTGTCCAGTTCACCATCTGAACAATTCGTGCTGCACAATCACAAACAAGGAAGGACCACTTCTTTTGGATACAGTGCCAGCTTAAAGCAATCAAAAATACTGTTAGAAACAGCTAATCGGAGATGAAAGTAATTGTTTTATACTGTCTTTTATATTTAGACTATGCTCTTTGAAACAAGGGTTCCCATCATAATGCATGTTGATTAAGTTACAATTATATATACAAATATATTAAGTTACAAATTTTATAACAACAGGATATTTGGGTGCTACTGCAGAAGGAATATTATCAAACACTGAAATGATGCGGTGCTTATCTTTGACTAATTAAGTAGTTTTAAGAGGAAGAACATTGACTTCATTTTCCAGTTAAAATGTGAAAGTGTATTCAAACTCCTGAGTTTACTCAAGGTACGTCATCTGCTTTATTTCTCAGCTTACCAAGAACTGCTGTCTGGCCAGATACCATGCTGAGTAGCTTCTGCTGCTCTTCCATGAGCCTTTGAAGTTGTTCCATCTGTTGTTTCTTTAGCTGTTCCTGTTTCTGTTGTTGCAATTCCTTCAGCTTTTCAAGCAAAAAATAAATGTGTTTGAAGGTAATTTTACTTAGAATATATCTCAGAATAAGTGTTATCAAAACAACAAGTATTTGCTGTTTTAAAGATGTTCTATTAGGTAAGTAAAACATGAAAAAAAATCTAAAAATTATGAAGTGCTATCCTGAACAAAACTGCCATTTTTCCTATCTGTGAATGTATATACTATTTCCAGCTTGCCTAACAATACTACTAGTCTTAATACTTAACAATTCCCCTTCAGATTTCAACATTAGAACCAGCTATTACTCATTATTTAGCAACTGTTAGATACTGCTGACATTACTGGAAAAGTGAATATATTTTCCTAACATGTAAAACAGAGGGGAAAAAAAAAAAAAAAAAAAAACGGCAACAACTTCTAACAAAGGGGACAAGGAGGTTAGTTCTTGATCCCTAACAGCAAGATTTATTAAAGTGTCTCTTAACATTTTCAGCTAACATTTTATATCTGGCAACTGAGGAGAGCTACAAGCAGACGTACAGCCAGTTACAGTGGCTTAACTAGCAAGGTCACTTCAAGAGGCCGGGTGGGGGGGAGGGAGGGAAGGAAATCAATCATAGGGTCATAAATCCATGCTTTTTGGTCCCAAAGTCTTGGATACTTCATCATATTCAACACTAAAACCTCTCATCACCTAAACAGAGCCTGGTATATGGGTGTGTATACCTATTTTGAGAACTAATAGAAAATGTTCCTTGCTATGTTGCAAGAACATACAACTTTACTGTCTTCTTTTGTGATTTTCCAACGTACTGGAATATTTGGACTGAAGTACTACCATTGTAACGACCAGCACTAGCACTCTGTTTCCACAGCTTGAAGTGAAGTAGTAATGGATTACTCTAAAACAAAGTGCATCTTTTCAGTTTAAAAAAATTGACAACAAACACTCTGCCACTGAATGCACTTTCATTTCTGAACTGGAACCTGTGCCAGCTAGAAACAACAGACATTAATTAGATCTTCAATAACTTTTGCGAAGGAGGACAATAACCTTTATTCATGTGTAGAGACTTGCCCTTTAAGCATGGTCTGTTCTATACTGCAAAGGTTTGCCTGCTTTCAAGTATGACAAATCACGTGCAGGAACAAAATAACTCCTAGTTGGTGTTATGTCAAGAATTTTATAACTTTTACCTGTTCAAGCTTTTGTAAGAGTGGATCATTGTAGTCTGATTTATTCTGACCATCCACTTCACCACGGACAAACTCTGTTTCAGAGGCTTCTAAATTATATGCTGCTGCTGGAAAAGATGTTTCAGTGGTATGTTGCTGAAGTCTACAAGAGCTGCTGGATTCCAGTATTTCTTCTTCACACAAGGAGTCCTCACTTATAGAGCAGCTGTTTGAAAGATGCAGCACTTCAGGGAAAGCTGTGATGTTTTCATGTCCAGATAACAGACGTTCTTCATTGCTTTTCAACCCAGGAAAATTAGGATCTAATAAGACTCCAGCACGGGAAGTGTCAGACATCCAAGGTGCAATGAAGTTCGGTTCACTACTTAGATCTTCAACAGTTGGCATCTTGTATTCCAATTTAATGTTGCATCAGCAAATAACATAATAATATAACATTATCTATTGTTAAAATAGTAAAATTATCAAAAAGTTTCAAGTGTTTGGTATGGATGATTATCTTTTCGCGCCTAGAAATTAAACAAATAAACAGAATGAGAAGTCTACAATAATAGATCCTCAAACAGAAATTTATTCTCTTATACCCAGCAATATATTTATAAAACTGAGTCACTATGTATTTTTCCCTAGGCAATAAAATCAATTTGGACCACTAGTAACGAACATACAGGAAGTCAACACAATCTAACTTTTAAACTTTAATATTAACTGCATTCAAATAAATAACATCTCAAATGTTATAAAGCAATACACAATATTCTATTTGATAGCACAGGGACAGCTTCAGAGCTTTTAGAAAGCATTCACAACAAAAGGAGAGAGAAATCTTTTGAGGAGCTGAAAAAGATACTTCCCTCACAGGACCTTCATATTAGTATAATTTTTAAAGTCTGTCTACATACAATCATTTTACTGTGCATATGTCAGTGCAGCACTTATCATCATTTTCATGCGTTCCTTGGTTTCTCATGGGAACTCTACAACGATGCTGCCTGTTAACCTCGTCCTCCTCCTGTCTTTCTTTTTTTTTTTTTTTTTTAACTCAGAAAGAGTTTGAAGACTATAAAAGCATCAGTGATGATCAAATTGCCACAAGCTTCATGAAGCAGTAATGAATTCAGGTAGCTAAGAAGCCTGGTGTGATGTCCCCACTAAGGCCAGAGGCAGAACCGCCACTGCTCATATGGCAACAACAGTCTGGCCACTCAGCACTGCTACCTCAAGCAAGTCCGAGAACAACTAACTCTCTGCCTGTGCATATGGCACATCCTAAGGAATACAGACAGAAGAAGGGGTAGGGAACAAAGGACATTCAACTATAGGAAACCATTCATCAACAGTCCTGCTGATCAGGAAGCAGCATTTTAAAGTTTCCTCATTCCCAAGAGATCAGTCCATGCCAGCTCTTGTTTAATTCTGCACATATGCAGAAGCTGTAGAAGCGCTTAAGCTTTTAACCGAAGTTTCACAGAGGCAACAACAGGAGAAGCAGCAGACTGGCCTATAACTAGGGGAGACAGCAAGATTCCCTTAAACGAATGGTTTTCAACATCATTCTGTTTTCAGACACCACTGGAACTTCCCCTGCAAGGTGCAGATTCCTGCATAAGCAAATTTAAACCTGCTGAATTTACACTTTTTTTCGTGTGACCTTTTGGAGATCCCTTCAGAGCAGCCTGTCAGTTCACAAGCAGATGCCAGAAGATAGACAACACACCGAAAACTCATTGATCATTGCCCACCAGGTTTTGAGACCCCCCAAAAAACACCCTCCTAAAATTTATATGAACTGTCTGATAAAATTGCGGTCTATTTAAAGCTTCTCCTAAAGCTTAAGGGCAGCAGCTCCTCTGCACAGACCAAAAGGGCTGGCAGCGCCGAAGCTGAACTGTAACCTTCCAGGGGAGAGAAGGTGGGCGAGGGGGAAGGACCCCCCAAAAGCCGGCAGGGCCCTCCTCGGCGGCGAGGAAACGAGCGCAGCCTTTCTCCCTGCTCCGAAGCAGAGCCGGGGCGCCAAGGCCAGGCGGCATCGCCCTTCCCCCGGGGACACACCAGCCCCCAGCACCGCGACGCCCTCACAGAGCGCGGCCCGAGGGCGGCCGGCCCCCGCCGCCCCCCAGCCCCGGGGCAGCTTCGACCCCTGCCCCTCGCAGGTGCCGAGGCGGCAGCGAGAGCCCCGCTCCTCGCACCGCCGCTCGCCGCCGCCGCACCGCTCCGGCCGCCCGCCCTCCCCGGCTCTTACAAACCTGCCGCCATCGCACAGCCTCCTAGCGCCACAGGCTGAACAACGCCCCGCGCGAGGCATGCTGGGAGTTGTAGTCCCAAGCCTCCGCCCTCCCAGCCCAGCTGCGAGGGGCCCTGCAGCGTTCGAACTACAGCTCCCACGAGCCTCAGCAGCCAAAGGCCGTTGATGGGCTTCAACGGTAGCTACCGCCCCCCGCTCCTGTTCCTGCTCGGGGCTGTTGGAGGCGGCGGCGATCGGTCTGCGGCGGTTTCTTTCCGGCACCTCGCGCTGCTCCTCGTTCCCGGGGCCGCCTTGCAGGTAGAAGCGGCTCGCTTTTCCCCCCGGCTCTCTCCGCTGTCGCCGCTCGCGGCCCTGTGGGATCGCGGCTCGCAGGCGTCGCCCCGGAGCCGCGGCGCGCAGCTCGCCGCGCCCCGGCACCCCAAGGCGGCCGGGAAAACCGTGCAGGTTAACGGCCGCTTCCGCGCAGTAGCCGTTGACAACTGCAGTGAGAGGTGTACGAGGAAACTGCCGGGTAGTGAGCGGCCCGCAGGCCTTCCAGGGTGGCGTTTTCTGGGGGATGCTGTTTGCTTCTGCAGCCGTTTCTTACGCCGTTTTAATCTTTAAATAGCCGCAGTAAGTGACAAACGGGCGAAGAGCACGCCTTGTCTTTCTGACATTTTGCGTTTTAGGTCTGCTCCGTCTCGCTGAACTTCTTTTTTTTTCTCTTCGAAAATTAGCCGTTTACTAAAAGCTCACGGTGCGTTGCAGGTTGTGACCTGGTTTTGTCCTTTCCTCTCGTGGGCAGCTACAGAACTGTGCACTAGGCTGTGTGGACCCGTGTCAGCCCTTCCAATGGCCGAATACTCATTTTAATTTCAGCTCTTTCTTCTTTCTGTAATTCCACCTGGTTCTTTCTCCTAAACTTTCCATCATCTTCCTTGCACTTTCACTTTGCCAGTTACGAATATATTTTCTACATGATTGTCCTCAAACTGGGTTCTGCCTTAACAGCATGAAGCTACTGTGATAGGAAAGATGAGGATTTCTACCTATGCCTTTTTAAGGCACAGCATCACGTTGAATTCCTTTGACATCTTTATTAGGAAAGCACGGTAGAGATTTGTTTTCAATATTTCTGTATGGTGAAGGCCTTACAGGACTCCATATTATTCATGGACTATTTTGGGGTGATAAAAACTTCATCCCCCAGCTCCCTCTGGTGTCACCGCTCCCTCTACATGCTAAAAATGTAATCTGTTGCTCGTGGTGGTCCCAAGCTCACAGTTTGATCAGCAAGTACAAGCTCACAATTCCTTTGAGGCAAATAGGCCCTAATGATCTTCACCAACACAAAATAAAATTGTAGGAATTAAGCCAGCAGTGATTGTCAGCAGTTTTCCTTTAAATAACTTCCTTATCTGGTGCTGCCACAACACAGTTACCAGTTTTAAGTGTCTGTCAGCTGCTAATTAATTTTCAACACGCAGGTTCAATAGAACAATCTCCTATTCTGATTTTAAAGTTTGAAAGTTTTACAGTTCAGAAAATATTTATTTCTAGGATTCAGAGCGTAGAGGCTTGCTCAGAATTTGCAGTGCATGTGGGATCTCTCATCAAGTTGGAAAAAACTCTTTTTTTTTCCTCCGAATGGCCCGTCCAAAAGAGAGGGCACTTAATGTCAGGCATTTTTGGCCAGCACAAGAATTACTTTCCTTTCACATTGTCTTTGCTTTTCGAGGAGCAATTTCTTATTTGTTCTGCCTCATCTTGTGGGTCCAGGATGAATTTGGAGAAGGCAGATATTCTGGATTGTCACTTTTGTCCAGTCATCTCACAGTTAGAAATATTTTGTCTTAAGTCATGGTGAAAAATTTCTATCACCAAGTAACTCTTCCAGAAGTATGAAAAGTTAAAGAGTTGAACACAGGGTCTTTACAAGTAACATTGATACTAACCCTCTGGCTGCGATACAATACAATGGTTAGCCAAAGAATTACCAGTGAAAAGAATTTTCTGTCTGGAATATTTTATTTTACAGGCATACGTCCTGTTCATACTCATTGCTGTAGGGTGCGTCTGCATTAACAGTTTGGCTTGGAGCAGAAATACAGTTTTAAGCCAAATCTTTTGCTTGTCGCCAGTTGCCCTATGTTGATTAAGGTCTCAAAGTGGTTTTGAGATGTACAATCTGAATGCCTTTCAGAGAAATCTAAACTGAGCACTGTACTTCAAATATAGGTAGGGAGCTAAGGGTGGGCCCAAGCTAAGGCCCTCTAGTTTGCACTTACCACTCCTGTGCCACTCGAAGGCTCTCCTGGAAATCCCCTGTGACATGCTGAGGAGCTCAAGTGATATAAAGAGCTCTGTGGTTGTGAAGTGTTCTCATTCACGTTATAATTCTCTTTATCATTCCCATCAGTTTTTAAAATAATAATAACTTTGCACACACAAGTGGCTAGGAAAATAGGTGTATACTGAGGATACATTTTAATGACTTAAGTCAGACACTGTCTTTACATTTAGTTGTCATAAACTCTATTCCTGATTAAGTAAAACTTTCCCAGCCTCCCATATCTTAGTGTAGTTTGTCACAAATAGCACACAGCCAATTTTCATTGAAGTTGTTTTACAGACATTGTAGGCAGGCACTGCTAAGAAAAGAAGCTGTTTGCCTACCTTCATTCCTCCCTGACTATGCTTCCACTGCTACACTACCCCTCCCATGTTCCAATGTAAACCTTTGCCCTAGGCCACAGGGTGAATTAAATCAGAAAACAGATCCAGATTAAAACTAAACTCGTGTTCTGTTGTTTTCTGCTCTGTTAGGTTGAATCTGAATCATTTTTACAAAGTTCTTTTTGAATGTTGTTTTTTGTATGTTTAGATTCTATACATCCGTGAGTAGGAACATAAGAAACAGTTTACATGCTTGAAAAAGAGAGTTGTTTTATAGTGGCATTGTCTGAAAGGGGAACAGAAAGATTGCTCTAGTCTAAAATAAGATAATGCCACATTAGTAACAATGGGTATTAGCAGCAAGAGATCAAGACAGGACTTTGACAATTAGTTGACGCCATGACTTTACTGAAAATGTAGGTCACACTAAATTTTCCACATCATTTAAAAAAATGAATGAAACTGATTAAGAACTATTCTTGGTGGATTTGATTACCATGCTAATAAAATGGCATTTGTTTTAGTATTTTCTAGAGTTGAAAAGAGTATATTTGGTGGGAGATTACTTAGATGGATAATAGGAATGAACATTTTTTCAGCCAAAAACCCTATTTCCTTTTTTAACAGGAGGACGATGACAATCTTTGCAAACTGTGTGTTTTTTTTTAAAGTGAAGCACTTACCTATTCAGGAGAAGAATAGGCTGAAAACATGCATTAAAGAAAATGGTGGAGTAATTCATTTTGTGCTTGATCGCAAGGTATGTTTCAGATTCATTTCTGAGATCTCTGTAGGGAAATATCAAATGCTGTTAAGTGTTGTGGAGTGTTAGTCTTACCTCTTCTAGAGAAGTCATAAGAACTGTAGAGATTATTTCTCTGTTTAATATTTCAGTAAAAATAATTCTGTTTACATTTTTAATGCATCTGGCTTAGTAGTGTTGAAATATCACATAAAAAATTAAGAGCAATATTCTCTCTCCACAAAAGAGCCAGGAAGTTTCTTTCCTGGATAAAACTGCCAGGCTGTTTTTCTTCTCTCGTCATCAGGTAGGGGAAACGCTCAATAAGGAGCTGCATCATGAATTGGGCTTCAATTATGTTATTGTTTATGTTAATGAAAACATTTGATTACTGAGTGAAAATAGATGGCTGTCATATTGCAGCTTTTTATTTTAAATCCAGCTTTAAATTTTAAATACATACTGAACATGCAGCATAGGTAAATCAAGGAGCCTGCTTGCATGATGTGTACAACAACAAAACCAGTCGGCTATGTTTATATTAGTATATTAAACATGACTAGGAATGGTTCCAGGGACTGTGGCCATGTCTGTGCCTGTAGCATGGCTTGGCCCACATCTGTGCTAGTGAACTCTCTTGGCCCTCGGGATCGAGCGCTCATATCCAGACTGCCTATTGGGAATGGTCAGGGTGATGTTCTGTCTCCCAAAGCCTGCTGGAAACTGGGGGGGTGCACATTGGTGGAGGCCAGAAGTACACCAAGGAATATGCCAATGCCTTAACAATATAGATATTCACGTGCCTGTGACAGGGAATGGATTATGTAACTTATTAGCGAAGGTATAGCATAAAGATACTCCACATCTTAGTACTTCTGGCAATTGAAAGCAACAGTTATTTTTTCCCCCATAACTCATAAATTATGACAAGCTCGTCTATATTGTCATATTAGAGTACTTGCTTCTGATCCCCCTTGGGGAGAAGGTAATGCATTATGTTATGATTTTATTTTTTGTTTTGCCAGTTTATTTGTTGGTTTTTTTTTTTTTTAGTTTCAAGAAGAATATGATTAAGTGAGCTAATTTCTCCCTCTCACTTACGTGCAACTTTTCCTAATATAACATTAAACATGTTACTTTAAAGCCTACTGTGTTACATAGAGCTTCTGTGGATGATTGTCATTTTACAGCAAAAACTGTAGATGCTGTCCTCAAGAGTCTCCAGTTTAAATTGTGCATAACAAAAGAAACTGACATTGAACAAAAGAAAAGGAATATGTAAAGAAAAGGAATATTGTAGGTGCATCATCACCTTACCCAGAGCACAGCTGTTTCCTGGCAACTCTGACAATGCACCTCTGTTTAGGAGAGAAAGTGAGAAATAACATACCCAGTTTAGGAAGAGTATTTTTGTTTTGCACTGTAAATTCAGTATGGTCTGAGTTTTTTTGACACCTCACTGTGCTATGGCTCTGGTGATGTAAAGAACCATGGGCTAGACAATAAATAAGGTTCTCATTCATCCCTTCAGACTGCTGACCTGTAAATATGAGCTGGGGAAAAAGAAGAGCGAAGGAAATTCCCTCATTAAAAAATGAACTTGGAAAAAAATGCTAAAAAATGAATTCCTGAATATAGCAAGTGAATTAAGAGATAATGCAGTACAAACATGTCTTAATTGAAATACCTGTCTCGAAAAGTATTTATAAATACAGTGCAAAGTTAGAATTTCAGTACCTAGAAATTGTGAGCTCTAAGATACCGAGAACCACTAACAAGTGGCTGGCCTGTTCGGAATGGACCTTACCCAAACTTTAGAAATTAAATTATGATTAAGCAAGTGTTTCATCCTATCTCCAGATGGGAATCTCAGAATAAATCTGGGCTCAGTGCTGAGAAACACTGTATCAGGGAAGAACTCTTTTTTTCTAAAGCTATATTTTGTTATATGTGACAAATGAAAGTATATCCATTTATTATCTTGTTTTCAAGTGAAATAGATCTAATATTCTAATGTTATGACCATGCATTGATCTGGATCAGTCAGTTTTTGTATGCTTAATTTTAACTGTTAGAGGTACAAAATTCACTGCTTCTTACTTGCAACCATTTTATATGACTTGACTGCTCTTAACATCTCTATTTTGACTTGTGAGGAAAGCTTTAACTTACAACGTGCGTATGATTCCAGTAAAACAGTATAAGATCCGTATGAGTCTGCCAAAATATATTACCATTATTCAGCCCTCTTCCCCATTTTTTTGTACATTCTTCCTTACCCTTCGAGGTAAGGGAAGTCTTTGGTCTGGATTTGTACCATATTTGCCGCAGTACAGCCTGGCCCATTATTGGCCCTCCTGTGTGCTGCTAAGAGCTCTGGGCAGCTGGTCACCCTCATAGTTCTGTAGTCACTGTAGAGGGATTAACTCACTCTGAAGTTATCCTTACTTTAGCTGGGCTGAACTGTGAACATCTGAAGGAGTCCAGCTCTCACTGTTGACAATGGAGGAAGAGAAGAGGTAGCATGTTCCTAAATTAGATGTTTCAATTCAAATATAGCCCAAAAAGGTTGTGTATTTTTTTAAATGTTTTGTTTGGACTGTGGGATTTTACTAGGATGAATTACAAATAAACGTTATTTGTGTGAATACTGTAGTTATGTGTGCATAATGACCATATTTGTAACTTGTCTTTTAGTGTACACATGTTGTTGTGGATACTGTTAATGCCCTCAGCTCTCGTCATATAAAAGTTATTCGGAAGTACCAGCTCCCTGTTGCATGTGTAGATTTTGTATGGAAATCAGTTGAAAGGGGGAAACTTCTACAAATTGATGCCTATGAGGATAATAAATTACAAGACAACACTTTTAACCAAGAGCTAGATAGTCATGGTAAGTTTATGTATTGGCATGATTTATTCATATATCAGTTCTTTTGGAAAAGAATGTTTTAGAAGGTGAATATTTAGAATTAGCTTTTAAGAAATCAGCAACCATGTATACTGGCCACAAAGTTGATATAAATAAGAAATTTTCTGAAAAGAAGTTATCATCCGAAAATTAATCATGTTTTAATTCTTGTCTTTTTCTAGTAACTGTCCTTTTTATTTCTGTTGACTTCTGCATCTCTTAGTGGAGTGCCGTCTCTTGAGTTTCATGGAGTGCTAGCCTTTCCTTTAAGTATTTTAAAAAGTAATTCCTTTTGACACAAAACACTGTATTGTATGAACATGCTCATGTCATGAATTGGTACAGTTTTCTGAACTAAACAGAAGAATGAGAATCAGGAACCCAGCACTGGATAGACATACTTTTTTTTGCACAATAGAGGCCATGGGCATGCGTTGCTGAAACTGGTTAGTTCCTTTTTCTAGCAGTCCAAAACAGTTTTAAGCTAAAAGTGAAGCTGCCTCCATAGGCCATATCTAGATAAGTTGGGGAGGGGGTTGTTTTTAAAGCAGTACAAAACAAAAAACTAGCTGTGGATTATTCTCTGGCACTAGGGCCAAGTGGTACAGAGCAGGTTTCAGCTACATACCAAAATTCTTTCTCCTCTCTCTGTCACAAAAATCAGGGTGGCTGCATACAGAGTGCCTGGTGGGAATAGGCTCTGGCATTGCTTACAGAAGTATTATTTGGCAAGGAGCAAACCTCCAGGAAGCACTCCAGCAGTGAAGCAATTGGGGCAGTTACCCTCCAACAGTTGACTCCGTGTCCTGCTCAGTTTTATGTCTGAATACAGTGTGGCCTCAGTAGCTGTGGACTTGTTTGAATGTGTAAAATATTTTTGAAGGTTAAGTAGCTGTGTTAGGCTTTTTTTTTTTTTTTAACTATTCGTATGTTAAATCAAAGAAACCAGATGTTATGCCAAGTGAATAAAGATTTTGATTGCAGGTATGGAAGACCTGTCATCTTCTGAGAATAAAAATGCTACTGAGAAAAATGAAAACAATGACTTAAATCCCATTATTACTGAAGAAAGTAAGAGCAGAACTGAGTCCGAAGCAGGGATTCTCAGGTAAAATAAGATAAAATTAAAGGTGTATTTTGATATATCTATGTTGATATTTCTGTAAAAGAACAGAAATCCCCTTTGGAATCTGTCTCCAAATTGTGGAATTGTCCAATTGTGACCTATGGAGATGGTTCATTATCTTAAGAATACTATAGTGGAGGAAAAAGTTATCCTTTCTCCATTTTCTGTACTCTGTGTGTATGAGTTTATACCAGCTTCTGATTTATTTTCCCTTTGAATCTGACTGTGGAAATTGTTTTTACCTTTTTCCATTAGTGTACACCTACAGGGCAGATCCCTAGTATGTGCAGAGCTTCTACCAATTGAGCAGGCAATAGGCATTGCTCAGGCTTCCTGGATTTATGGTTGGAGCATTGTTTATGATCACAGTCTTTTTTCTTTTAGTTGTTCATATAGATTTTTGTTTGCAGGCCAGTTTGGTTCATTATTTTTAGAAGTGCTGAGCACATATCTCTCCCACTAAACTGCTAGGAGAGCTGAAAATGAGGATCATTGAGACTGCTCTTACCTAATAGGGAAAGAGTACTGTTATAACTTACTTATTATTGAATTAAAGGAACAAAATGAGCTCCAACACTGATGTATGTTTTTTTAATGTAGTAATACAATGCAACTTCTGCTTTCAGAGACTGCTGTCAGGGAAAGGATAGGCATTTAATTATTCTCTGGGAATACATATACTAGAAGGTGTACTTATCTCATTTAAAAGTCCTAATGCTGAAGGACATAACTACAAGTGTATATTCTAATATGAAGTCAGGAATGAAAGAGGGATTAGCCTAGGACAGCACAGCTAGCTGACCAAAACTAGAAGCAGCAGCTAGAAAATTAATGTGCAAACAGGCAATGAAAATCCATTAATTTTGTTGCTTCCATAGTTTTTCTAGAGGATGAAGATTGAAACGTAGTCTTCATCTTCAGGTTCACACTAGATGGTTTGGCTTACTAGTGCAGGTCAGGAGCTTGTCTGGGTGGGATTTTATTTCTCAAAGCTTTTTTTGTTGTTTTGTTGCTGAAAAATATATAAATCTTCTTATATTAGTTCATATTTTAGTATGCTGCTGCAGCCTATGACAGTACTGTTTTTACTGGTGATGGGTGTTTTTAAGTATGAAAGGAAACTAATTGCTCTGATTCCAGATTTTACACAGAAGATGATCAAGATATTCCTTTTTTTCCTCAAGATTTTGAAGTTGCAAAATACAATGTGCTTGAAAAAGTAAGCCTTTCTCTTACTGTGAGAAAATGTGGGAGAATGTAGAAGGATCAGTAGATGAATAAAAGGTTTACAGTTTTATACGCATCAGGAACTCTTTTATGTTACCATGTACCACAATGCAAAGAGAAGGATTGAAAAGTACTTTAATATTATGTCTTTCAGTGCAGCATAATTCAACCCAGACAAAACTCTTCTGTTTACTGTCATGTTCCAGCCAAAGCACTGCAGTAGAATAATACATATGTGCTTCTGACAATGTATATTGTTATCATGGCTGTTATATTTAAATTACATTTAATGCCTAGAACATTTTTATTAAAAAGAAAACTATCAAAACACCAAAATAGATGGAATTGTACAGCAATAAGTACAGTGAAGCCTGAGAGGAGCTTCTGCTTATTATTGTGATACAAATAATGAATTATTTTGTTTGTTTTCATAGCTAGTCATAGAGTGTGGTGGTTCTAAACAGATGGAAAATGAGTAGAGCGAGGGGAAATATATGGTGCAGCATCATGTGAATGCAACATACTGAAACAGTAAACGGGGGGATGTGGCTTTGTTTCTCTCTCCATTCAGATTTACTCCAAGGAGAGCAAAGATATTGTGGTTATTGAATTACAGTGTTCCAAAGAACGTTGTGAGTTTCCGTTTCGAGTGTGTGCACACTTTAGTGCATCAAATGGATCCAAGGTATGAGCCACTCATTGACATTAGGTGTTTGTTTCTTTATGCACATTGAACACACCTATCCCAGAGCTCCAGATACATTTCATTCTTATTTGTAGTCTGATTCTTACATAGAGATAATGGGAAGTCATTCTGCTAGCTTTATCATAATAAATTTGATTCAAAGTTAACTCCTCTGTGTATGTTTACAACACTCTCAGAAGAGCTGGTTTAGTGCTAGGCAGCAGTACAGTATGGTTCTGGATGTACCTGCTTCATATATTCACATACATGTTCCTGGTAATATCTAAACTGTATAATGGCATACTTAAGGGATAAAATGCTATAGAGAATTATATTCTGGACATACTTTTGACAGACAGCAAGGCTGTTCTTGAGGGCAGCCTGAACATATTTCTCTAAATAAGAGTTATGTGTACAATCTGGTATAGCACAGTACCAGTCTGTGTCATTGTAGCAATGTTAGGCTCAAGTCAAAGGAGCTGAATCGGGGATGAATTTGGACAAGAAATCATGATTTATAGATTTGAATCATTTATTTATGAGTTCTAGCTCAGTTGGTAGAATAATTTATTCCAGCATGCATTTAGAAGAACCTGTCTTGTCACTATGGGGTTTGTGAGTAGAGCCTTGTGCTTGTTCTTCTTGTCCCACAAACCCTCACAAAAGCACTGCCTTACTGGAAGCCTGTTAAATCAAAACCCTGAAGTTAAGTGTGGATTTGTCAGCTGTTAGAGCAGTGGGCTGTAGAATTAACTCTGTACATCCCTGTACAGTTTCTCTGACTAATTTTACTCTCTTAAATTACAGAGCAATAAACAATTCATAATAACTAAGACTGCTGAAGAAATAAGAGAAAACTATGAGACTTTCATTGCAGACCTGAAGAGCCAGGATTTCCTATTAAGAGAAACTTTTCCACCCGAAGCAGAATCTTTAGCTTCTACAAAATTGCAAAAGGCTAGTACAACTTCCACGTTTATGCTTTTTTGTCCTTTGTTATTTATTTTTGTTTTCAGCTTTCTGAATGTGGTAAACATTGTCTGGATTGCAGTGATACAATCATAGGTTAAAGGAAACATTGTATGTAAATGTTCGGGGGGGGGTTGTTTTGTTTTTTTTCTTGAACATTGAGTGCACATATGTAACCACATTAAAAGCATATGTAGTCATTTTTTGTTATAGCATATATTCTCATAGCATATATTCTCAGTAGGTGCCTTATCAAAATGAATGTGATGCCTAAACAGTGATGTTCTAATATAGCAACCGGAACTGTTGTGTCATGTGTAACTTGGACTGTCATAATTATTTTGCACGTATGCAAGGCTTTAGAGGCTTGATGCAGATCTTAGTGAAATCAGTACCAGAACTCCCACCAATATACTTCTGGTCCTAGAAGTATATTTCAGACATTTTACTGCTATTTAAACTGGTTGTAGTGTCACAGAAAGTAAATGGGAAAAACCTTTCTCACTATAAGCTATCTACTTCTCTTCTACCGTGTTTAACTTTCATTTTAGAGCACAACTGGCACCTAGATTATATCCAGCCTATATACATCCTCTAGTGAGCTCAGAAGCCCTGTGGTTGATGCCATATGGACAAGTAATGTAGAGTGTCCAAACTAGTATGATAACTATTGGAAATATCAAGTTTAATGGTAGTTGCTGGGGTTGAATAACAGTGAGAAAAAACTGAAGTGTTCAACTTTAAGTGTTCCTCAAATATACATGAGAAAATCTGTGTTTTCACAACTCTTTTGGATGTATGGATTGTACTGATTTTCATGGCCTTTCTATTCTCCTATAGCTTTGCTGGTTCAATTTTTATTTTCACAAAAGTAGTATCTTTCCACTGGGGCTTTCTGAACTACAGATACAACAGTCATCTGTTACAGATGGTACAAAAGAATGGCCATTTGAATCCATCTGTTCTATTACCAGCTGTGCAAAAAAGAAAATGGTTGAGATCTGTAGACTGCTATGTCTGTACCTGTGATACTACAGGGTACTGATAAAGATACCTCAAGCAAATCAACTTCTGTCTTCACCAAGACATTACATCTCATCTTTCAACTGGCCATGGCCACCTGCCTGCCATGCTCTCCACTCAGAAGACAAATCTTCCCCTTCAGTTGATGGGACTGAAGAAATCATACTAAGCCTGAATGTGTATTGTATACTGTGTTGCTTATAGGAAAACTTCTTTATCTGTGTGAGAACTTAAGGGATTTGCATCTTTGTCTTTCCACTGAATTGTGCTTGTTTTACTACAGTTACTTCTAGAAGAAGCCATAAATCCAAGTGCTTTATGTCAGGAAGTTAGCAATTTTGTGGAATTGATCTGGGCAGAAGCTCTCGGCCACCTGGATAGTTTACTGCTTGAACCAATAAAAAACATAAGCCTCAATGATGTAAGTTAATTCTTGTTACTCTGTGGGAACAAATAGATAAAAACTACTATAAGGAAGTTTCTTTTTTTTCCCAGCAAACAAATATGTTGTTTCATATATTGGGATTGGAATTACACTTGATAATACCGTACTTAAGCATATTCATGCTTCAGAAATTTTGATATCAAATTTTGAAAATCACAACACTGAAAAGATGCAGTGCTCCCTAGAGCAGATGGTTGTCCTTTACATTTTATAGCAATTTACACAATTCTTAGGGGAGGAACCCTTCTGTGAGATAAATTGAGGCACATAAGAAAACAGTCCTTTACTTTTATATGCTAGAAGTGTGCGTAAATAGTAGGTTATTGTCCCCTGCCAATATGTTTCGATCATATTTCAGCCAGGCATTATCTAGTAATGCAAAAATAGTTCAAATTATAGTCCGTTTGTATTATCAGATGAGAC
Organism: Dromaius novaehollandiae; assembly: GCF_036370855.1. Lineage (NCBI taxonomy): Eukaryota > Metazoa > Chordata > Aves > Casuariiformes > Dromaiidae > Dromaius > Dromaius novaehollandiae. Next base: position 200,034,473 of record NC_088098.1, on the reverse strand, counting down.
ATGTAATTAACACATGGCTACTCTTGAAGGCCTTTGAGTATTACAGCTGTTATTGAGACTAACTGCCTATCCATCCTTATGTTAACTCTAGGGTTGATTTAATCACACTTTTCCATGTACTTCAGTAGTTTTGCTTTACTCCCTAGACACCTGAGAAGTTAACATTTATTCGTATGATTAAGGCCTGGCTGTTTAAGAAGGCACTTTTTCTCATCTCTGTCACCACTGAAAGCAAAGTTAGTTGGAGAATGTGTTAGTTTTAAATTGGAAGAGCTTTGCCAGCAAAAGTTCCTCAATTGTGGAATGTCCTTGCCCTTATCTTATTATATAAAACTCGGTTTTGATGTTCTTCAGCAGTAGATGTATGGTAGGAGAATATCCCTTTCACTTTTTGAAGTGGAATATACATTTGCCTAGGCACTGGCCAGTAAGTAGTACATTACTAATATTTTATGTATGTACTCAGAGATAGTAATGAGTGCATTTCATAAATCAGCAAGGACAAAAATAAAATGCTTTTTGTAGTAAATGCTTTTTATGAGGTGCAATTGTTTGGATATGAAGATTCCTAACATATTTCAGGTAGTTGAACAAACCAAATTTGATAATGTTCAATCATGGACAGCTTTTGCAAGAGCTGAATCATAGACCTAAAAGATTCTGTATTCCAAAGCACATATCTGTAAGGATATGATAAAACCATTTTCACTAACTTTTCCCATTAATAATTAATTTTAAGAGAAATAGCTTTTGTCCAGGAAGAAAAAAATCTCCGGATTTTTGAAACACAATAATTAAGTGAATTCCTGTTCAGTTAGATTAACTCTGCATTCTTTTTCCAAAGGGTTTTGCAAGACAGAGACCAGCCTTGGGTCAGTATTGGAACTGCAGTACGACTTTGTTATGCAGCCTCTAATATCAGCACTTTACTGCCTGCTGCCTATGGTTCATGTAAATTAAAGCCACTTTGCCTTTTCCCTCCTGCCCTGAGAAGATCAAATAACAAGTATTCTGTGAAAAATTTCCAACTGAGAGGCAATGTACAAATAAAAAGAAATTTATGTCCTGTCTGTCTGGACAAAGTATTTAATGAATCATTACTTTAATGTGATCTGGAGGCTGCATGTTATAAACAGGACTTCTGCTCTGCTTTATGTGTTTTAGGATAAATTAGTGCACTTAGAAATTTCATAAGAAACATATTAAACTAATTTCTGTGGTTATTTCATCAATGCACTAGAGCTGACAATGTGAATCAATAAGAAGTTAAAGAGCATTATCTTTCAATCTAATTCATATTCCATATTATTTTTTGGAGGTTATTTTACTGGCTCTTAGCCCTACTGAGGTACTTTGCAAGTAGCCAAGTATAAGGGCAGAATAATATCCAAGTTTCAAATTTCATATCCTAGTATAGGAAAATATTTTGTTGCTATTGCACTAACAAAAAGTTGAAGTGGAATATCAATGTGGAATTAAATGATCCATTTTCAATATTTATTTCTTTGTGCTTTTTCTGCAATTTTGTGATGGTTTCCAGTTTAATAATCTCTTCTTTTATAGGTGAGCAAAGCAGAAGGTATTTTACTCCAGATAAAGAATGCACTGGATGAGGGAGCAGATAAGGTGGCACTGCAAGTGATGATAAAGGAATTTTATCAAGTTATACATCACAAAACTGAAACAGACTATAATGTTTCCAAAAAGCTGTTATCTAGTAAACAGGACCTTTGTCAGGTAACTTCTCCAGATTGCTGGTAATTCCTGGTCTGCACTGTGCTGTATAAGTTTTAAACATGCTGACTAGATAAGTTGACAGGGTATTTTGTGCAGCCAGTCGCAGGCAGTGTTAGTTTAAAAAACTAATTTATTGGGACCTCTTGCACAGAGTAACGCTCATGGTGGGGAATTGAACATGTTGAACAGGAAGACCAGTCAAGGTATGGATGCTGACAGGAGTCTCCCTTGCAATTTTAATGATGGCGTCTTCAGCTGGATCAAATGAGATGCATAAAACTGTTTTTCTGGTGAATTGTTATAGTCCAGCTGGCCTTAGTAACCATTCCAGCGTACACATAATCAGTTTCTATTGATCAACTTAAACTAATACAAATCATATCTTAACCATTTTATTAGTGTACAGAAGACTGTTCTGTGTGACCTCTACTACGTATGCAGGAACAGTTTCAATAAGCTGTTTGAAATTATCTATCTATGTAGAGCTTGGTCAGTTCCTACATCTACAGCACAAACTGCGGGGGTTGGGGGGGGGTAGCCTCCCAGACTGCCTGGATTCTCTGTGCAAGTAGTTAATCAGCATGTCTAAACATACAAAGAGTGTTTTGTCAGTTGGTGTAAGCACAGCTGACCTGCCTAGGAAAATCTCCCACCACCACTCCCCCTTAGGTCTCCTGTGTTAATTAGTTCATTTTTAAGCTGGCTAGGAGTTCAGTTGCTCTGTTGCAAATCAGTCCTCTGTCTCATCTTCACAGGGACTAGCTGGGAAATTCTCAGACTGTCTGGGGAGTAGGTGACAACATGTGCAGAGTGTGCACACAGGCAGAGCCCTCACACCCAGTGGCTGTCGGGGAGCAGCAAGGGCAAGCTGATCTGTAAGGGCAAGTGAGCCAGGAGTGAAGATGAGAAAGGCCAGGACAGTTACCTCACCAGCAAGGGCACAGTCCCACAGTGCCGAAGAAGAGTAGAACAGGTGACAGTAACTGCCTGTGGCAGTAACCAGGGGCAGACAACAGTCCAGATCACCTCATCACTATGGTCTTGTCTGGCAGGTCCAAGGTCAAGCCAGAAAGTCAAGTCTGCAGGATCAGAGTCAGAATTGGGGAGGTACCAGGCCGTGTGCAGACATATCTGCAACATAGCTCAGCCAGAGACCAAGAACAAGAGCCTGAGCTTAAAGGCAGCTCCTGAGTGAAGATGGGTCATGCCCCTGCAGGGGCTTCTCACAGCTTTTTCAAGGTGTGGCAGCTGCATTATCAAAGCTAGCCCCAAGCCCAAGCAACTATACCCTCAGGTGAAGTGAGATACACTTAGGGCCCTGTCAGCTATATCACACTTCTAACTATAGAACAAACTTGAATTTCTTCCTTTTATCACAATTATAACATGAATTGCATAGATTCTGCTAGAGATATTCTTTGCAAAAACAAAAAGGTATCCAAATGTCAGTCTTTGGTGAGTTACAAAGTAAAAAGGGGGAAAGGTAAAGGGAGGAAGGCTCCCTATTGGGATAAAAGAGTAAATGTTAATAGTGTCTGTAACCTTGAAATATTCCTGATAACAGAAATTATTATGTCTTGTACACCTTTCCCATGACTTAGTAAAACATATTATTAAAATTAAAATTACTAAAATTTTATTAAATTAACTGTCCTCTTTTCTCCTGGTCTGTGAAAATTACATGAATGCCTTGTTCTATTGCCCTAACTAGATAGTGGCACGAGTGACAGTATATGACAGATTCTAATAAGTAAGGATTGCCTTGCAAGCAAAATGAAAATGATAGTCAACCATGAATTCTGATTTGTGGAGCTTTTATGAGCAGGCTCCATCCGGAACTTGATTTGTAGTTGTACAAAAGCAATTTAACTATTTCTCATATGCCTTTTTCTCTGATTTGTTTTCATGGGATGGAATAGCTATTTTGGTTGTATTCCTTACTATATCTGACAAGTGGAAATGTTCTTTTGCGTATTCCACTTCAGTGATGTTACAGTGTAACTTCATATAATTCAGTCTGAGTTTTGTGTTCAGTCTGAGTGTTTCCTTAATTAAAATTCTACCAAGTATTCATTTGCAACAGAATTCACTGAAAAAACTTAACGTTTATCATTTGTTCATATGTGTTAATCATGCAACAATTGTAATTTCTATCATTATTTTCTAGCTAATCCGAGACATGCTTAATATACGTGAAACAAATATGTCATGCCCAAACCCATCATCTTTGGCCAAATACCAGGCTCTAAGGTGCAAGATTGAAGCCGTTGATGCAGAGAGTTATGAATTTCTCAATGTTGAAGAGCAACTGTTAAAAAACAATCACAAGTGAGTGTTTAGTAGTTATACAACGGTTCTATACCATTCAAGGGATAGTGCACAATATAGCTCTGAAATGGACTGAATTATCAGATTTTGTTATAGTGCAGCGTTGATTGATGTGAATATGAGATAAATGGCTCTAGAAATGAAATAATCAATGACTAGATCGTTAATACAGAGAACAATATGGCCTTCAGTTACACTTACGTAGTCACTTCAGGTTTGTTCCTACTGAGTAATTACATGGTTAAGCAGCTCGGGCCTTTGCTTGGGCCTAAACCTACCTAGCAAATACTGGGTGCTAACCAGTTGCACCCAAATGTTTATTGGTCAAGTATGGAAAGAGCACTGTGCTTGGAACATGAAAGCTTCTGTTTGGCTTCAGTAAAGTTCAGTAGTTGTGAGCAGTTGATGACATTTTGTTTATACTTAAGTCATTTAAAATTAATAGAACAATAGTTTGTGATTCAATTCCATCTTTTGGTTCTTTTTTTGATAGAACCAATTGAATAAGCTTTTTGTGAACTAGCTGTTATCCGAACTACTCTTTGTGCATAGCAGATACCTATCTTAGGTAGCTTAGGCCTTGAGACTATTCTGTGTCCTATATAAGTCATCCAACTAATAAGCACAGGATTTTTCCCAGAAAGTTTTGACTTTACTTTTAAACAGCAGATGAAAAAGCGTAAATACATTGCAAGAACTTGAGCATATTTAGTCCCTTTCAGTCTCTGCATTTGCAATTCTATTTTTTGTCAAACAATTGTTTTGGGAAAAAAAAATCAAGTGCAGTAGAAACGTATTGAAGGATCAGAGTCTAAGCAGTTAAAAAAAAAAAAAACCTTTATATAGCAGCTTCATGAATTAGGACATAAAATACTTACAGTCCTTAACAACAGAAGCCACATAGTTTGAGTGAAGTATTCAAGCATATAGAAAAGTGCAAGTCCCAGTTACCGATACTATTTTAGCGCTCAGGAACTCAAATCTGACTGAAGTTCACTGGGCCATAAAAGCATAACTGTTTGATTTATGCTTTTAATTTCCAATTAATACCTACTTTTGGTATCTAATCATTGTGATCCATAAGCCCTTTTCTAAATTGCTTTGTAAATCCCAAAGTACATTACCTTGTCACAGTCAGGAATCCCTAAAAATCATCTTCAGAGTATTTCTTAAGGTATGGCTGTACTGACACTGTTAAGCAGCTCAGTTCTTAGTCCACAGTCTGTCACCTGAGGAAGTACGTTCCAAGGCTGTGTACATGCCAGACTGTTTAACCAAAGGGAAAGTGGTGAGCATGCTGTTCCCCACCCAGGCCTTTACAGCATAGCTAAGAAGAGCATTCAGCTGGCAAGGATAAAGATAAGAGAGAGAAAGAATCTGGCTCTGGTGCTTAGTGTAATCACGAGAAGGGAAGGACGTGAATCCCAGTGACTACTCAGTCCAGTAACTATGGTATGTAAAATGCACACATCTTGTTGAAGGTGGGATTGCAACCCAAACTTTTCTCCTCTTAGGTGTATTTTTTATTTGGGAGGTCTAAGTTACTACTTCCAAATAACTTGAGCTATGATGTCAAGATGTTTAGTTCAGCCAAGATAGTGCATTATGTGAGTGTTCTCAGAATTTTTAGTGCAAGATAAGTCTGCCTGTAAAAAAAATCAGGTGCTAACAAACTCTGAGCCACATAGAGATGCGTGGAGTTTTGTATGTCACATCTTTGAATTTAGGTCCCAAAATGTCAAATGAGATAATTTCATCTGAATTTAAGCATGAAAAAACATTTTTGGTTTATCTCTAAATGTCTAAATAGCACTTGATTTTAGTCACTAGGTTTTTAGTATCTCTAGTGATTTGAGTAAATGCTCTGTTACCTTTTTTTCCTCTAACAGTTGCAAAAAAAAATTTGAATGTTAATTTGAGATTTACAATCAGCCTTTATCTCTTAGTAGTAGATTGATCTTGAATGCACTTTCTGAGTCATATGATCTCAAAGATAATTTCAAATTTCTTGCAGTGACTGTCCAGTGAGAATTTTAGAAGTATATAGGGTCGGCAGAATAGGTGAAACAGCAGAATTTCTGAGCAGTCTTGGAAATACTCAGTCACTGTTCCATGCGTCACCTGTACACAACTTTGTGGGAATTCTTTGCAGGTACAAATTTACATTCCCTTTTTTTATGAAGCTGAATCAGGATTAATTATTTTCTTAAGTATATTTTGACTTTACAAGTTGCTTTTTATAAAGCCCTTTTACATTATGTTTAACCTAATTGTTTACTGTTAACATTTATATAGATATGTCCATATACTTCTACAGACCTCTAAAAGGAAAATCAGTCTTCTGTAATGTTGAATTTAATTACTCTCCAAGTGGGTTAGACTTGAGATGCAAGTATTTGGATATGATGGTGAGGAGCATAGTTTAAATCCGCATGAAAGATGACAAAATGGAGAGAGTAGGGAGAATAATGGCTGTGTGGATAATTTATCCTGTGTTTCAGGAAAGAATTCCATTGATGATGTCCTCCTTCTACCTCTGTACATTATTTCTCCATGACCACTTCATGATCATTTAAAAATATGCTAACTAACTTTCTGGAGTAACCTAATGTCTTGTTCTATGACCAGATTCCATGGGTTCTCTCTAACATGGCAATAATGTTCATGGCGAAAATAATATAACCTAATACAGCTTAAATTATATTTAAATCCCCATCATAGCGTGTGTGTGATCAATACCAGATACTGAAAACTTAAGGATTTTGAAAAGACCGTGTCTGATGTATAATGCCATCAAAACTAAACTTATTTCAAAAGTCATATTAGCATTCTATTTTCCTTATACTGCAGACTTTAACTGTAGGTTACAAAACTGTTGAACTTACTTAAATGTTTTGTCTTTTTACATTCCTTTTATGTAAAAGGTTTATGTGGGCACCCATCAGTAATAAATCAAATGTCTTATAAAAAGTGTAAGGATGGTATCTCTACACTAATATGTTTGCATATCAAACAATGAATAAGTTTCCAAGTGTCATTCCTCCCCATTCTCCCTTTAAAACTTCTTATTTTACTTAGATGCATTCTGCTAAACATAGAAAAAGCAAACAGTCTTTATTGCTTATATAATTAGTGTTGATGACTAATATTGCCTTGGGGATTATTTTTTTGATGAATAGGCTTCCTTGAGACACTATGAGTGGTTTCTGTAAAATGTATTTTGTTTTAATCCTCTGTGATTTGTTATTGCACAATGCGAATTAGCTCAAATACTATATACAAAAAACATCAAATATCCTGAGCTTCACTTGTATGTTTTCCCCCCACTCTAGAGGACTGCTTATGCCAAAAGTGGTCGTTGAAGATCATGGCCTCAAAAGAACTGACACTGGGAATCTGGGCAGTGGCATTTACTTCAGTGATTCTATTAGGTCTGAATGACCATGGTATCTTTTTTATTTTGTCTTTTCTGTATTCTTTTGGCTTTCCAAGTTAAGTAGATACAATGTTTAATACTTACAAAGTAATTTAATCATAAAATTTATTCCTGTCCATTTTTCCAGAAATACTTGTGAATTCTTCAGCTTTTATGACATTTATATTTATATCAATTTTAATAAAATGTCTATGATCTTTCTTTACATATAGTGCTAGTATTAAGTATTCTTCACCCAGTGTGATGGATGGAACTCGACTTCTGGCAGTTTGTGATGTGGCACTTGGCTCCTGCTTGGATTTGTATCAACGAAATTTTTCATTAAATAGTGCACCATCAGGTTATGACAGTGTGCATGGAGTCCGTAAAGCAGCAGATGTCTCTTCAGATTTTGAGGTACTGATCCTACAGTACTGGGCACTTGAAAAGACACCAAGTTTGGATGTATTGTACCAGTGATAGATAATAAAAGGAATGTAACCTATGTTTCAGTTCAGACACTAAATCACCAGACAGTAATCAGTAAAATGACTCTCTCTCTTACTATCTGTAAAGTGCATATAAAACTTCTAAGGCTCTTTCTCTTTTTATTACTATTTATAAAGAGATTTAAAATTCTTGCAAGAAAAAATAAATAAATGAAAAAAGCTAATATTCTTTTTTATTATATCTGAATTATTGTGTAAGTATCTGAGATTTGACATTGGAATTGTTATTTGGAAATTATATTCTACCTTGTATGGAATAAGAAGTAATCACCATGGAAGGTTCATTTTTTGTAAGTGAACCCAACTACTATAGTCCCTGTCCTTATGGTTTATGCTCTAAGGCAGGGATGATAGTTATACCAGTACACAAATACAGTTGCTGTCTAGGTATCCATCGAAGTTTGGATTCTGGGTGGTTTTTGTTAATTCTTTTGAGGAAATGTTGTACTTTAGAGAGAAGAGAGACTATGGAGAATACAAAATAAGAAGATAGAAGAGATGCAAATGTGGGTGTTAGAGTGCTTAGGGGAGTGCAAAAGACTGGCAGATTTTTATTATTTATCCAAGGTGATGTGCCATTTAGGTTCACCTCTTCATCAGTTTGCAGGTTTTTTTGAAATAATACCTATGACTTTTTTTTTCTTGTAAAATGTCTTTCTTTTTCCACCAGGATGATGAATTTGTTGTGTATAAAACCAATCAGGTTAAAATTAGATTTGTTGTTAAGTTTTGTGTTGCTGAAGACCAAATAAAACGATTTCAGCCTGGAAGTAGGGTGGGACTGGAGCAAGATCAGCCAGTGTCACAACATCCTTTACAGCATGAGAGTAAGAAATGTTTTCTGTTTGTAACTTGGTTTGCTTCAAGAATACCCTAAATATTTATCAGAACCCTTTCTAGAGTACCTGTGTGAAACTAACATTTTAATAAAAAATACTTAGCAGTTGATTTGCAGATGTTGCCAAATTAGACATGACCATGTGGCATCTGTGTAGCATCTGTTTAACAGATTTCCTATGGGCACAATTACTGACAGCAGTTGCAACTCCCTCTGTCAGAGTGTGTTTCAAGAGACCTAGCAGTAAATGCTTTTGCATAAATCATCAGATGGTCTTAAATAATTCAAATGCAAGATTCTAAACAAAGACTTTATAAGACCTTAAAGATCTATCATGCTTAGGTAGCAATAAAACACAAGTATTCCTAACAGAAATTGAGTATTACTTTTGTGTGTTCCAAATTGCATAGATAAACATGGCCCATTGATGGATAGGATTATTTTCAAACCTCCTTCCCAGATATATATTTCAAAAGCTAACTTTCTACTCTTTCTTAAACTCTTTGTTTAGGCTATGCCCTACCAAGTGTGAATCTTCTGAATGCTGTAAAAACTGGTCTTCAGGACAGATTGGGAAATCCTGTCCCTCTAAAAAGTGTTAACATCAAGGGAAAGATAATAGACTTTGTAGCACAGGTAGAGTACCCTACTTACTGTCTTTTTCCATTATGGAGGCCTGAAATATTATTCCAATTGTTATATAGTGCTTTAGTTATTAAAAAAAAAAAAAGGCAATTCAGTCTCCAAATGAACGTAAGTTCTGAACTGAGAGAAAGCATATTTTATTCTTAGAGAAGCATAATCAAACAAATGCCAAAAACACTTTGGTCAGTGAAGGGCTTGGCTTTATTTTTCAGAGGTTTTTTGGCCTCTATTTCATCTGGTCACCACTGAAAAGAAACGTTTTGCAGCAGCTTGCACGTTCTCTTCTCTGTTGAAGACTTTCTTGATAATCTATTGGCTAACTGAATTAGAAACCACTAAGAAATGTGTGGTATGATTAAAAGTCTCTGGAATTTTATTTCTCTGGTTTGTTTTTAACTTCGGTTAGACAACCTAAATTAGCTGTCTCGAGTAAAAAGAACTTTCTATTCTAACCTGAAAATTTGCTAATAAAAGTTAGCCAAGCAAAGTTAAAGGCTCACCTTATTTTTTTAATACATATGGCCTCCAAAATTTTTTGTCACATGAAGTCATGGATGTTTTCCTATCCTGCAGTATAATTCCACAATTCTCCCCTGCAACTGAGTTCTGTTTAGAGTGGTCTCAGTCACGCTAAAGCCTGGTTCTACTGAACTCTGGCATGTGTGTCTCACTGCACAAGAATCTGTTTTCAGGATTTTCCAGTGCCAAAGTAGCTTCTTAAAAGCAAATTGTGTTGTTATTTGTTGCTAAAGCCTTAGTAAGGAAAACAGGGAAAAAACAGGAAAAAAAAGATTTTAAAGAGTTGTTTTCAGATGAGCCTGTGCTTATATTATTCTGACACTTGCAACTGTTGCCTGGTTAGTCTGATTCCTTTGAGCAACTGTTCTTCTCATGAGAGAATGTCTTTTTTTAGTCTGTTTTTCTACAGAAATGAATTACTATCCAGTAGCATCTGTTCTATGACCCAGTCTGCCAAAGCAGAAAATAGTCTCTAAGGTGGAGGAACAGAGCATAAATCAGAAATCATCAGATGACAAGGGACAACAAATGAGCCAGCAAAGGGAGATGAGGAATTCCTGGGATCTTGTTAGGACACAAGAAGTGAACAGAAGAACAGATGTAGGAAGAAAGTCAGATAATCTGCCACCTCAGAGAGAGGAAATTCTGTCATTAGAAGATAGATACTATACATGTAGAAGCAGTATTGGCTTTTCCAAACATCCCTTCCAGTATATCTTAAAAATAGACCAATTTTTTGTGGAGGTTTACTCTTCCTTCTTGTTTAGTCTTTATGGGCTTTTGAAACTATTTTAGACGTATTGCAATGGTGGCTTTTTAATGTGGACTTTTCTTCTGTAAAGAGTAGCTTGACAGCTCTAGCTCTGCCAGTACACCAAATAACCTTTAGAAGGCCATGGTTTACTTTTCTTCTGGAAGAGATTTGATTAATGATTTAGAGATTAAAAGTTCCACAGCTCCTTGCATGTTTCTGGATGTACCTATTCCTCAGGCACTGGTGAATGTCTTACATTCATTTCTAATCTACACAGAAGTCTTCCAGTTAGGGCATACTTATTGACATTTTGCAGTACAAATCAGTTATGCTGTTATGCTTCAAGTATTGCTGTTTTGATCATAATTTAATGTTACAGAGTTATGAAAGAAATATTCATTTCAGGTAGTGATGTTTCAGACTTACACCAATCAAAACAGTGGTCCGATTGAAGCTAAATATGTCTTTCCTTTGGATGATAAAGCTGCTGTGTGTGGATTTGAAGCTTTTATCAATGGAAAACACATCATTGGAGAGGTAAAATGTTATTGCACTTGATGCATCCAATCTCAAGATTTGAAAGCACTTAGTTTTGTTTTTTCTGAAGTTCTTTGTTGTTACCAGTTGGCTGGATTTCAAGGTAGTCATTCATTTGAAATAATATTGGCCAAGTGTACTATATATCTAAATAAAATAACTTATTTTGGAACAATCTTTCGTAGGTTAAAGAAAAGAAACAAGCACATTGGGAATATAGCAAAGCTATCAGTCAGGGTGATGGAGCTTATCTAATGGACCAGGATGCACCGGTGTGTTGAATATGGTGGTTTGTTTACCTATATGAAAATTTTATAATGGTCAGATTACAAACAGATTATCTGGACATGAGTGAATATTCCCATTGGAATCTTTACAGAATCATGTCTTTATTGGGAAGTTGCTTTTTATTGGAGCTTATTTAGACTGTACATGTGATCACTTTTAAAAACTAGTATTTTTTTCTTTCAGTATGTCCTACAGCTTATATAAGATATTTCTCTTTCTGGAGCTTTTCTTTGTAAAGAAATCCAAACTTTTTTGGTAAAAGAATTTTATTTATTTATTTTAGTTATTATTGATCAGTTTTGCCCAGAAATATTAAAGAACTCTTTAAAGGTTTGTCATTTCAAGTAGTATTTTCTGTGCTAGCATTTGGTCTCAGTGACGTAAACAACAGTTGATTTTGGGGGGGCAAAATGCAGGCTTTAACAATGTCATTAAACCTAGCCTCTCCTTTTCCCCTCCTCCCCCCCTTCCTTTTTTAGGATATTTTTGTAATAAGTGTTGGAAACTTACCTCCCAACTCTACAGTTCTCATCAAAATCTCCTATATCACTGAACTGAGTTTTCATAATGGCTGTATCTCCTTTCATTTGCCTGCTTCTGTGTCACCATGGCAACAGGACAAAGCATTAAATGAGAACACACAGGTTTGTTAAAAGCCCTAAAATAGCGTCTTCCGCGTCTTTTTGTTTTGAAGGAGAAGTTCTGTGCCTAGCAGATTGTAGTTACTCAAGAGGCTTCTGTACAATCATGATTATTTTCCTTCTAATCTCTTATTAAAAGATGATTGCTTGTAACCTTTCTTGTCATAACAAGGGTGTCGAAAAGCAATGTGAGCACAAACTCAGGCAGGAGTGCTGCAATTGGTAGAAAGCCTCTACCTGTCTCTGAGGATTTATTTACACCTGCAATACTCATAAAGCTGACTTGAGTTGAAACATGTTATAGTTAGATGTCATATTTTGTTTTGCATTATCTGGTGTCTCTGTGCTGCTGTTCCTCCTTCACAAGATGTTTGCAGACACACAGAATGCATTTGTTTGCAAGAAAGACACTATCTCCATCATGAAACAACAGTTGAATATCTGCTAAACACTCTGATATTGTCCTTCTCTGCTTCGTGGACAAGGTTGCCCGTCTGTTTCCTTGGATGCCCGTGATGGCTCCAGAGTTCTCCGAGAGGGAGGGGAGGTCATCTCTGTGTTTAAATGCTGGCAAAGAGCCAGAGATGGTTCTTTGTGATGCTAGCTCCTGTGAAATCATACAGCTGTATCAGATTTCTGACTGTTCAACAGTCATGCCTTCTGCTTCAAAGCTGTATTATACTGAGTTCTGCAGTTTAGTTGTGGGAGGGAAGCATATGCAGGTTCATCTGAATTTTAGCTACTGTTATGCTCATATAACAACATCTATATGAATAAATGAAGTAGAGAGGGTTCCATGCAATCCGGGCTTAGCAATATAATAAGAGAAAGTAGAGTAGCATACAAGTACTTTGTAAGTGATACAGTTTAAAAGTTCTTCTTTTTTATTTTGTAGGATACAGTAAAAAAGATTTGTGTTAAACAAGTAGATACACGAAAGAAGTAAGTTGCTTTCATTAATATTAGTCTGCTTTATTGTCAGTAATTTAGATCATTAAATCAAAACATCATTTAAAATTAACTTTTTGTATGTAAATTATGATGTTAGGTTGCATTATCAAGAGATTAAAGTAATTTCACTTCTCATTCTCATCTATTGTTATCCTTAGCTATTATCATAGAGGAATAATTTTTAATTAAGCATCATTCATTTTTTTCTTCACTAAATATTTCATTTAGTTTCTTTTACTAAGGATTTTATATATACTCCCAAATCACATAACCTAGTGAGCCTGCATGATCTTCATATTTTCAGTACCATTGCACTTTGTACTTTAGCCTTTCTTTGCGTTTGCATTTTAAATAAAAATTCACAATCATTTGAAACTATGATGTTACTGATAAAGTAATACTTCTTGAAAACTGATTATTATAATCTTGTTTCCTGTAACTCTTCACAGATGGCTGTTCTCAACCAAACCCAAAAGCTGTGCAGGTAGCAATAACAGTAAATATGCCAAAGAGACAGTTACTCTTCAAAAAATTTTAAACTTTTCAGTTAAAAAAAAAAAAGAAAAAGAAAAGGGCTTCTCATGAGCATGTCCTAGTCTTTCTCTTCTATGTGTAAAGCAGGCACAAAACTACATCTGTTAAAATTTTCTGAAGTTTTACTTAATCTTGAGATGGTGTTTCCTATTATCTTGATTTTGTTCAGTATATTTACTACTTGTTAACAGAAATATTGTACTGCTCTACAAAAGGTTTGATGCTGTTTCTGCCATAATAGAATAAATTAACCAGTTCATATAATAGGCATCTAGCTGTAGAAAAGGTATTTAAAATTATAATATAATTTTAAATTGATATGAAGCAAAAATTCAACTGGAAAAACTGAGAAACACTTAAGAATAGATAGTGTGGGAAAGATCAGGTATCTCAGGGACATAAAATACCATACTGCTTTTTAAGCTGGCTAAAAAATAAACAAGAACTAATGACTGAAATCTGAATGAGAGAAAAAGGTGTGCACTTTAACAGCGAGGACTGGAACAGTTAGCTAAAGGAAATGATGAACTTGCTTTCTCTGAAATCCAGATTGGTTGTCTATTAGGAAGTTATGCTTTAGACAAGTAAAACATTAGGCTAAATGAAGAGAAAATTGGTTAAAATGCTAGTGTGTTACAGAGATCATGTCAAATGACCTGTTGATCCCTTCCAGCCTTTGAAGGTGAATCAGCAAGGTTATTTTTTAAGTATCCTGGGGACAGAAACTTGTCTAAGTAGTTCACTATTCTACACTTCTATCCGAAGAGTTAAAAAGGACAGGAAACATAGCTCATTCTCACAGAGATGTCATGGCATACAGATTAAATATCTTCTCTCTAGAATGCCATTTGATCACTTCCTTTCTCTTTATCTAGTGAGTTTTCCTTGGACATGTCTATTGAGATGCCATATAGTATTGAATGCATACATAGTTGGACACATGAACTTAAAATAAAGGTAATTTAATTTCACTATAGCTGTGCCTCTGCCTTAGCAATTCTGCTGTGTACTTAAAAAGGACATTTTATGCTAGGAAGTGTGTGTACTAGATCTGTCTGGTTTGTACAGAGAGTTAATTCTGCAGACTGGTTGTTCCTGTCGCAGATGAAAACTTCTCTTGTGCTTGTAGCTTTAAAATACCTTAAAAACTTGTATTTTAAAATACATTCAAGAAAGTGAATGGTATTTTAAAGAATGTATTACACAAATAGAAACTGCACCTTGTAAACTTTATATAACCTTTTTAGCAAAAACCTTTGGGACTACTCATTAAATGTGCTGTCTTTGTTGCCTGTCCTCACAAATCACAAGTTTGTTTTAAAACATGCTGTTTGGTACAAGTAATTACCATTTATCATACTATTATTGCTAAATAAATATTTAAATGACTTTTTTTTCTTTTCTAGAAAACAGATTGCAAGGCTGTAGTTAAGACTCTGGAGAACAGCTCCTTGGATGTTAGTGGCTTTGCTCTAGAAGTCTGGATTTCACAAGTCTATCTACCCCGAATGTGGGTAGAGAAGCATCCCAACAAAAGGAGTGAGGTATAGTAATTGCGGGCATGACCCAAGTTCCCAGATTAAAAGCACATACTATTATACTGTTCCTGAGGTAGCACTGACAATGCTAAAATATAATAGACAGAAACAGTTTCTTTTTGATGGGTAAAAGATGAATAATTTCACATCACAGACAATGTTCAATTCCCCCCACCCCCAAGCCGAGTATTCCCCAAAAATGAGTTTTTAATTTCAGTTACTTATAATCTTGTTCCTTTTGTTTTATCCTTTGTCTTGTAATAGAGTAAATGTTGAGGTGCATTTTGAACACTCTGTGTCTAGTCATATTTCTGTTAAAACACTTTTTTTCCCCTCTAACTGTTGTGCTGCAGTTGGTATTTCATAGAAATGCAACTACTGTGTTTGATACAGATGTTCCATGGCTGAGGCTGGAATGAAGTAGCTTCAGTGTCATGCAGTCACTATATTGATTTAAAAATAAGCAGCATTTTAAGCTATTTTATTCTCCAGGCCATTATATAGAAAATGTTTAAGAGATCAGCAAAAAAGGAAAAAAAAAAGTAGATTCAAAATTTAAATTTGTAGGGCTGCATTTGCAACACACACAAGTGTTTATAGAATCTGTATTTTAAGGGGCTTGGCCTTCATATATGATTTCACATTCTGGTGTAGTTCTTACTGTTGCAGTGATTATTTGCAAAGGCATTTAAATCTAATCTTTTTCACGAATAAGTAAAAGAGAAATAGATAACAGTTCCACAGCTTCAGGTTACCTGGAAGCAGATGTGGATGCAGCTGTGACCATGTCATGAAGAGCCCATCATCAGCCCTGGGAGACATTAATGAAAGGTTAGGGAGAAAAGGATGGATTGGTTCAACCTCTCTTGTCTTTACTGGCAGTAACTCCTTGCCTGAGGAAGAAGTTTAAAGCTTAAGAGTATATCTTTAAATATATGATTCCAGGTTATTACAAACTATCTCATTCCCCTGCATTTTTGTGTGACCACAAGGATAAGAGTGGAGCCCCTGTCACTTTTAGCGGTTTTCAGCTGCTTCTTATCAAAGCTTTTCTTAAATAAGACAAAATGCTGCAGAGGTGACGTGTAAAGTCTTGTTACCAAGCCTGTTAATCCAGTGTTGAAATTGATGAAAACAAGTAAAATGACAGATTAGATTGTTTTCTTTGATAGTTATGTATAGTTATGCCTTCTGTGTTTTTGCTGTTTTAATCAGAGTTGCTTGTTTAAAGGGATTAGTTCAGGGATTACTTTCTGATGACTATAATAATATTGATGTTCCCCTGAGGTGAGGAGAAAGAAAGAAATTCCTTTTTGTGTTTCTAGACTGCAAAGCTTTCCTTGCTATTGGAGACCTTTTCACTCCTTCAAGCATTTTATTGTTCCACTTTTCAAAGCATTTGGTTTTTTTTGTATCCCCTCTGTTCATAAAGAGGGCAATATGCAGTTTTCTGCTTCACATATTTTTTAATTTTAGTACCTTCTCACAAGCTGATGGTGGCAGTGATGATTGTGAAACATAGTGTCTGGGACTTTTTAACTTGGAGAAGTGAATCCAGTGCTGATTGCATAAGAATGAATTGGATAGGAACAAAAAACCCACAAAATTCCCTCTGCAGTCTTTCATAAAAGGTAGGGAGGTTGTGCTTTTCAAGTATTAAGAATAAATGAAATAAATTTGCTAAAACTTTGCTATATGGTTATATTCTGCTCTCATTCCATAATAAGGAAATTTGAGTATACTTCGAATGAAGTAACATTGGTCCACTGCAATGATGATATTGCTTCTCTCTCCTCAGGCTTGCATGCTTGTATTCCAACCAGAGTTTGTAACAGCATCTGAAGAAGTGCAGCTGTCCAATGAAATTATTATTTGCTTAGATTGCTCCAACTCCATGGCAGGTTCAGCCCTGCAGCAGGCAAAGCAGATTGCTTTACATGCTTTGGAACAGTTTTCTTTAAGACAAAGAGTGAATGTTGTCAAATTTGGCACAAGTGAGTTTCTTTGTTTCCTTTTTAAATGAGAGCCACCTTTTACTTTCTTGTCATGGCTAAACTGTAGTCTGGAACACTTAGTAATATGGAATACTTCTACTCTGATATTCTAGTCATAAAACTTAAACTTTTATTTCCATAATGTTGCCACGTGCTTAATATTTTAATGCTCTTAATATCAATCTTTATTCACAGATTTCACAGAATTTTCTTCATTTTCGAAGAACATCTTGGATGATTTGGCATCACTGAAGGAGTTTATTACAGTAAGTAAATTAGTTTGGCTGTATTTTAATGAACACTTCTTTGCAAGGAATACTCGTGATTGTAAAACACACAAATTTTCCTCTTTTTTTATTTTTTTTCTAGGCCAACATCTTGAATTTCTTCTAAAATTTAGTCTATTTGAAATCTGTTTGCCTTAGCAACCATCATAGGCATATCTGAATATTAATTCCAGTTTGATTTTAAGTGAATGCTTAAGTGGTTATTTTGAAGCTTAGTAGATATTAGTGTTTGGACATTTTTCAGTGTTTCCCCTTAAATTTACCTTTTTGAGTTTCATGCCTCTCCATTGCCTGCTTACAGCAGAAGAGAAGGAACACTTCTAGTGAAAAGAAAAATGCTTTTGACTCCAAAAGATCAGATATGAACTGTTTAGGACAGCAGTTTTTGGTTAGTACTGTATTTTATTGCCAAATACAGGCTCCTCATCTGCAGCTAAAGCTTCTTGATGCTAGCATAACACTTAAAATACTAACATAATGGATATCCTGAAAATGGGATGGTAAGATGGCAGATAGTGTTCAATGCAAAGTAACACAAAGGGGCAAACAACACTAATTATACATATAAAACATAGGGCTTCATCCAGGAAAGATATTGGAGTTACTGTGGATAGTTCTTTTTTGAACAGTGGCCTAATATTCAGCAGCAGTAAAAAAGGTAAACAGTTAGGTAGCTGCATAAATCTGTGTTGCTCTGGTGTCTTGAATACTGTAAGCTTTTCCAGTCACTCCATCTCAGAGAGTAGACTTAGAAAACAAAGAGGACTGGAGATACGGAAGACCTGCTGTGCGAGGAAAGGACACTTCATAGATTTTTAAGCTTTTATTGCGTCCTTACTCAGTTGTCTCTTTGCCAGGATAAACAGAGAGGAAAAGGAGAATAGGGATGGTTATTTACTGTTTCTCACATCATAAGGATCATAGGATGTGCAGTGAGATCAGGCAGCAGATTAAAAACCAAAAATGAAACAGTTTTCTTCATGCATTCAGTAAGTAATGGACCTTCTTGGCATGTGATGATGTTGAAGCTAGAACTGTAATTGAGTTCAGAAAGTAGGTTAGGGCTATTAGAAAACAGAGCTTAAGTAGCTCTTAGACATGATAGTCTGGATGAAAACTCCAGTTCAAGAAGTCCCTAAACCACTGATTACTGAAAGCTCTGAGAATATTTCACAAAAATAATTTAGCATGTTTCTTATATATTTTTGCCTAAGCATCCTTTTGCCTAAGCCAGAGAAGATACAGGACTAGATGGACCTTAAGCTCTATCTCTAATAATAATAATAATAATAAAAGAGCAGGAAGAGAATAAAATTTAAGAATTATTTAATCATTTGTATTTGGAAACCAGAAAACAAAGATTAAATTATGCGTTATATGATTTTTTAGAAAAGGTAATGAAGTTCAGACTAAAATTGTATTACTTTACATTTCAGTCTGCCACTGCAACATTGGGAAACACTGAGTTATGGAAGGCCTTACGTTACTTTAGTCTGCTTTTTCCTTCTCAAGGGCAACGTAACATTCTTGTTATATCTGATGGACACATTCAGAATGAGAGTGTGACCTTCCAGATTGTGAAAGATAATGTCCAACATACCAGGTTATTTACTTGTGGGGTTGGGTAAGTACAAAGTTAGCTGGCAATTGCGTTGTGTTTAAAATCACTGATAATTTATTTGGAGCAAGAGGTTAATGAGTTGAGAACTGTCAGATGCCAGTGTATGCTGTATTAAATATACATGTATGCTTAGATTAAATGCAGAAATGTTTGTATACATTTTATAACTGAAACGAAAAATACATTAGGTATTTCAAAGGAAAGATGCCTACATTAAAGTCAATTTTGTGCGGAAGTAGTCTTACCTACTCATATCTTTCTTTATGATAACAACTTTACTTTTTAAAGAATATAATTGGAAAGTATCTGAGTAAGTATTTTAGAACTTTGAATTTCATGTTTTGGGATAGTCTTATTTTAAAAGTACAATTTCAGTATAACATTAAGATAGTTGCATAATATAAATTTATGATATTTATTGTAATAATTATATCTTAATTTTACTATAATGACAAATTAAATTATAAAATTATACAATTCTATATTTGTTTTGTAAGGTAATGATTTAAAGAGAAATGACAATAGCTTACCAATGTAAGCACTAGATATCTGTAGAGATTCCCAAACCTGTGGTATATGTGTCACTACTAGAATACAGCCTACTTCAAAATGAAGTACCTCTTCTACCTCCAAACAGTCTTTGCTTTTCACCAGGCAAGACAGGGTGTGACTGTTGTACAGTCAATACCTTCTTGAACAGCCAACTTCACACTTTTTCCTCTCAAGTGGAGACAGCAGAAGGGAAGCATGATTTCTGCTTTACATGTGCACTGCCTGCCCAGAGAGGGGGAGCAGGAGCAGCTGCCACTGTGATGGCAGTATTAGAGGGAATGAAGTCTGGGAACATCTGATATAAACTCTACTATATGGGTAACTCTGGTATATGGGTATAAGATGTTATCTGTGTTACTATGACTTCTCCTTGAAGATCAGAGGAACAGGTAAAACCTCACTGAAATTCTGTTTTATCTGTAATAATTCTTTGTGGGTAAATGAAAAAAAAATCTTTAAATAGTGCAAGACTTGCACTTTACAGTGTTGTACAAAGCAGCAAAATCTGGAAAAAGATTTTTAAGAGGGCAGTAAACCTTTTTAGCCTGGGACGTTATGTGTTCTTAGAATAAATACAATTGCATTGTATTTATTTTGCCTTGAGGGATTTTAGTGGGGAGAGTTTCCCAAGGTTTCGCTAAGACAGTAGTGTGACCCTTGCCAGGAGTACATCCGTTACCTGTTTGAGAAAGATTTGAGGTGTACTGGGTTGTTTCTCACCCACAAGAATTCTCATCTGCTTAATTGTTCTCCTTTAAATCCTCTGTAAAACTCTCATTTGTCTTTATACCCCCCCCCCAAATAGTTTGATAGTGGTCAGACTGTTAGTGAGCAGAGCCTACTGTTCTATCAGGCTAATAACTGATATGATAACGCTTATATCCGTATTGCCCAGACAGTAACATTCTCTAGTTGACACTGGACTTAACTATGTTCTCACTAAATAGTTCTGCTGAGATTGAGGTTAATTAATTCAAGATTAGAATCATGTCGATGCAGCCTTATAGGTGTCTGAACCTAAGTTAATTTATCTGCACAACTCTGCTATGCCATATAAAAACTCTTATGCCGTGTAATTCCCTCAAATGTTGTTAGGAAATCAGTAACACAGCAGGCCAATTCATTGGCCCAGTTGCTTTTGCTTGGTCTGTATCCTGAAAAGGGGATGGAATTTAGAAAGTTCAAAAGTAAAATATTTGGAAATGGTATCAGATGACAAATTTAATTCAGTAACTGCATGAAGAAAATTTTTTGTGTTGTTAGTTCCACAGCAAATCGTCATATGCTGAGATCTTTGTCCCAGTATGGTGCTGGAGCATTTGAATACTTTGACCCGAAATCAAAGTATAACTGGGAGGAAAAGGTACATTTATAAATCCTGAATATATTCAATATGTAATTGTTATCAATATATGAGATATATCAATATCTGATACGGAATATCTTCAAAAACCCAAAATGGGAATTACTGCTTTTCATGGGATCATATGGTTTTGGTATTGCATTAACATAATTTAAGAAGATGCATTTGATAGAAGGTGGAAAGAAAGATGCTTGTCTTTAAGTTTTATTTTAAATGTAAATGCATCTGAAGTGAGAATGGGAAATATTTAGCCTGAGTATTAATAAGGTCTCAAGTTTGTTCCTTGTTTTCAGCAGAAACACATGTTGCTAAGAAGGGATATGAGAGCTGTAGAACACCCTCGGTTCTGTGATAAGGCAGGGAATTTGCCACTGCAGTTGCCCCACCTTCTCATTCAGAATGGGCACTAAGTGTGTTAAAGCAAGGAAGCCATGACTTATTTTATTTTTCTATTCTTAATGAGAGATCTCCTGTACTTCTCTTGATTAGTGTGGTAACACCAACTTGGAAAAAGACTGTGAACTGTTAAAATATATTATATATAAATTGTACCTGAATGGAAAAATAGTGCTTCACTTCGGTCATGGCTCACAGTCCATCTACAACATTGCCCTTGTTATAGTGATGAAGCCTATAGCAATTGTATTCTGTAACTTCTGATGGTTAACTTTTGATGCATCTGTGATTTTCAAATAATCCAGGACCCCATGCGTAATGCTTTTCAGGCTCTCTGTATAGTTCAACAGCTCTACGTCGTGCATTGAGTCTGAATGTCAGTAGAGAATGAGCAGCAGTGGGCTGGTATCTGTCCTGTAGATTCGTTTTTGGCTAGGGGGAAGGATGAGAGCATAGATTTTTCCCTCTTCCTATTCTGGCTGTCATTTGAGTGATGTATGCAGAACTAGCCAGAGCAGGCTGTGGAGATGTGCAGTACTGTTCACGTATCTGAGTTCACACTTAGGAGATGGTGCTGTATGGTATGCCCTATTCCCTAGCCTGCTTGGCAGGCCTGATGAATACCCTTTATTTCAAGTTTCAGCTTTCACTTAAAAGGAATCTTGTTATTTCAGAAGCCAGTGCAATAATGGCTGAGTGAATTACTTCCAAACGTTAGATATCTGGTTTGTTTTACTTGCAAGAAAAAAGAGAAAAAAAATAGTTCCATTCACATAGCAAAATACATTATTTGTGTAATGAAAGATTGTTTTCTTTTGAAAGCTTAGTAACAAGCTGAGTTAATTTGTTTTGTGTCTTTACACAGATACAGAGCCAGGTATCTAGAATATTTTCTCCAGGATGCAGTTCTGTTTCTATTAAATGGCAACAGTTTGATAAAAATGCACCAGAGCCAATGCAGGCTCCTGCTCAAATACAGTCTTTATTTAACAATGAGAGGCTTCTTGTCTATGGATTCATCCCTCACTGTACTCAGGTAAAGACTGGGGTACACATTCACTTAACTGGATAGAAATTTGCATATAAAAAGATTGCAAAAGACCGCTTAAATTATATTAAGTACCGTTTACGGGGGCTTACTTCTTTTAATTGCTAAATCTAATTAAGTAACTGTTTAAATGCCATTATTGGTCCTCACTAGAGGAGGAATATCTTCAATATGTGATCATTATCAATATATCAGATATATCAATGTCCATTTGTGCTTTGGTAAATACAGGATTCCTTTATTTGTGACTGTCCCCTTGCCCTAAAGGAAAATGTTTTTAAACCTAGACATCCAGAGACTCACAGATTTGAGTTATAGTCACCTTTTTGGAAACAGAATAACATGCATATGTGCTAATAATGCAGAGTGGGGGTAGGAGGGGAGAGAGAAGGAAACAATGTGGGGGGTTTTTTGTTATTTTTTGTTCCCCCCCTTTTAGGCCACTTTAAGCACAGTAATAAATGACCAAGAACTACAAACAATGGTGTCAACTACTGAACTACAGAAGACGACAGGAACAGTGAGTTTGGCCAGCATTATTTTACATGCCATATTGAGACAAGCTGCTTTAAACTACTGCATACTTCTGTGCATTTCTGAAAGGATCGAGTATCCCTGTTTTCAGCAGCTCAGACTTAGATGGGCTGAATTGCCTGGTAGAGGGTTGTGGGCAGGTGGGGGTTTTTTTGTTCGGGGATTTTTTTTTTTTTTTTTTTTTTTGGTGGTTGGTTGGTTTCCTCCATCTCTATCTATCCCTTGGCTCTAGAGAAAATCTGCACAAGTGAAGACGTGAGTATCTTTTAGTTAGCTAAAGTTAAGTAAATTAAAATGACCTTAGGTGCAGGTCGTGATTGTTTTATAAATGGAAAATGTAGCTTGACACTTAGAAAATGAGATGCTGTGTAAATATAGAAGCTAACTGCATGAGGCTAGACCTCGTAAATAAAAGGAAGATTTAAAAAAAATGCTACTCTGTTAACATCACCTTTGTTGTCTTTCTAGGTGCTGCACAAACTCACAGCAAGAGCTTTCATTAGAGACTATGAAGATGGGATTCTTCATGAGAATGAAACAGAACATGAGGTTTGTTGATCTGAAAGAAAAAGTATACATTTAAAATGTGAAATAGCAAATGGTTCAGTGCAATACAGAAGGTGTGGCTTTTTTGTTTGGTTGGGTTTTCTGGGTTTTTTTGCTTTGTTAAACATAACTAGAAAGTTGCAATACCATTTTAAGGGTAAATTTACCATATAGTAACATTTTTTCCCTGCCAAGTATGATTTGGAAGAAATTGGGGTCAGTCTGTCTTCCTTCCCATTATAAGAATGTGCTCTATTGGGATAATGTGTGCGTATTTTTCCTAATCTGCACCCTGTCATCGCAGGCTTTTGTTGGCTCTTCTTCTTTGCCTGTGGCATGTTAACATTTTAGTTTCTTGAAGATTGAAAAGTGTTAGTCCAACCAGAGTTCTCAGTTTTTATATAAGGTTGAAGATAATGACCTCTGTTTTACAGATCACCTTAAGGATCTGATAATCTCTAAAAATAGGCTTTTAGCTAGCTGAAAACTTACAGAATTAACTTTTTTGCCATCTTAGCTTATTTGAGACTTTAGACCAGTTCTTCTTATAAGAATTGTTAGTACAGCTTCCTCTTACACTGGAAGAAGCGTAGAACCAGAAAAAAAGCCTATGATAAGGGAAAATGCCTGTTCCTGTGCAAAGCCGAGTGAGAGAGCAGGGAAAGTTAGAGGGAGTAGAATGTTTGGCAAGCCAGCACAAGTTCTTCCTTTTATATCTCCCTGTTTAGAGTGCATATGTTTATAGGTATGTGTTCAGTTTTGACATCAATGTTTCTTTTAGCTGATCGTATTTTTTTTTTCATTTAACAATCTAGATGAAGAAGCAAATCTTGAAAAACATGATTATTCGTCTCAGCTTGGAGAACTCAGTTATAACCCAGTTTACAAGCTTTGTTGCAGTTGAGAGAAGGGTATGTGTGTTCTTTAAAATATCTTGTTCCCACTGGCTTCTCTTTCAAAAGATTCTAAATTCTGTAACCATATAAACATCGAAACCAGTCTTTCCTTTTGCTGAACAATGTTCATTCTTTTACAATAGAGCTGAAATTACGATTTTTGCAGTGGTTTTTTTTGGTTTTTTTTCTTTTGCAATACAGCAAGTTATTTTCCTTTTGAAATGTCTTTTCCATCTCTTATCTTGCTTGTTCTCATGTTACAATCAAACCTTGCCAATCTGTGTGTTCCAGTTGTGATTTCCGTAGGGGTTTATATTTCCTGATAGCACTGTAGAAGTCAGACGGGTCAAGGCAAGGCCATAGTCTTTGATCTTCCTTGGTGCATGAGCCACAGAACAACTCTTCCTCATAAAAAGTAAGGATTCCAAAATATAGCAAAGTAGCTACTCTGGTCGTGGATTGCTGGAGAAATGGATTTTGTTATTGGCAAAAGTCATTCTGAGGAAGCCTGTGTCAGGGCAGAAGTCACAAGGAAATCAAGACCTGAAAAATGTCTTTTCTAATACTGCAGTAAACTGTGGAACTTTTTGTTTTGTTTTCATCATTAGAACAGTGGTAGGAAAAACATAAGCTTTGCAGCAAAAGGAAAGAAATATGTGTAAATAATAATTTTGAAATTCCAGAGGTTGCAAAAAGAGTTTTCAAATGGAAAGCAGTATCATAATGAGCAAGATGGTATCAGTTAGAGTAAACATTAAATGTGGCACAGAGAATGGTAATTCCAATGGGATCTGTCCAAATCTGTATGTGTGTACGTTTAGCAATAAATTAGTCATGTTTGACTTCCTTTCATAGTTATTGGAAATAAATACATGTTTCGAGAGCTTGATTCATCTCATCCTGAAGTTAGATATCTAAAAGAGTTCAGATGCTCAAAGATTCTCGAAAGATCTTTTTCTCAGCACTGACTATAGGGGGACCTATAGTCATTATTTCAGATACAGTTACCTATATAACCACTCAAAAACTAATGAATAACATTGCTTTCCAAGAAAAATTTAAATCACAGTATCCGAATGTTACATTTAGAGTGCTATAATAGACAACTAGGATAAATAAAGCAAAGATCACTTCCATAGTTACCTGCCAGTTTTTACAAAATTGACATACATGGCACTTGCTTAGTAATAGTGAATTTCAGTGGCACTTTCAGAGCATTCACACTAGTGAAAAGAAGGGAACCTAGCTGAGTCGATTTAAATATCCTAGCTGTAATGTACCACAAGGAATATTCAGAATGATAAAAATCTTGCACAAGAGAATATTTGTGTGAGTTCATAAAGTAGTTGTTTACCATTGTCAACAGATGATTATTTGTCATTCTGATTTTTAGATATGTTTTTGTAAATTACTTAGAAAATTTAGTTTTCCCCTTAGATATATGATGTGTCTCAGAGAACAGACTTCTGTAGATCTTCTATATTTGAGTTATGTCCGTAAATATAATAGCTGTAATCTCACCTCTAATCTAGGATGACCTTTATGATACAATATGACAAAACATTGTAAAGTTTTTAGGGCAAAAGAATCTACACATGATACGGAGAAATATCCAAAGTGGCCCGTTCAGCATGGTACTGTATTATGCTGTGTAATGTGTCGTCTTCTGTGATTTTACAGAATGCAATGTATTTTAAGCACAACTATAATAATGCTTACGTTTGCTTTCTTTTAAAGTGTACTAATAGGATACTGACAAAAAGTACTGTGTAAGATTTAGATTTTATTTTGAGTATTACTGATGAGAATTTGAACAAATTGTATGTGCAAGTCTGTATCCTTGACATTAAGATCCACCTTCCTATTTCATGTGAATCTATTTACCAACAATAAGTTCTCCCTCAGTACAGTCAAAAGTATAAAGTTGCATGTACTGTATATTTGCATACACTGAGTATTTTTAATGTACTGCTTCAGCTGTTTATACTTTGTTTTCAACCCATTTCCAACTTACAAAGGAAAAAATACACCACCTCACAAAGAGGAAATTTCTGGTATAACAGCTATTCACATCTAAGAATTAAAAACTGAAGAGTTTTCTAGTTAGTAACTTTGATCTGTTTTAATTTAGGATGCTAATGAAATTTGTTCTGCTGATGTTCCAAACATCTTGGAAATTATAGCTCAAGAAGATGTAGATTTTTTACCTTACATGGACTGGGAGGAAAAGTCAACCGAATCTGGCTTCTTATTTTCTGAAGGATCTGACCTTGACATCCAGGTAACTACATTTAATTTATGTTCTTATTGGTAATATTTTTGGTATGTTATCCAGTTGTGGTGCTGTACTGTACGTGACAACATTCAGTAGTCGTTCATGAAGTCCATTCAATTTTTAATTACTTCGAATGTAATTAATTCACACAAGTTGATATAAACAGTAAAAATTGGAGGATACCCCTCTTCCCCCCAAATAAAGTACGCTTTTTAAAAAGTATCATGACTGCAGCAGGGGTTTTGAGAGAGAATGTGATTACATAGTCCTCTTCTTACTTCCAATGGAAACTCTCTAATACCTCTCAAATGTAAGGCTTTGTCTACACTAGTACATTGTTATGAGGACATGCTCTAACAGTCTTGTTGTCCTGATTGAGCTACTCTCAACAGTCCACAGGACCATCAGGAGATAGCAGTAGGCTTATGGCTCCATTCTTGCTGATGCTACCTAAAAACTGACTGGGATGCCAGCTGTCATATTATTCTTAGCTTGCAATCCCCTGTAGTTTGCTGTCTGTATGTACTCTTACCTGCAGTAGCAGAGGGGTGCAGCCAGAGGAAAGAGATAACTGGATATGGGGGGTAAGCATGACTGAAAGAAGAGGAAATATTGCTGATGTGCAGTGGGACGGTCTCCCTTGAGATTATGTAGTGCAAAGTAGAAGAAATATGGAAAGATAGGCTTACTTTGGGGAAAGGACGAATTACAAAGAACATTGAAGGGATCAGGTAGGAAGAGGCAGGGGAGGGCAATAAGAGAAAGTTGAATAAAGGAACTAGGATGTTTGCTGGTTATGACCGCTCTTGACAGCACTGTACAATGGAACTTCTTTCACTCCTGATCATCATGATGCTGATGATCGTCATTTTCATCATTTTTATGTTAATAATGTAAAATAACTCCCTGCTCATATTTTGTCAGTCAAATTTTACTCTGAATTTGCCCAATGTAAAGTAGAATGGGATAAGAATTTTTTAGTTTAACTGGTAAGTATTTTACTTTCTTTCTGAATATATGAATGACAGTATAATGATACTGTGCATAATATAAGAAATACAGTTTTGATTAAAAAGAGAAAAATGTCGCACTAACTCTAGAATTATTTTGTTTCCTTGTAAATTCCCTAAACAGTTAGATTCTGCACCAGCAGGTGGTGTTTGTTCAAATGCTTTTATAAATGGGAGAGATGAACCTAAAAGCTTTCAACCTGAAGAAGTTGTTTCTGTTACTCAAAAGAGCATCTTGCCAAAATATATGGGACAAGGCTTTACAGAGGCTCCTGAACTTGATAGTCTCAAATTAAATTTGAGTTTTTATACTGACTTCACGAAGGAGACATCTTTGGGAACAAGGTCATCTTCACCAGATGAGCTTCCTCTGCTGCACACTGATGAAGGTTCCTTATTTGGTTCTAAACCTGAGGCCAAAGCAAGATTCACTCACACTCGTAGAAAATCACGTCAGATGTCTGCATTTCGAAAGTTAGGCACTTGTGCAGATGTTCCTGAACTTCCCTGTCTCTCTCCTCTTCCATGTCTTCCTCCAGTTTGTGGACAGCTTGGTCATGCTCCTGTTGCTCAGATACAGCATTCTGGATTGTTTGGTTCACCTACTCCTCTAGGCGCAACTTCTGAAAAGAATAATTTTGAAAAACTAGTTACTCCCAGATTGCCTGGTTTCCAAGCTTGTCAAAGAGCAGCATTACCAAGTGCACCACCTCTAGCAGGGAGTTTACCAAGTGCAGTAGTTCGGAATGGTGTTATGGCTTCTGAGAGAGGATTTACTGAAGGAGTTAAGAATGTCGTAAGTCTTTCATTAGGAGTCTTTTATATGGAGGATGCTACGTGTTGTACTGAAACCTAGTTTACGTTAAGCTAAGAGGTGCCTTAAATGTTTGTGTTTCAAGATTCATGGATATACAGCCAGAAAAGGAACACAAAGGCTGGTAGTGAGGGTGTTTTCCAATTCAAGAATTCTGAACTTGAAATATGGGGAGGAGGGGGTTGTTTGTTTAGGGTTCTTTTTTTAGCTGTTCTCTTTTTTAAAGTGATAACCGTATGGTCTGAATTCTGCCACTTGTTCCTTACTAACAGGAAAATACTAATCTTAATAGGCAGCTTTTAAATGGGAATTACTTTGTATCATGAAGTAGTAGCTGCATGGGTAATGATAGAATTAGATTTTATTATTTATTAAAATATATAAATATAGTATTTTATAATGTATAGATAATATATAGCTGTTTAATATAACTTACAAATAAAGATTTATAAATAATTTTCTTACGCTGTTTGTACAGTGTTTTTTGACAGCACAGAAAGAGATCATTAAACAAAAATCGTTGACTTCTGTAAACTGGAATGAAATTTTTGACCTTCAAAATCAGGTACAGTACCCATTTGTGCATTACTTAAAAATAAGATATGAGTAGAAGGAAAACTATTAAAGTCCTGTCCTGAGATAAACATTTTGTAAATGCATTTGTTTTCTGTGCTTTATAAACTGATTTTGCAAAGTGCATGATGAGATCAGTCATGCTAATTTTTGTTGCTCTTATTGGCAACCCAACAATGGATGCTTAAGGAAAATCAGGGCCAACATGTAGTGCGATATATCTCCAGAACCTTCTTACAGCCTCCATCAGTTTGGAGCTTGAGAACTTCCTGAGGCAAGTATAAGAACACTTAGTGGAAGCTAGGAATAAGATGGAGAGAGGTACTTCAGAAATGCATCTACAAGATTTCATTACTGACTGATAGCAAATAATGCACATTATGCAAGAAAAGAAGAAGTAGCTGGGCTTTAGATGACTGGACTGAGTGATGTTGCAGCAGGACTTTCCTTGCAGTGGATAGTCCAATCAGCTGTTAGGAAACCTGAATTAAACAATATGATGAAGAATCCTGCAGGTAGAAGCCATAGCATGAATGTGTGCATGGGCCAAGCAGGTAATGTTAGCAAGCAAAATTTTGCTGTTTCGATGTGCTCCTTTGTCGAAGGAGAAGTCCCAGTTTTGCACAGCTGATAACTGCCAGTTTGTAAAGCTCACCAAATTAGGGCTACGCAGTGAGGAGGTGAGCAACAATCAGATTGTAGGTTAATACAGTAAGTATCTCTAAGTAATAAACAGAAGGAGGTTTGGGGGAATATTACCTGACCCAGCTGAAGAAGCCACCATGGGATGCCTTCAGTGGAGACTCCTGTCATTTCTGGGCAAAGGCGCCTAGTGGTTCGTTGAATTCCCTTTTGCTGCAAGTATACCCTATGCACAAGATCCAGTAAAGGCTTCCAGCTGCCTCATCTTCAAGTACCTTTGTGCAACAGAGGCCACCTAGTATGTGCATCATCATGACTTTCTTGCTTTTCTTTTTTAGTATTTTTTTTAAAGCAATGTTCTGCTCCCTCTGTTAGTAATTAACTTTGCTTTATTTTTCATTTAAGGTTTGTATGTGAAAGTAGGAAATTACTGCCAGCGTAAGCATCAAGAAGATGTACATATTTGTCTTGTATTTCTGACAGAAGATTCTCAAATAATTTCTAAACATTGAACTATTAACACATGCCACACAGACAGAAGGATATTAAGTAATATTCTTGTGATTAACTACTGTGAGATTCAACTCCCAAAGTGCACTTCAAGATTTCTTTTCTTTTTCAGCAGAATTGCCAATTTTCAAGCTTTAGAAAGAAAAAAAAATCTAATAAGCTATAGTTTTTTACACTAAGTATAATATTCCAACAGAATCTCACTTTTTACATAATTAGATGTATAATACCTAAATATGCATTAGCAAACTGGTTGGCAGATAATTTGAATCCATCAGAGTTTTCTGATTTTTGAAAGGGGAAATCAGCTAAAATAGTATTGGTTCTGTTAATGTTGTATTTAAGAACATAAATAGTAAATTTAATAATTTCATAGAGACTCTGCATTCCAGCAGAGATCTTTTACTGTTCATCTGGTGTTAGAGGAATGCTCATTTCGGAGCACCTTTAAAAATAGTTTTCAGAAGGAATTTGCTTGAAATGAATTTTGACTAGGTTAATATTGTTAATGTGCTTACTTGGTATACGAGTGATTTCTGAATGGCTTTGTTGTTGCTTAAGTGTTCTTTACAAGACAGGCTAGCTATAACAACCCAGGTCAGTTGCAGACATTTGATGATATATCAAATGCTTTTAAAGTTTAATATTTGAAGCACCTAAGTTGATCATGTGCATTTCAGCTTGAGAGTTTTTGTAACCTTTTTGATTATTTTTAAGTGATTTTCCTGTGTGTTACTTTGTTCTTATCAAATTTATTTTCAGTGTCTTGAATCTTAGGCTTATCCATATCTTTGCTTATTCCACAGGACGGCTCTTGGAATCTCAGTCCACAGTTGGGAAAAATCTTAAAATTTGACGTTGATTATTTAATTAATGATTTCCTTATTGGAAAAGGCATTCAGTCACTTGGTAAATAATTTTCTCTCATTAAAAATCAGTAAATTGCATCATATTTCATATTTTTAAATGTAATTACTCTGTATGTCTAGTAGAACTTTCATTAAGGTATGCCCAGAATTTAAATGGATCTCTTAACTTAATTTGTTCCACAAGGGTCTGATTTTAATAATACAATTTCTTCTCAACTTCTCTGACAAGGTAGTGTCCTGATTGCTGAGGGCATCACCTGTAGGAATATGGGGAGGATGTGAAATAACTGGCATAGCAGCAGAGGTTCTTTTATCTCCGTTATTGTATCTGCTATATTAAAGTATTAACGTCTAATTGGGGGGAAAAAGGAAGAAAGTCTCTCCTGGGAGAGAGACTGAGACGGCTTCTGCTTTTCACACTTCAAATAATATGAATAACATTTATATAATTCTTTCCCCCCACACTCTCTCCAGCATGCAGTATACATTCTGCTTATACACACTTTGTCTGCTCTGCTGTTTCATTCTGTCAGTTGTTGCTCTTTGCTGTCAGCAGACAGGAAACTTTTAAAAAAACAAAACAAAAAAAAACACTTTTCAGAGTTATTAGAGGATGCAATGCTTCACCAAAATACAAAAATCATGCAAGTTTCCCCCTATTGTATGCATTAAAATCAAATGAGATTACAACTAAAGCAAA
Organism: Dromaius novaehollandiae; assembly: GCF_036370855.1. Classification (NCBI taxonomy): domain Eukaryota; kingdom Metazoa; phylum Chordata; class Aves; order Casuariiformes; family Dromaiidae; genus Dromaius; species Dromaius novaehollandiae. The sequence continues at coordinate 200,002,609 of NC_088098.1, read as the reverse complement.
CACAAACTGCAGAAATCCCCCAAAAGCATTACCAAATTAAAGTTTGAAAGCCAAGAGCATGTTTGTCAAATCACTAACATGAATACTGTTGATAGTGCTGATTGTATAGTGAAACAATTAAACAGCATCAGGACAATTACTGTTTTAAAGTGTTATAGAGTTCTTTGCAGAAAGTACTTTTTCTGATGACAAGAGATCTTTAAATAGGAATACTACTTCCCTTCTCTTGTTCCTTAGGTAAAAATGGAAAAGAAAAGATACTGCAGTTGATTGCTACTCTTCTTGTGCTACAGTTCATACGCTGCACACAGCAACTGAAAGGGATAGTCTTCAAATCACTGATGAAACTGGATGATTTATCAACTTCAAGGTGTGCCTTTAAATACAGTCTCGTAATTTAGTGTACTAATGTAAACTCTTTCAACATCAATTTTATTATGGAAAATGAATGACTATGCTACTGCATATCGCTTAGAAAAGGGAATGGAAAAGATTAACGATATTGGTGGTATATGGCTTTAGAGGATGCATGAAGGAGGGAATACTTTGCAAAATGTGATACAAAAATTGATAAATATACAAACAATGTATTGTAATAATAAAAGATATTTATATCTCTTACTAGAGTCATTGAATAATCTGAGTTGGAAGCAACCTCTGGAAGTCATCTTTTCCAAACCCCTTGCTTAAAGCAGGGCCAACTTTGATGTTAGAAAGGTTGCTCAGGATCTTGCGCAGTTGAGTATAGGATATTTTTAAGGATGGAGATTCCACTACTTTTCTGGGCAACTTGTGCCAGTGTTTAACCACACTCATTTTGGAAATTAGGATTAAAAAAAAAAAAATCTATCAGACTTTTCCTTAATGTAACTTGAGTCTGTTGGCCCTTACCCTTTGTAGTCTTTGGAATATGAATATTTTTAGCATTATATTTGTGGCTTGATGTTGTTCACAAACATAGACCATGAAATATTCTAGACAAGACTTTTGAAATTACTAGGGCAGATGATTCTTCACAGTACAGCTTCCGCTCTTTCTACTAGCCCCAGGGGATGCTAATGCTGGCTCACTCTGACAAGGGCCCCTCATTTCAGTATGTCCCAGTGCATCTGGAAATTCCCTTTCTTTTGTAGTGTGGTGAACAATTGTCAGCTTGGAAACTTTTTTGATATAGAGGGAAGACAAAGGTCTAAGAGCAGGCATGAAGGGTTAGGTCTCCAGTAAATCCAGCTTGTCCCAGCTACCAACAGACTCTGTGCCAAGTAGGGGAGCTTACACCCTTCATGCTTATAGGGCATATAAGGACAGGAAAAAGTAGCTGCCAGGAGAACCCTGCAAAGTCTTCCTCCGTCTCTTGAAATTCCTTGACAGAGGGATAAATTGGTTTGTTTTATAACATTGGCTACTCCAATCAGGAATAAAAATAAAGTCAAATTGACTGCTGGATGAAAGCAGACTGAGTAGACCAAAAGAGTGAAAGAATTCTGAAATATGTGAATGTACTGAGGAGTCAAGTTTGTCTTTGTAAGTACATCGTACAGATCAGTTTTGCTTCACTGAGGTGATTGTAGTAATGTGAATGAGTGCAAGTGATGATTATGAGTCTACATACTGTCCATGTGGAAGTTTCTGAAAAGATCTTGGGGGGGACACAGATGATGCATTTTTCTGTATTAGATGATACTGTATACAGGTTGGGTCATTGTGCTATAGGTAATTTTCTCTTTCAAATGATTATAGTTAGAAGAAAATGTTTTCTTCTTGCTTCTTTTCAGGATTTACAAGATTTTATTATAATAAAGCTTTATTTGTCCCCACAGCACTGTTCATTGGGCTTTTGAGTTGATCAAGAAAGCAGTAGAGTGGGTAAGAAGAGTTGAGAGACGATTTCCAGCTATTTGCTATCGACTTGAACTTGGCAAGGACTGGGATTCTGCCACCAGGAAGATACTGGGTATCAAGTTTAACTAGCATCAATTCTCTTTCTAATTAAAATATGTAATCACATCGTAATTCTTTAAGATAACAGCCGAGTTAGCTTTCCTTGCAATTTTATGTAAAATGTTTTAAATTAGGACATTTGATCCTCTATTATTCTTGAATAATAGTTTTCATAGTGATAGGCTTCAATTAAAGGCATGGAGATACGGGATTTTCTAATAAGTCTTAATTTTACATATGTAGTATTTTACTAGGCATAAACTTACCTGTAAGGTAAGGCGTAACTCTGTTAAATACCTTAAGTAATTAATTATTTGACATCTCTCTGGTTCATTGCACATTATTAGTGCTTTAATAATGTCTTTGATGTCTCGATTTCTTTCAAATTCATATACTTTATTAATGGTACTGTGTAAATAAAGTGTAACGTGATACCAACTCAATTAAAAAATACTGCAGTGTATGTTTTGACAGATATTAGAATGTGTTTAAGGAAGAACTAATAAATATTGTAACATATCAGAGTTTTCAATTGGGTAGTTTTGTAACTCCTTCAGGATGCCTTGAAATACAAATAGCAGTACAGTTACTTTTCTCCTGCACCGCTTTTCTTATCAGTCATAGGTCAATTTGTGAATATATAGGTCAGTTTTTTGAGAATGAATGGAGACCCTTTTTATTCTGCTGTTACTCAGTATTCTGATTTTATCCTGTGAAAAAGCTGACTAATGTTATTTCAAACCAGACCAAACACTGAAGCCTGGTAACAAAACCAGAGTACACATGATTTATCTTAATTTAAGGTACTTTTCAGAGGTGTTTAAATGAACACATTACTACTTCTACATCAAGCAGTTGTGCAGAATCACAGCCTGGTACTTTGTGGTCTGAGGAACTTTAGCTAGGGACTTGGTACAATTGCATGCGCTGAGGCTGGATCAAGTGTGTACAGAGCATACTCTTCTGTTGTTTGTCTTGAAAATGTCTTGAAAATACTCAGAAGCAGCAGATTCAACAGCCACCATAGGTAGCATGTTACCATGCCCTAGGAAACATAAAGTGTGTTCTGGCAATAATAGAGAAACAAACTGTGCAGTCTCCTTCATAGGTGTTTTCATGAGAAGCTAAGCAAGGATCTGCCACTGGTGGAGCAGATTAACTTCATCCTGTGAAGTGCAGGCAGTTGTTAAGAAGATGTCTTGAGATCCTCTATTCTAAGATGCTATGAATCCTTGTTTTCACATCTGTAAGATTCTCGCTCTTTTTAGTAAATAATACAAAGGAAAGAGTTATGCTGCATTTTATCTGAAAAGAAAAAAATGTGTGTCATATGGTGTCATAAAGTCTAGAAAGACCCCTTAACTTAAACAATTATAAACAACTTCTAAATCTGCTGCTAAATATTTGGTCAATTGATGATGGAGTCATCTTAGAAAGGGATCATTGGCAAAAATATGAATAAAGGATTAATTTTTTTTCCTTCATTGCAGTTAATTACTTAAATAGTAACACCTTGTATTTCCACTGTTGTAATGATGCATCTTGTACAGGCACTTTTACAGTGTATACATTCATGCTAAAGCCTGACTTTCATTTAAGTGATGTGCATTCTGTGATAAACTGTTTCTGGGATAGGTGAACACTCCGGCACTAGGAAAGGCAGTTAAACAAGCAAGTAGGATGGAGTTTCTTCGCTTTCTCTCACAAAAAAGGGTTTTTTTTTTCTTTCACCCTTGTGTGTTACATAAAAACAGGTGTGCTTGCTTATGGGCAATTATTTTAAGATGCAAAACAGTATAGCATTTAAAGGGTTTTTTTGTTGTTTTCCTAGTGAGAAACCCTGTTCCCCAGTGGGACCATCTAGCTCTTCCTGAGGTGTTATATATATCTTTTTGTGCATTTCCCCAAAACCTCATGCATCTGGGGCTGAAGCATCATCTTTGTACCTGGATAATCGAGCACCTCCTGACTTTTTATTTGGGCAAGGCAATCTCATCTGGGCACTTCATCTCCACGCAGAAAGGTGAATACCATGAATACGAAAACCTCCTTTCAGCACCCCTAGTTAGGGTAACTGCCCTCCTTTCTCTGGGGAAGGGCCGCAGCCAGGATGGGGTATCTGGCCCCAGAGGGAACCCCGCTCAGAGCCTGCTGCGCAAGGAGCGCCGCCGCGAGCACAGAGCCCCGCCGCTTCGGGCCGCCCGCCACCGCCAGCTCGCAGCCAGGAAGGCCGCCCCAGGCCCTCCCGGAGCCGCGGCGCGGGGCCCCGCTGGAGACACGGCCGCCCCAGGCCAGCGCAGCGGCGGGAACAACCCGGCCATGCCGGCGCAGCCGCCAGCTCCTGTCACGGCCCCGCCGCAGCCCCCGGCGGCCTCCCGCCGCGAGCGCCGCTCATTCGCTGCGGGCGGCTGCCACGCTGAGGGCACGGAGGCCTCTAGGCTTGGGCCCCGCCTCGTGCGTCACGCGCTGGCGGGGCGCCGATTGGCCGCGGCGGCCGCCCCGCCGCCTCCTCGCCCGGCGGTGGATGTCGCAGCCGCTTTTCCCCGTTGTCGTTTGAAATTCGGCCCAAGATGGCGGCGGCGGCTGGGAGCGGTGCTGAGGCGGCGGCGGCCAGGCTGGAGGGGGCGGCGGAAGAGGAGGAGACGGCGGCCGCGGCCGAGGACGAGGAAGACGAGGAGGAAGACGGCGGCGGCGGGTCTGGCAAGGCGGCGGGGGCGGCGGCCGGCGGGGAGGGCGGCGGCGGCGAGAGCGAGGAGGAGGAGGAGGAGGAGGACGTGTTCGAGGTGGAGAAGATCCTGGACGTGAAGACCGAGGGGGTGAGTGCGCGGCGCCGCCGCCGCCTGTCAGCGGCCGCCCTCCGGCGGGGCCCGCGCGGGCGGCGGCGCCCGGTGCTCCGGCGGGCTGGCGCGCAGCTTGGCCGCCCCTTCCCCCGGCGGGGCCGGCGGCTCCCCGGCGGCCGGGCTCCCGCTGCGCCCGGGAAGGTGCAGGCGACCAGGGGCGGCCGCCGGCGCTGGCAGCGGGGCGGCCTGGGTGGGCTTGGTCGCGTGGTGCCCTCCCTCGCTTTCTCTGCACGCAGGCTTTGCAGACTGCACAGGTAGAGACTGGTGTTTCATGCAGCTTTTCTTGCCCATCTTTTCTTTACTTGCACGAGAAACGCACAAAAACTGTAGTTCCACTATAATTGCAGTTTAAAACAGTAGTAGCTTTGCAGGGAAGCTGTTCTACTTTTTTTTTTTTTTTTAAGTTGATGTAAGATATATCTGGAATATTTTTCCTTATTTTTTTTCCCTGCCATGTTTAGTTACTCTACTCTTCTGCCTGACCTATGATTGCGTTTCAGTGTGAACTTAAGAGTGCCAAAATGTGCAGGACTGAATATAATGGAGAACTTCAAGTAGTTTCAGAGTATATTTACTGAGAAACACTACTGCCATGTAAAATGTGCGAAAGCCTTTTAAATAGAGGGACTCTTTTCAATTAAAATAACTAACTGTAGTGCCCTTTTCTTTGTTTAGAGAGAAAGATCATATATTTCTTCTTTGAAAGCAGCCTGAATTGGTTGAAATGTTTCTAAAACTTCATAAATTTCAAAAGCAAAAAATAATGAACACAACTTTTTAAAAT